>NW_008795861.1:801206-809074 GCF_000699145.1 Aptenodytes forsteri | reverse complement strand
ACTGAAAGAGTGGTGAAACATTGGACCAGGCTGCCCAGGGAAGTGGTGGAGTCCCCATCCCTGGAGGTATTTAAAAGACGTGTAGATGAGGCGCCTAGGGATATGGTTTAGTGGGCATGGTCGTGTTGGGTTGACGGTTGGACTCGATGATCTTAGAGGTCTTTTCCAACCTTAATGATTCTATGATTCTATGATAGCAGTGTGCTTTTTTTGTTTGAAAATTTTTTTGGGAAGATTTGTCGAGAGTGTTTTTGAGTGGGGCCTAGCAGCCAGTGGTTCTGTGTTAATGATGCTTTGTTGTCATTTTGTATGTTGGGTAGTGGGTCAGGACCTTTTTTTTCTACATTTCTGTTTACGATCATTACAGGTTCCTTGCAGAATTCATGTGTTTAATGTGTAGAGAAATCTATTTGTGTATGTATATACATACGTACGTTTGGTTTTTCTTGGAAGACTTGAGGTCTTGTGTTTCCTGGTTGTTGGAGCTCTTGGGAAGTGCGGTAAACATCAGGCACAGGGGCAGCAGCTCCTGAGTTTCTGAAAATATTTCTAGTGAGAGATTCTGTGTGCAAAACTATGCCTGGAGAGCCCAATGCAAACTCATGTTGTTTAGCCCCTGTTCAAACTCCAGAGGCTTTAAGCACATGAAATCGTGATTCCATAGACGAGTCAGGGAAGTGTCCAGACACCAGCGGCTTGACCAGGTCTGAAACATCTCATCTGCTTTGCAAAATCAAAGAATTGAGATTTCCATCTGTGCATAAATGAGGTCCAGTTTGGGAAAGTGTGTACTGTATGTCAGAGGAATGTGGAGAGGTGGTGTGTGCTCTTTTTCATAAAATAGGAATTGACTCAGATTTACAGCTTCCCCCCCACCCCCCTATCCCCCAAATACTGGCAGCCACTGGCTGAGAACTGGGAAATGCCGAAGTCCATTCTAGTTAATAGCTGTTCTTCAAATTTAGCCGTTCCTAGCTATTAATTTAACAGGGATTTTTAAGCAGGTCAGGAAAAATACCCCAGTAATAAAGTAGTGCTAAAACAGACCTGGTTACCACACTGGGAAAAGTTCTTGTTTAATGCTATGTCCAATTTCAGTTTGTTTTTTAACATCTTCACTAGTTTCCACTGGCCCGCCGCCTTTAGTGTGGTTAGGCTGTCCCAGGATGGTAATGAACACTGTCTTCTTGGGCAGCCTGCCCCTGCAAATAATTGAACCTCGTGGTAAAATGAAATTAATGATGAAGGATTGTACTCCTAGTCTTTAGACAGGTCTCTGATTTGGCCAAGAAGAGTAACGACATATTTCCTCAAATGTCTTTCAGATTCATTTTCTGTTACTGCTTTCCTTATTGTTACCAGTGAAAATACTATTCTCTTTTAAATATGGCAACTCTTGCCCCTGTTTTCCCTCCACTGTTGAGTCAGAAGTGATAAGAGTACAGGCTGTACATTTTTCTCCATTTATCTCAACCAGATACGCTAGACTCCATGACTTTTAAAAAGCAACTGATTTGCAATACAGTCTTGCTAGGTCCTGCTCTTTATTTTTTCGCACGGCTAGATGTGACATGGAGATTGGAGGCGTACAGAGAGCCTTAGGAAATACGGATCGCTGCGAGCAGAGAACAAAGGATGGGTAAATGAATGTTCTACTGATGACTCTGTGATTCACGACTGAGCTTGTTTTCATAGCAGTGGTTCTTCTTGAAGATGATACGAAGTTTCTCAGAAGCCAATTGTGGTTTTTAGCCTTTGGGGCTTTTTTGTTAAGATAAATCAAATGTAGTAAGTGTACACTGTAAAGCCTAAGTAGTTTTTTGCAGTAGCATTGTTTGCCACTGGACAACTTTGTATAACTATAAGAAGCATCAATTACAATTAAGGTTTTTTTTCTTTTTTAAAATCACTAACCCTTCATGAGCGCTTGTGGTTTGCATGCCAACTTAGAAAAAGCGAAACCAAACAAAAGACCGAAAGAAGAAGAGAGAAAAAAAAAAAAGTCCTGTGGAAAAATACTTCCAGACGTTAATAGGATGAAAACAAAAAGGGTTTAAGGTTCTGCAGCATCCTTTTGAACTGAATGGAGACTGACATCCCTTCTGCTTGTCTAATTCCCTGAAATTCCATAGCAGAGAGATTAAACTCTTTAGGCTATTTAGAAAGTCTATAGCAAAGTTTTTACCTCTTGTTCCATCTGTAGAGTCCAGAGACACTTTTCAGCAAATCTGTTACTTTTCTGTAGCACTCTGGTTTTGGTTTCATCAACTGGGAAATCATTTCCATAAGGGAATATTAAATGGGCCATATTCATTGGCATGTGCTCCTTTTCCCTGATGTAACAGCAGCATTTTAGAAGTAAACTGAACAGCATCTTAGTTGCAATACTGCAGATGTTGGAGGCACCTTTAAATGCTTAGTTTTCAGGCTGACACCAGATTTTGTTTTGAGCCAATGCTTATTGTAGGTATCTGCTTTGCATTACTAACTTGATTTCCACTCAGAACAAACATTTGGTGATCCTGTTTTTCCTCCCCTCCAAAACTTGCTTCCTACATGTATTTTATTAACTGAATACAAACTCCTTTTGACCCTTTTTGGCAGTGAAGGCCTTTGCCTGTGATACGGTCTGATCTGCCACCGAGATGCCATTTTTGTGGATAAAGAATGACATCTCTGACCAAATCCTTGCACTTAGAAGAAAGCAGTAGTGATGGAGGGATGTTGAACAAGTTGAAGAGAATAAAGGGAAGTAAACCATCTGGTATGCTCATGTAGCGCTCCAAATATTTGCTTCCCAAATGGAGAAATTATTATGAATTGAATCACAGCTTTATAGCAGGAAGGTCTTTTAAATACTAAAACCTTCTAGCTTAAAGTGGTCTGGCTCTGCCAGATATTTCCGAGGCCTTTTCGGAGTGAGGGACCTGTGGCTGTTGAATTACTTTGAATGCATCTGCTCCCATTTCCATTCTAGAAGACTAAAGAATTACTGTCTTTCACCAATAGGTGAAAGACCATTAGCCTTTAATGAATTTATATGTTTTTTTAAAATGCCACACTTGTTTGTTATGGAACACAGGGAAGAGTGAGACCGTATATTTCATGGTTGATTTCTGGCTATTGCTGTTATAAGGTGTAGAATACTGTTGTTTACATGTTTGAGGCAGCTGCGCAGAGTGAAGGGAAGCCCATATAAGATCATGAATGACATTTTGGCTGAGGAAACTGCCCAAAATAGCAAGGGTAGCTCAAGAACACTGCTATTAGCTAAATCTACCTGATGGTAGAGAGTGAGCGGTGAAGGTGTTTATTAAAGTGTATTGAAGTCAATAGAAGGTTTCCACTGATTCAAAGGGGCCTGAACTGGATCACTAGGGAGGGTATATTTTTGTCTTTTCCTGCCTTTATATGTATTAAATGAATGCCATGTGTGAATTGTGTTAGGACACTATTACAGCCATTTTAGGGCTCCCATATTTCAGGCCAGAATTTAATCTTAAAGGATTTCCTGGGTAGAAATACGTGTGCATATGCCATGCAGCAATTGTAATATTTTTTTCATTTCACTCAAAAAATCTTGCAGAAATGACTAACACCTCCTTTTTCTTCTGGGAGAGGTGGGAGAGGGACTTAGCTGTATGTTGGCCATCTGGATATCATCTGAGAAGTTTGCCAATAAAATCTTTGTTTTACCTCAGAAAGTAATCTGCAAAATTTATGAAGGGCACTTTGAGAGTGGTTGATTGCTTTTTCAGGTAGCCTAGTGTGTCTCTGGCCTTGCGCTGCTGCTCCAGATGGGGATGGTCCCCTATAGGTCCCATGTCACATCTGCCAGCCTTGCATGGGTGTTCCTGACGTGTCTAAGATGGCACTGGGCACTTACGCTGATGCTGCTGAACTGGTCCTTTTGTGAAAGTCAGTTACCAGAGGGGAAAAAGAGGGGGTGTGTGTGCAGATTTTCATATCCCTTTTCTTAGCTCCTTCAAATATAACTGTGCAAGAAGCAGAAAATACCTGTGATTCTGGAGGACCAGAAAAACCTAAACTAGCCTGGCATGCCAGACTGACATGTGGGTGTTTTGGCCCCCAGATCAGGGTAACTTGCTGGGGAAGGGGAAGAAAATTCTACCAAATCCTCTCTAGGTATAAAACTTCTCTCACTGTTGTTCAATGTACTGGAAATAGCTAAACAACAACAGAGCTGCAAGCTCCTGCTGACTTCAGGATCCTCGATATAGTGTTGGATCCGAAGAAATCGGGAGCATTAAAGCATGTTAAATTATCAGCAGAACATCTCAGGATCTCTAATCTGGAGCTTTCTGGAGCAGGTATTGTCTTTTGTGTTGTGTTCAAGAATGGCATTAAGCATGTTATGAGTACTGGGATATTAGAACAGGTCCTGTAGCTGTCTGTGTAACTAGCTTGGGTGAGGGAAGTGAAATCTTGTGGCTCATTTTACAGGCTCAAGGAGCTACTAAGAGTGAGGAAATGCATTGTGGGTCTATTGTGTGTGTTCCTGTGCTTTGTGCTATATCTGCGTTGATGGGAGCTGATGATGCCATTGAAAAATACCTAGTGGGGTCTGGATACTGGCAAAACGAAAGCTGGAACAGCTCAGAGTGGAGATTGTATGAACAGAGACGAAAGAACCGCTCATGGAAGGCCAAGATTCAGCACTGCCCAGTGGGGCCACCTGTGATGCCCCTAGTTACATTATTATGACTTACGTTGTGGCTTGTTAACCGTAGCCTTTAGCAGACTGGGGGACTCCACTCAGCCTTTGGTGGCGTGCCCGTCAAAAGTGACATGGGACTTTCTCACCCCCCCAGTTAGAAAAGCATACAGTGGTTGAGGTGGTTTGCATCTGACATGGGAAGCAATTATTTCAACTATTAAATGTACTACAAAAAAAAAAATCTAAGATTATGTTTCTGTTTGGAAATTAGTATCTGTTTGCCGTGCACTTTCAGTTTTGGAAATTAAGTGTCTGTGACCAATCTGTTCCAGGTATTACAGTGGCAATTGGGATTTTGCAATGCAGTAATCATAGCAGGCCATCCCACGTGTTTCCTTCTGTATGGTGGAGATAGCTGTGTGGAGAAGGCTGTCCAGAAGGGCAACAGTTCAGAGCTCAAGTAGACAGAAAAACATGTGAAGCACTCATGCATTTGTTAGGGGAGTCTGTTTTTAATTATTTTCTTTCTGAGCCCTGATTCTTCAACTCGTAGTCATGTCTGAGTTAAATAAGATGCTGGATATGAACAGATGCTGAATTGGTCTATTTAGTGTTTATAGAGTCACTTCTGGCCATAGAATGGTGTAATTCAGCTTGAAATGCTTTGATGAAAAATGTTATGATTTAATACTTTTTTGCATTGGCTTTGGATGTCATTTAGTGTCTACACCCATACAGTGAGTGACCTCAAGACTGCCATATCTCATGAATAGTGTGTCCCACAATACTCAAGAAGCATGTTTGCCGTAGGACTAAGATGATGTAATTTTTGCACTGTAAAATAGAGCTCCCACAGAGTCAGCTTTGGGCACGGCACATACAACTTCTTCCTTGGCTCCTCAGTTTGGTTATACAAATCTCCATCTGGTTCTCCTATAATTCATTTCATCATGAGGTTAGCACTATCTCTGCATCTCAAAGAGACTTTATTGAATCTTTCATCGCCCTCAGCCAAAGCAGCATCACAGATACTTTTGACTCATCTATAGAACTTGGAAAAAGTTGTTTTACCTTCCATCAAATCTTTCCTTCTGTGAGAATATCCTAAAGACTGACATGGGGAGTTGTTTGTTTTCCTTCTGGGGTCTCCCAGACAGTTTCAGTAATTAGCTTGGAAAACTATGAGGTGTTTAGAGCTAGTTTGGTATAGCCATTAAAATGTTAATTCTACCATTTGTTTTATCCATCGGGATAAACTTGGATTTTATGGTCTTTGAGTGTGACAATAAGCAATCAAGTCAGGACTTTGGATGGGAAAATACAGTATCTGTTTTAAATTCACACAAGATAGGCAATATTCAGAAAAGCTAATAGTGATTTATTTGTGCTTAATCCTACTAAGCTGTAATTAGGGTAAAATTTCCATTAGTCTCTGGGAGCAAAATTACTGTCACAGAGCGTTACTGGGTCTGTCTCTAAGCTTGACTTCCAATACATTTTCAGTGGAGACATTTTGGTACGTGACAACTAAAAATTAAACACTCCATCTTTGTCATGCATATGTTTTATCATCTGTGTGCTGATGATGTTTCAGATAGGTCCCTTAGGGAACTCTTACACTTACAAACAATTCCTCAATATAAATATCTCTTCAGACTAAATACAGGAGGCAAATATTAGGTATACATGTTTTACTGATTTCTGTATCCTATCAATACCTCATGCAATGCGATCTTTACCTAGAAATGTAAAGTCACTAAGGCTGATAACAATTTCAGAGTACTTGATTATATATATTCTTTGGTGTGATAGATGAATGGCAAAGAAAGTGTAACCTCTTTCTAATCAATTACAAAAATAATGATTAATAAATCAAATGTGTCAAAATGCACTACGTATAAATGCTATATTAAAAAGTATGTGTTGAAAAACAAATCCCCTCGTTCTCATATGAAAAGATCTTTCCTCTTCCTTCATTGCATACATGCACCATCCTGTACTCCGCTGGTTAAACTTCCATGTCTCTAGCTCCTCATTGTGGATCTCAGCACTTTTCATTTCCTTAACTGACAGCTGCAAGCTGTGGCTAACATCTTCATTAATGATCTGGATGATGGGGCGGAGTGTATCCTCAGCAAGTCTGCATGTGACACAAAACTGGAAGGAGTGGCTGATACACCAGGGGGTCATGCTGTCATCCAGAGGGACACTGAGAGTCTGGAGAAATGGTCTGACAGGAACCTCATGTAGTTCAACAAGGAGAAGCGCGAAGTCCTGCACCTGGGGAGGAACAACCCCATGCATGACTATATGCTGGGGCCCACCCAGCTGGAAAGCAGCTCTGCAGAAAGGGACCTGGGAATCCTTGTGAACACCAAGTTGAACATGAGCCAGCAACGTGCCCTTGCGGCAAAGAAGGCAAATGATGTCCTGGGCTGTGTTAGGAGGACTTGCCAGCAGGTCAAGGAGGTGATCCCCTCTGCTCAGCACTGTTAAGGCCATACCTGGAGTGCTGTGTTCAGTTCGGGGCTCCCCAGTACGAGAGAGACAGGGACAAACTGGAGAGAGTCAAACATCAGGAAACTTTTTTTTTTATGGCAAGGGTGACTGAGCACTGGCACAGGTTGCCCAGGGAGGTTGTGGAGTCTTCCTCCTTGGAGATATTCAAAATCTGTCTGCACATGGTCCTGGGCAACCTGCTCTAGGTGGCCCTACTTGAGCAGGGGCTTGGACCAGGTGAATTCCAGAGGTCCCTGCCGACCTCAACCATTCTGTGATTCTGCAAAGCTGGAGTGGGAGCTGCTGTCTAGAGAACAGCTGTTTGTTTGATTTCTGGCTCTCCTTCCTTCCCTTTCCTCTCCTCCTGCTCCCCTCCACCCTGGTAAAATATAATTTTTCTGACCAGCTGGAGAACCTGGTAAGAAAGTGATATTGTTTCTACATGAGAAGTTGCTGTGTAATTATTGATATGATTTTTAGTACCAACCAAGGACAATTTCTTATAGTTATGAGAATTTTGAAACAACTTGACAGGAACCTACATCTTTACCTAGTAAAAGAAGGAGCCAAATTCTGTTTCCTAAGCCCATTGTAAATGTAGGGATTGAGAAAAATGCATTAGTGATATCAACTGTGGCCACTTGCCTGGCTGCCTTTGACTCCAATTCGTATTGAAGTTCTAGCATGTCTG
>NW_008795861.1:784525-800060 GCF_000699145.1 Aptenodytes forsteri | reverse complement strand
GCCCACTGTCCTAGTTATTTCCCCCATCCCATCCCACACACCCTGCCACTCAGAACTATCCAGCCTCGGGGCAGGTCTCTGGGTGATTTTTTTAAATAGTTGTTTAACCTTAAACAAGACCTGAATCACATTCAGGAGACGGAGCAATAGGAGCACGCTGGCTTGGACGTCCCAAGGATATTCAAAATTCTCGAGAACTGGTGTAACTCGCCTGAAGGAGAGAGGGAGGGTGAAAGAACGGGGGAAAGCATCCCCCGCGGTCTCACCGGTGGATTCGTTCTGCGAGAAAAGGTGAAGGGTGTCATTATTAATAATTTCCAAAAGATGGCGCCCGAGGTACGGAGAGGACAGCAATACCTAATCCAAACAGCGAATTAGTCCATTTACCAGCAATATTATCGCATCGTAAGCGGATGTTACACAGTGCAGCAAAGTGATAATCCTGACCCGCCTCCCAGAAGTGATAAACAGCACGGCAGGGAATACCTACTGCAAGCAAGGATTTCCATAACACAACCATGCAAACAAATAAAAGAACATTGTGACCAGCGACTATCAAATGCTTGTAACAATTCTATTTTAACACGCTCTGGCCAGATCTGTCGTTACCTCAACCCTTCGAGCCCCACGTTGGGCACCAAAACGACTGTTGTGGTTTAACCCCTGTCGGCAACTGAGCCCCACGCAGCCGCTCGCTCACTCCCCCCCGGTGGGATGGGGGAGAGAATCGGAAGGGTAAAAGTGAGAAAACTCGTGGGTTGAGATAAAGACAGTTCAATACTTGAAATAACAGAATAATAATAATAATAGTAATGATAATAATAATGACAATTAATAATAATAATGATAAACTGTAATGGAAAGTAAAACAAGAAGAGAGAAAAAGAGAGAGAAACAAAAACCCAGGGGGAAAAAAGAAAAAAAACAACCAAGTGATGCAATTGCTCACCACCCACTGACCGATGCCCAGCCAGTCCCCAAGCAGCAGTCACTGCCCCCCAGCCAACTCCCCCCAGTTTCTGTACTGAGCATGACGTCCCATGGTATGGAATGTCCCTCTGGCCAGTTGGGGTCAGCTGTCCTGGCTGTGCCCCCTCCCAGCTTCTTGGGCACCTCCAGCCTGCTCAGTCGGTAGAGCATGGGAAGCTGAAAGTCCTTGTCTTAGTACAAACACTGCTTAGCAACAACTAAAACATCGGTGTGTTATCAACATTATTCTCATGCTAAATCCCAAACACAGCACTGTACCAGCTACTAGGAAGGAAATTAACTCTGTCCCAGCTGAAACCAGGACAATCATTCTTCCTTCTCATCTTCTTTTTATCATAACTGAATGGCTTACATATTCCTGAGCCAGGATATCTGATTAAAAGACATACTTATGTACATTTAAAAGAATTCAAACTTGCATCATATATGACAGCTGATATATTTTATAAAAGATAAGGAACACAATGACATCCTGTCATCATTTGGGCTCTTTCTTGGGTTAATCTCTGTCATCTATATATCTCTCAGATGAACAAACATTTTTGTCAAAATCTGACCTATGTTTTGAAATCTGGGCTTTGGATTGATTATTAGAAGAAAAAAAAGTTCATATGGCTTGAGCCCCTTTAGAATATCATCTGTACCATCTTGGCCTGCCTGGAAGATTTTTGTGGCCCTCAGCTGTGCTTAGAAATAAATCAGTAAAGAAATTTTCTCTCAATTAGACCTGCACAGAGCATTAGAAAATTCAGGATTGGGATTAGAAATTCATGCTTAGAAAATACCTGACTGTGAAAGCTAAAGAGCATTGGTAGGGACACTGGTGCAGACATCTAGCAGGCAGGTGGAGTGAACACGGAAGATAGAGTTTTAGCCCTGGCAGTGCACAAGGCTCCTGTAGTGACTGGCAATAGCAGTGGAATGAAGGGAATATACTAAAATCAAGAAAGGCCCACAGAAGAAAAAAGAGTGTACAGGAGTGGGGGAGAGGAACATTGTGGAGGAACAGAGAGGAGGTAAAAAGCAAGAGCTAGAGTCTGGCAAATGAAGAGTCTTCAATGCTGGGGACAGCGTCTGGGTCTGCTCCCTCCTTGCTCTCCTGTGACCTACACGTCTCTCCTGGTAGTTTAGCCAAGAAGGGGTTTCCTCCTGTGCCATCTTGGATAATGCAAGATTAAGGCAACGAGCTTCAGGAACGAGAGAAAGATGTCTTCTGGACACCTATTTGCTGCTGCCTTGAGCTTCATCCATACCTTCCGAGCTGTTTCTGAGCCTTTAAGGATTGATACAACTTTAAGGATTGATACAGCATTCGATATTTTTTTTTCCTGTGGTCACTGGTTGCATGCAGCACATGGAGATTGCCACCTAAATTCACACTTGGGGTAGGTGCTGGGAGTTGCCCGTAGTAAGAACAGGCAAAGAAAGAGAGATTGATTGTTTGTAATAGCTTTCTTCAAGATGTGCATGTGGGATACACATCCATTTTTTGCTGATCTTTCCTTTCTTCCTCAAAGTCCTGGATATGTGTTCCTGCTTCTGGGCTCTGTATGCACTGTGTCCTTGGCAGCAGGAGTAGAAGGGCTGAGGACTCTTTCTATGGATATGGCTGGCGAAAAAATTCTCATTTTTAAGTCATGAGGCACAGATACATTCAGGGTTCAAATATACATGTATGTTATACATCTTGGAGATACTGGTTACTGGTAGAATGTCTGAAAACCCTGGAGGGGATGTACTGATGCTCAGCTGGGGGTGATTAAAAAATTGCCTTATTGGTTTGGGTCTGTCTTTTCAGGTAGAATAAGCTATATAAATTCTCGTCCTGGTTTTTGCTGAATGTATGAAAAGGGAGTTAACCCTGAAACCTGCATTTTCAGCATGATATTTTGGCTGTGCTGGAAGCTGGTGCTGTGCTGTTCTTGTGGGCAAATCCAAGCTTTGGGTCCTCACCGGATTAACCAGTCCCGTGTTAGTGTGGCCGTTTGTGTGCCATTGGTGCAGGTTTTGCGGTGCCGGTTAGACAATACTGCAGTCTGTGGTTAATATGACCCTTCAAAAAAAACTCCAAACAAACAAGAAAACCCCAAACCAACAAGAACCCAGAATTCTTCTTAAAATGCAGGTCAGTTTTGCTAAAAATACCGGTTCAATGTCAATCTCCCTGGTTGTCTACTCCCTGAAAAAACATCTGGTTCATGATAGCATTAACCCCATGAAAAAAACCCGTTGTCCATTTAATATTAAGAGGGGCAAATCCAAGCTGCCAGCTTCAAAGCTCTCCACTTTGATTGCTATACACATGGGGCAGTTTGAAATATACACTTGAGAAGCTAATGAAAGACAGAAGCCTTATTGTGTTCCCAGTTTGGCTTAGCACTTTGGGTTTAACATTAGACATTGGCAGATGGTCTGAAAAATTCTGCATTTGCACAAAGCACAGTAGTTACAACACGAATTCAAGTGTGGTTTGCAGATTTTGAAGTTTGGCACACAGTCAGCAGCTGGTGTGGGCCTTGGTTTCAGAGATGTCTTTGGTTCAGCATTTTTCTAGAAGAAAAAACATGAAATTTCATATAAACGTAAAATGAGTATGGGTCAGAATAAAGCATAGGTGCAAAGAAGTGAATCGTGGGAGCTTCTGGCTTGAGATGAGTAGGCAGTTGCTAGCAGTGAGACCTATATTAGTAGCAATATAGAGATGTGGTGGGACTGGATCATGGGAAATGCTGGCTTGAGACGAACCTACGGAGCAAAATGGTAAACCTCATGAGCCGCATATTTTAAGCAATTAGAAACATGACTGGATAGAGTGTTGGAAAATGCTCTGTAGGGAAGAATGTGGCAGCAGCAAAGAAAGGGATGCAAGAATCTGCAAAGACAACGATGTTATCAGTAAAACAAAGTAAGGAATTACTCTTGGAGCCCCAAACTTTTCAAATGAAAGAGTGAAACCTCCCTGTCAATCTGTGGGGCTTGTACCCACTTTGTTTCCTGAGCTGTGAGGCTGAGAGGGAGGGGAGGTGACTCGGCAATGCTCTACCTGACATGGTTTTTTTGTCAAGCTGCCTTTGGAGCTCGGTAATCCTTTGTGCATCAGATTTGCGCATGGGAATCCTTAACTGCAGACACAGGTAAGTGAGCTGAAAAAGATCTCTCAGCCTACCCAAGGAGTGCTGCTTCTCCATCTGTGGTCTGGAAAGGTGGAAAGCTTTGGGTTGATCAGCATGTGCCTGGGACATGGGAGAGATCTCTGGAGCCCTCCAGCTACAGGCTCCCTATGCACTTTTGTTAACTTTGTAGTTTCTCAGGAGTTTCAATTTTAAGGTAAAATGTTCTGTGGTCTCTAAGTGCCTTAGGAGCTTTTAAGCCAAAATACTTTGACGAAGTTTGATCGCAAGAATGTCCTGCTTTGACCTGAAGGTGGAACTAAATGATGTCCTGAGGCCCCTTTCAACCTGGGTCATCCTATGAATTTAGAAAGTGTTTCAAGGAATGTTAACCACACAAGACATCAATTAGAAAGAAAAAGAAGGAGCTCTAAATGCAAGTGCCTTAGGAGCTTTTAAGCCAAAATACTTTGACGAAGTTTGATCGCAAGAATGTCCTGCTTTGACCTGAAGGTGGAACTAAATGATGTCCTGAGGCCCCTTTCAACCTGGGTCATCCTATGAATTTAGAAAGTGTTTCAAGGAATGTTAACCACACAAGACATCAATTAGAAAGAAAAAGAAGGAGCTTTAAATGCTTCTGGTTGCAGCAATGGCTGGTTTGGCTGTAAATGGCTATCATGACATATTAAAAATAAAGTAAAAATGCTATTTTCTACTCTTCTAGACAGTCTTTAAAATATAGGAGTCCAGCCCATGTAATAACACTTCACATTTGAGACCTATGGGTAACATCACATTAAGGAAACCTATCAATCTGAATCTACTGATCTGATAAAATTACTAGTTAACATTTTCAACAAAATACCAACTTCTTTGTATGCCTCTACTTTAATTTTTTGGCACCTGCAGTTAAAAATCAGCAGATAGTGAGTTTGTGTCCCTGGGCTGCAGAGCCTGTACAGTTAACCCACATGATGTGACTGGGAACGATACCTCTTTATGGTGGATGCCTAAATGATTTTACAAATACTTAAACCAGCTCAAGGCTAAAGTACTTTTTGTGTAAGAGAGGACTGTAAAAACCAAAAGCAAAATCAAAACCAACAAGACCTCCCAAACCCGAACAATAACCTCTAACTAATCTAAGATCACAGAGTTTTCTTTCCACCATTAATCTTTTGCATCTGTTTTTACAGTATTTAGAGCTTCAAACGGTATGTAAATTATTTAAATTGGGGAATGGCTGTAAAAGCCTTGCAAATGAATGCACTGAGGAAAACTATAGAAGTAATAAACCATTCTAATTCGACATTGTTTTCTGAACAGCCACCTACCTTGGAAGATTTCTTGTTCTCTGCCTCTTTCCTGCTGACTTTCTGGGATCTTTTAGTTAAATCTTCAAAGAGAATAGCACAACATAATGTTAAAACAGTTTTACAGCATGTTATTTAATTGAGATGCTTAATACTACTTTTGTGTGAGAAAAGGCAGATAACCTGCATTGCCATCTCATCACTGCATGTTTTGCAGTGAAGACGTTCATCTCTAGGAGCCATCCTCACTTACACATAGTGTGTCTGAACTCGTGCTGTCACTGTTGCTCATGCGAAGCAGAAGAGCACTGATGTTTCTATTTTAGGAGAGCTTTTTTACACATTGTTTGGTCAGATGCAAACACGGAAAATAATTTCAGAGAAATAAAATTAAAGGTCTCTGTGTAAAAGATGGGGGTACTTATGCACATTAGTCACATGAACAAAAATAGGAAAAACCTTTAGAAGTCCCTTTTTTTTTCTGTTAAAAGGTGGTGTAACCTGCATAATTTTGGAAGGAATTAAAAAGTGTATGCTGGTTTGCACAAGCAAAAAACTCTTTGCTGATTTGGCATAAACTCTTCATCTGTATGATGCCACCTTTCATTCTTCAGTTCTTTGGTCCTTTTTCACCTACCATCTTGTTTTACAAAACGTTACTTGCAAAGGTGTTTCATTAATGTGCCTGTAGCTTTGAAAGGTTTGTGAATATTTGTAGAGCTGAACCTTGGATCTAGTAAATTTAGGGGGAGGTGTTCATGCCTGATGTAAATTTTTTTTTCTTTAGATCAAATCACTAGTATTTGTGAACTTCCTCATGTTATCCTTTGAGGGCTACTAGCATTTACTGCAGTTGTTGTTGTTATTATCCTATCAGCTCTAATGCTATTTATTACTCTAAATAAACTCCATGACTAAGACTTGTCTTGGGATCTAACACAGCAAGACTGTTAAAGGTGAGACGCTTCCCAGCTCACTAATCTGTTGTGGTATTTTTGATACCTTTATTCTGTGTGTGTGAGGTTTGTAATAAGCACCACCTGTATGCAATGAATGATTGGGATAAAAAATTTAGATATGCCCACTGATGAATGGTGGCTCCTTGTTTGTTCCAGTATTTGCTATCCATATCTTTTTGAATATTTAGTAATTGCCAGGATTTACAGAATTACAGAATGAAGAATACAGATTTTGGGCTGTTTTGGGGGAGGTTTCATTTATTATCCTTGCGTCATTACAGTTAGGGGTATAAATCTCTAAGAAACAGTGGGAGGAAAAACTATACTTCAAGCATGTAAAGTTACTGTCACTTAATAAGAACACGTCTTAAAAAAGGCATTGCACTGACTAGGATTAGTGGTTTAGATTCAGTTCCAGCTGGCAGATTATGTTGGCCTTGTTATGCTGCCCTTTGAAACTTTCTGATGGTAATCAAGATGCTTTTAAGCCGTTTAATTCTACATTAATTTAACTTTCTATTGTACAGGATTGTCTGGATTGCTTCGCCTGTAAAATTGTTTTGATAACATTCAGTTAAAGGGTATATAATGTCATTAACAGCGATTTAAACATTGGCGTGATGTAAATGCGCTTTATTCCAGGCAATTCAGTAAAGAAGCGAATGATGCCTGGTGGGCAGATGAGAGGGAAATGTAGAGATGCTTTTTTTGACAGGTGAGTGCTGTAATTGTCTCTTTTATAGTTCCTCTGGGCTGGGTAAAACACCTGCTTTTCCCAACTGGACTCTAATCTCATATTCCTCATGCTCTACCTACTGTGTTTTCAACAGCTGCCCAACCGACCAGCTCCTTACAAACCTCATCTGTGACAATATGGGGAAATGTAATATAGGCTTGTGAAAATATTGATCACACACACCGCTAACCCCTGTTGATACAACTGCGATTTGAAGTGCTATAAAAAGCATGTATTAATTAGATGATTGCATGTTTTGCTAGTTGATACTAGCAAATCCTTCGCTTACCTTTTAAGATGTGATTCAACCCAGCCTTGGGTTTTATTGAATTTGAGCCAGACATATCATTTTTTGATACGATGAGCACTGTGATTGATTGACTGGTGTGTAAACAGCTGATTGCAAATGAGTTTTATTACTCAAGTATGGCTACAGCAACATTTAAAAACTGAGCTGTAACATGAGTGCCTTCGTCTCTGTTCTGTGTAGCCAACAAGAAGGAACAGGATTTGGTATAAGAAAATGTCACTGATATAGAAAGCTCTATCCAGAATGTTTAAATCAAGCTGACAAGAAATTTTTCTGTTAGCTTGTACAAAAATAGATTAGGTATATCAGCATGACAAATTATAACTCATAAATCGTAAAGAAATTGACAGTATCAGGAGGGGAGAGGAGGCTGTGGTTATTTAAACACTCTCTTAATATTTACTCTAAATTAATTGTTTCTGTGGCGGTGATGGGAAAGACCAGCCTGTCAGCCTTTTGCCACGACACTGTTGTTATAATAAATATTACCACGTGTGGCTTCATCCTCTCCCCCGAGTGTTGCAGGGGCCTTGCTGGGGCTGCAGGCAGAGGGAGCAGTGGCAGCGCTGGAGGAGCCACCTCTGCGCCTGCCCTTCCCGCTTCTGTCTGGCTGCTTTTTCCAGCTGCTTTCCCCTGTCTGCGTTAGTTTCTCCCATTTCGACCTGTTTCCATCCTCTGCAGGACTGTCTCCAAGGCAGTCTCTCTCCCTCTAGCAACTTTTCCCACTCGTTTCAGCACCTGGCACCGTGAAGGGCACAGCTCCATTTCTTCATCCGGCTGCTGCGTAATGCACAGAGCCCAGCAAAAATCAGGGGAAAAGGATGGGCCTCCAGTTATGTCTCACAATATGCTGGAGTGAGGCAGGTGACGTTATTCCCAGCTCGCTTCAGTGAAAATGATGATACCTCCTGTCATCCTCCTGCTCTCAGCAGGAGGTATCAGCAGGGCTGGAAGGTCCCTTGGTCTGGTAACCTGAATCCCAAAACAACGTCAGTGCGTGTCCCTTCTCCTGCACCTTCTTTCTCCACCCACTTGAAAGGTCATGGCTAGGGACTTTCAAATGCTCTTCATGTACCACGCATTAACGCATGCTTAGATTAATTTATATTTAGTTTATCAAGTTATAATTCAATTATTTTAGTTAATAAGTGATAGAGGTAATGTGGCTCCTGGTTGTCTGAAATAAAACCCAGAAAGGTTTGAGCATGTGCCATTTCAGCTCCAAAATAAACTATTTCAAAACTTAGGTCAGATACTATTGAATGAGAAAAACAGGAATGATTTGTCTCAGTTTTATTACTCACGTCATATTTTTTCAATTTTCTTTAGGTGTGGGGTAGTGGAGGATCAGACTGGCCTCTTGCGTTTGAACAAGTGGGCTGCAGAAAGGCCTTGGGATACCTCTGGAAATGCCTCGTGCCCCAAGAAAGTGAGTGCAGCCCTGGCCAACGGTGTTACAGTGGGTTTTGCATCTGTGTTTTTCTTTTTGGAATAGTCAGCCAAGACAAGTGGACTACGGGAGGTGAGTGTTAAGCCAAGATTGCTCTTTTGAATTATTCTTGCATTTTCAGTGTCAAATGTTCATTCTGTTTGCATGTAGGAGAGGAACGAGTGTAAAGGTGAGCTGGAGGTTATGTTGTTTGCTTAGATTCAGCCCCTTAGTCTGCTGTGGATTTCTTTTCTTACCTTGGCTAATTGCTTCATCTCTCTCTGTTGACTATAAAATGGGAAAGCAGCGCAGCCAGGCTTCACCGCGGAGTGGTGAGGATACATGGATGCTCTACTCCTGTGGGAGGAGGTGTCTCTTGCAGACAACCAAATGGGGCAGGCAGGGAGGAAGGGTTTTTGTGAGGCATTGTAGACCCATCCAAAGCAAAAGGACCTGACAGCATTAGGGGATTTTTGCTATCTTCGATGTCTGTTGGCAAAGCAATATGGCATGACGTAGCCTATTTGCCACGTTTAAGGCATGGGCACATTTCTGTGAGAAGATAGAGAAATCAGCTGAAGGGAATGTATTTTATAACTCTGATTTTAATTGGAATAAAAAAATTATTGGAAGTGGCATCTAGGATCACAAGGACCATGAAATGATATGGCTTGGGAGGCTGCAGAACAGCACAAGCTTTAATAAACCTGCAGTTAAACAACCTTGAGTTAACTCAGGATTCAGAGGTTCAGATTTCATTGGAAATGCATGTGTGGGGCAACTGTTTCTCCTTAAAGAAATGTTGTCCTGAGCAAGAATGCAGAGAAAATACTGGAAACGGGGTAAGAAACCAACCTGCTTTAAGCAAAAGTCCTAAAAGCCTGTAGAAAGGAGCTAAACAAGAGAACCTTTATTTTTTTAATTATTAAAATTTTGATACAGTTATGAATGACGTTCTGCAGCTAATTATCCCCAAATACCTGTAAGTTTCTTGAAAGAAAAAAGTTGGCTTAAATTACATTGAAAGAGTTAGGGCAGACACTAGGAAAAAATTTTGTGAAGAAAAGAGTTAAGCATTGCCCTAACAAGGTTCTTCCCTAACATGACAGACGGTCACCTGCCAGTAACGGTAGGGACATAACTAGTCCTGTCTTGGTTAAATAGATGACCTCTGGCTCTCCCTTGCAGTGCTCTTTTCTTCCCCTGGTTAAAGATCGCTTGGCACACAGGTGAACTGAGGTTATATTAATACCTTAGAGAACTGTTGATTTCTCTGCTACAAGAGCAGACCCTGAAAAAAAAAATTACGTTCACTTTTTCTATTTGCACTAGACTTTCAAAAGAAGATTGATGCCCATATTAACAGAAGAACACTTATCTTCAATATAAAAAGACTTACAGTATGATAGGACCTGAAGTGAAATCTGTAAAACTAAAATAAGTTGTCTGATTTTTTTTTTTACTCTAAACTGTGGTTTGCCACATTGCCGTTCTTGGATGCTGTGGCTGCATTGCCACTGCAGTTCTGCATACTACTAAGGCATTTGTATGAAATTGCAATGTTGCAGTAAGCTATCAAAATAATCCATATTAATTGACAATTATATTTTCTGCAAATCTTCTTAATTTGGCACCGAATGGCAGATTTTACTAACCTACTATAGAGATGGGTGGGAGATCTTGGAGATTCATTTTGTTGCTTCTTGACAGGTTGCATTCTGTCTTCTCTTCAATTACCATATGAGAACTGGCAGCTCTGAGCAAACTGTAGCAGAGCAATAGGCTTAGGAAGAGGTTCTTACTTTCCATTTTGGGGAAGAAAAATTCCATCGTCATGAAAACCAAAGTTGGTCAAAACCTGCATGTAGAAGAGACGCAAGGATACGAATCTCAGCAACGGTTTTCTGTCATGTTGTGCAGCTTTAGCAACGTACCTCTGACAATTCTTTTGTTTCCAGCACTTTGCCTCTGATACCAGAATACCTAAGATTGCAGTTGTCTGAGTGGAAAAATGCTATCTCAAATAGAACTTAGATGGTCTTTTTTTCTTTTTTCCTGATTCTTTTCTCAAATGGTTTATTTTCCCAAAAGCTGTGAGTGAGTTCTCCCCACTGAGTTCTACAGTGTTGTTTATTGTATGACCAAGGGGAGAAGAACTTCTGCTGTCACTTTTGACCAGCTCAATCACATCATCAAATTTTTCCCAGAAAAATCTTGTTTACAAGATTTACAAGATATTATAAAACCTAGAAAAATAATGATAATTGAAAAAACCACAAATTATGTTTCCTATTAATTTTCTCCACTTAAAAATAAGTCATGAAGAAATATCTTGTTTTATTATACCCTTATGTGGCTGCTCTGATCCCATAGCGAATCATAGCCATAAATCATGCAAGTTATAAAAGGCCCAGTGCTGTAAAGCATTTATGGGCCTTAGGGTTTAGCGTGTACTTAATAACTTCGAAGATGTAACAAAGTCTATGGGATCTGAGCATACTTATGGAGAAACCTGAGCTTTGCAGAATGTGGCCATACACCTTGGAAGAAAGCCACTGGCCCTGGCCAACCTCTGCGTGATGCAGTGCAGCTATACAGGGTACAAAGAGCGTATCACCATCCTGGTCTCCTTTTCTTGTAGATTCTTAACACTGTTGAAGTTGAACTTCGAAGTTGATTTTTATTTCCACGTGCGTAAGGTTTATGCTGTGTCAGAGTTATGGGAGCCTTCCCCCCGAGGCACTGCCAGCCTCCAGGTTTATGGGTAATTTTTTGTCAGTGAAAAGCTACTAGTGGCAGTAAAAAGAGGGACTGAAACCAAATGTTTTGAGAAATTAATCTGGTTGTAATGACTTAATTACTAGAGAGTTAAAAGATGAAGAGTTTCTGCATTGGAAGAGCTTCAACCTAATCGCCTCTGCTAAACTGAGTCTGTGTTACGCTTGCTTTTACAGCCTCCACTGACCCACTCTTCCTTGTGAGATGTCGAATATTATGCCTCTAATTCCAAGTGCTTGGGCTCATTTCTAAAATAGTCTGTTCTACAGGCCATGGTCATCTAACAAATCAGTGCTGGTTACATTGACATGGCTTTCATTGCTGGTTATAGCTATGCCATGAGGATACGCACCCAGATCTATCAGGACTCTATTAGGTTTTGCAGGGGCGCATGTGCTGGATCTTTGTGATTTAGACATCTGCATGAGCTGCAACTGAAACAGATATATCTGAGATTGGAGCTTTACAGTAGGGGAATTAACTGGGGAACTGAGTGCTGCTATGTCTGTATTTCAAATGTTATGCAGCTGGTGTAGTTCAAAGCTGGTATGACAGTTGAGACCCCAGCTGGATCATAGTCATGACTGTGTGTAGACGTATCCTTTCAATGAGTTGATTAAAATTTTGTAACAGGAGATGGGAGGAGTCTTTAATTTGATCACAAATCACCTGCTAGAGGAGAAAGTACATCTTCTTTAGAAGAAAATAAAAATTGCAATAAACAAAAGGAACAAGTCCTGCCGTGAAAATTTGTTGTGATGGTAAAATTGTGGGCTTGAATTTTCAGCTATTGCAATTTAGTAAAGAATCAAGATGGCATGTCTGTTTTCATTTTTTACATACTTTGGTCTTGCAAACTCTTATACAGAAGTTCAGCCTGTGGTAATTGCCTATGAATAATGGGAAGTATGTGAAAATATTTGCTAGGTCAGGAACCTAGCCTGAAATTTTTTTTCTATGTGGAACAGATACCCTTTTATTGTTTTTTCCTGTCTCCTTTCACAAAAGATGCCCAAACCTGACTGAGATTTCTTGATGCTTTCTAAAGACTGTTCTAACACATAGTTATATATGTAGATAACCATTTAGGTCATAACCATAACCATTCAGGTCAAAATTAGAACTTCTTTTTATGTAACTAATTTTACCAACCTGAGTATCCCTGGTGATGTTCATATTCTAGGTATATGCTTAAAATTCAAAAAAGAGCTGAATAACAGTTTGTGTTCCCAAAAGCTTGTCTACATTTTCCAAATATGCAGTTGGTCAAATAAAATATATTACTTAAAAAATCTTAGCTTGCTTAACATTTAAGTATGCTGATTTTCGCAGGATCTAGGCATACAGGGAAAGAAGAAATTTTTTATGCTGAGGGTGGTGAAGCACTGGCCCAGGTTGCCCAGAGAGGTGGTGGATGCCCCATCCCTGGAAACATTCCAGGTCAGGTTGGACGGGGCTCTGAGCAACCTGATCTAGTTGAAGATGTCCCTGCCCACGGCAGGGGGGGGTGGACTAGATGGGCTTTAGAGGGGCCTTCCAACCCAAACTATTCTATGATTCTATGATACAGGGCATGTCTATGACAGGTAGATGTAGACATTTGGGCTCTAATTCTTTTCATGCTCTGAGCTGGAGTGAAAAGAGCTGGCTGTGAGCTGGAAGCTGTTTAGATTTGCACATAGTGGTGTTCATGCTGTAGATTTTGCTTTTTTAAGCAACTTTTTACCCTAGTTGCAGGATATGCTCTGATCATACCTATCTATCATACCTATGATTTTCAGATCAGTGTGTGCTGCCCATCTGGAGTATTGGCATAGCTGGCACATAACCGTCTGCTGGACACCATGTTGACATGCCCCCAAAGTACTGTTTAAATAAACTTCTTCCATCCCAAAATGTTGTTTCCACTGTACTTCCTTGTCTTTATCTCAGCAAAACTGCCAATGAATGCGATTGAGCCTGCGTAAATGTAATAAAATAGTAAAATTTTACAGTTGCATCTGTTCATTTCAGAGTAGTGACATCTGAACATGCTCTAGTGTTAAAATGTAAACCTAGTTGCATGTGTTGATTTGCATTCTTGTGCACATGGGTTTTTTTGCCAAAAGCACTTAGGTGGTAGGAATTTTACAGCCTTCAAGTGACTGTTTGAACCTGGAAAATGTGTATATTGGTGAACATGCATTTGGTCTGAAAACTATACCAACTGGCTAGAAAGGTGACACTCTTTAGAGCAGCATAGTCTGCTAGATGTGTGCAGCAGAATTCATGAAAAGGTGAAAGAGTTGGAAAGTGGAATCAGAAGTGAAGAGGAGAAGAAAGGTGCTTGTAATCTTGGGTTTCATCTTTTGGATCGTATCACAAAACCCTTGCCCAAGTTTGCTTTCTTCTTTTTTTGGCATTAAAGAGAGATTTACTTTCCAATTTTGCCCATTATTTTCCTAATTTTCCTTCTGGGACTCATCAGAGGCTGTTTAAGACAATCAAACTATTTTCCTTAGCTCCAGCAAGCTTCACATCTGCTTTTCTATGAACACTTATTTTTAAAAGAATTTATTTTCCTGCTGAGCTCCTAACAATGGAGAAGTAAATTGCTTTAATAGTAGTATCTTTAGAGGGTTACCATTTATTGCTTTAATGATGCTAAAATGTACTAGGAGAACTTTAACATTTTTAATTGTTGTTTATGGGGACTTAGTCTTGCACAGCGCTGAAATCTAACCACTGAACTTTAGCAAATTATGTAAGTAAATAGTTCACATGTGGCAGTGCCCTTTGTTGTCAAGGGAATGACAGAAGTACATTTAAAAACAAAGCAAAAGCAAGCATTTAAAAGTTTGCTGACTGTCATGAGAGATTGCAGTACCCCTTTCTATGCCATTTCCTCTGTGCTTTGGCTTATTATATTTAGTATGTAAAAAAGGTATTTTAATACTTACCCCAATTGTTAGCTCTCAGAAGCATTTTTCCTGAATATAAATTTGGAAAATGACAGATGATGTGAAACAGCTTTTGTCTCTTTTTAATCTATTTTTTGTGATGTCATATTAAAAGTCTTCATGAAGAAATTTGATTTCCCCAGAAACACACCGTATATTGAACACTTTTGAGGGGAACTCATTTCCTGTCACAGCTGATTTCACTCTATTTGGAGATTTATCCTCATACAACAACAGAGTGAACAGCTTGAGACATTCATACGTAAAGTCTGCCATAAACACTGGAAGGGACAGGTTGAAATTTTCTTAGGAGGTCTGACAAATTTGGACTAACTCATAAATAAACCGGCATCATTATAAATAGCTGAAAACAGCTGCTTAGAAAAATAAAATGTTAAAGTACGTGAACAAAGAAATATAAAATACTGAAAACTGTGTTACATTGCTCAGTAACTCGCTGACATATCTTCACCTACACTCTGCTGCTGTGCTCCCATTTTGAAAAGGATAGGACAGAAAAAGAGGGAATGCAAGGAAGAAGGCAAGAGTTAGTGGATGCCTTGAAAGATGTTGAAATTTTAAAATGGGTAGAGACTGAAAAAGTTAGGAAATTAAATGTCGAGGTTAATAGGATGACTGGGGAGGTTCTGAGTGATTATTTCATGGTGAGCTAGAACCGTGCTATCCAGTCTCCAGAGCAATCCCATCTCAACCATCAGGTTTCAGCAAAGGTATAGCAATAAAAAGGGAAATGGCGTGTTAAGGGGCATTTGGAAGGAAAGGAATTAATCCACCAGTGCCGAGTACAGGGGGACGATCACTTCCCTAATCCTGCTGGCCACACTATTTCTGATACAGGCCAGGATGCCATTGGCCTTCTTGGCCGCCTGGGCACACTGCCGGCTCATGGTCAGCCGGCTGTTGACCAACACCCCCAGGTCCTTTTCCGACAGGCAGCTTTCCAGCCA
>NW_008795861.1:779138-783245 GCF_000699145.1 Aptenodytes forsteri | reverse complement strand
AAGATTTTCTTCTTGAAGAATGTCCAGCCTTCCTGGACTCCTTTGCCCTTCAGGACTGCCTCCCAAGGGACTCTCTCAACCAGTCTCCTAAACAGGCCAGAGTCTGCCCTCCAGAAGTCCAAGGGAGCAGTTCTGCTGACCCCTCTCCTTACTTCTCCCAGAATTGAAAACTCTATCATTTTGTGATTACTCCGCCCAAGACGGCCTCCAACCATCGCATCACCCACAAGTCCTTCTCTGTTCACAAGCAACAGGTCCAGCGGGTGCCTTCCCTAGTTGGCTCCCTCACCAGCTGTGTCAGGAAGTTATCACCTTCCACACACTCCAGGAACCTCCTGGACTGTTTTCTCTCTGCTGTACTGTATTTCCAGCAGACATCTGGTAAGTTGAAGTCCCCCACGAGAACAAGGGCTAGCGATTGTGAGACTTCTCCCAGCTGCTTATAGACTATTTCATCTGCCTCTTCATCCTGGTTGGGTGGTCTATAACAGACATGATAGATGATAGCTGCCTTGTTGGCCTTCCCCCTGAATCTTACCCATAAACACTCTCGTCACCGTCATAACAATCAAAACACTCCCTAACGTACAGGGCTACCCCACCGCCTCTCCTTCCTCGCCTGTCCCTTCTGAAGACTTTATAGCCATCCATTGCAGCACTCCGGTTGTGCAAGTCATCCCACCGTGTTTCTGTGATGGCAACTGTATCATAGTTTTCCTGCTGCACAATGGCTCCTCCTGTTTGTTGCCCGTGCTGCATATGAGAAAAGTTGAATGAGAGCTTAACAGCAGCAGCTTTATGAAAATGTGGCCATGTAGTATGCATACACACTTAACATATGCTCAATTCTGGTTGGTTTAGTGTGGTTTCCAGCCTTTGTGTTTTATGAGGTGGGCCCTTGGAAGCATGAGAAAGAAAATAACAGTGCGTTTCTGTTCCTCTGCTGTGTTCTGGTCTTTGAATTCTTAGGCCATTTGGGGATCAAGTTTTCATGCTTTTCAAATGCAATTGCAAAAACCAAATACTTGAGCACATCCAAAACAACAATAATGCAAGAACTTTTTAATTTCCTGGGTATATCAGGAAATATGTTTTCCTTGGCATTCTGATCTATTAATATTTTACTTTAAGTACAACTTGGCAGTTGTGATACACTGTTCAAGTTGTTGAAGGAGGACCAATAGAGGTTGTTTTATACAGCCTGCACTTCAGATAGAGGTGAAGGGTTTCTCTGGGATTGCCCATGAAGTTCAGTTTCCAGAAGTTTTCTAATCATTATCACCTTCATTGACTCTGCTAGGTGATGATGCATCACCCACATTAGTGACAGGGGAAGCTTTTTTCGCAGAAAGGGAGGAAACATTACAGCCATGACTTGCTTTGCTGAAATTTTGTAGGAAGAGGGGTGACTGTCTGGTTCTTCTCTCATCCTCCTCATAAAGACAATGTCTGGTGTGGCTTGATATAATGGGAAGGTGTATATATGCAACAACCGTAAGAGCTGTGCCAAACAAGTTTTAATTCCTGGCACAATTCCCTAAGCTATCTACAAAAATTAAAAGCTATTCAGGGGTCCTGCTGCTGAGAAATGCTCAGTTAGCTACTATAGGATAAGCGAAAGCAAATGTATAGAGAAACAATTGAGGAAATATGCTGTGGCAAATATTTTAGCATGCTATCTTGAACAAAATTACAACTCTTGAGGAAAACTGTCAAGAAACTAAAGGTCTAAGAGTTCCTTAACGAATGTTAAACATAAAAGGTTACTTAATCTACCACTTCAGCAGAGAAATCTTCATCTATGGTTCAAGGATTTACTGAAAATAACTGAAATTTCTAAAGTAAAGAAAAAAACCCCTGTCAGTGGCTCAACAGTGATTAAAAGAAACTGTGAGAGTATTACATGTTTGGGAAGGCAAGTTGTCTGCCATTCTGAAGGAGTATGATAGCTTGTGATTTCAGCAGAAGAAAATCACTTCTAGATTGCTTTTTGCTCCAGACAGGTTTCACACACATCATTGACACTTTCACACATTACAAGGCTAAGTATCAACGAGAACCACCAATGGAGTCAGAGATCAGCTCTGGTTTACAGCGATCTAGTAAGTAATGACAATCTCAGACTTGATGGTCCATTAGCAATGGGGGTTGCCATTGCTGACACTGGAAACAATGATGCTAAGGCAGAAACTGTTATGGGTGAAGATTTGAGTTGGGGCTGGTGTTAAAGGTTTATCACTAGGAGCACACTTTTTCCTCATAAAAATGTTAGTAAGTAAACTAGAATTTCCCAGATAGAGGGAAATAGTGAATAGAAAAGGGCTATAGTGACCTTCTATACTGTATATTCAGGAAATTAATGTGGAATTTCCAAAAAGCAATGAATATGGGGGAGAGAACACAGCATGTAAATATGGCCTATGTATAGTAAAACTGAGAATCAAGGAGAAGAAACATGAAATCTTCAAAAGCAGTAAGAAGGTTAGTAACAGAAGGTTACAACAGCAAAATAGACATTACCTCATAGAAAATTGTCTCATAGTGTAGAAGAACCATAATAGTTAATGCAGATGTTTGACAAGAGTTCAGTCTTCAGAAACAAAGGAGAGAGGGGAGCAAACTAGAGCAATGGACTTCAAGAAAACAGATTTCCATAAGTTCAGAAATGATAGATTAAACTCCACAAGAAACAAATCCAAAGTAAAAAAAAACAGTGTTCAAAAACTAATTTGTGGTTAGAAAGCTAGAATAAAACTGAATCAAATGATTAAGAGTAAATACGTGATGGTCTGTTGGAAAAAAAAATGCTTAGAACAATTGACACAAGTTTGGCCTTCTTGTTAGCTGTGAAAGAAGAGGATTGCAATTTTTTTCATTTTGATTTTTTTCAATTTGAAATTTTTGATGTTGTAACCATTTGGTGTGATTGTTAACCCTCTAGCTCTTGAGGCCTGAGGAAGAAAAACTGAGTGGAACTTCTTGAATTGCTGAGTCCAATACACTGTTATCCCCCACAATCAGCGCATGTTCGTCTCTTCATAGGTTCAAGACTAGGTAGACCTCTGTTATTCCAATTGTAAAGCCCTTCTGTATCTCCCTCCTTAATTTCCATATAGAAATTATATTTCCTTTTAATTTTCAGCCTGAATTTATTCATTGCCGCTATATATTTATGGGCCTTGTGACAACATTATCCTGTAGTACTGAATTCTCTCCTTTTCCTTTCTTGCTCAGCTATTGGAGAAAACAACCATGCACCCCTCCATCTTTATTTTATTACACGAGATACTTTTGTAATCTCTGTGGTGCTGTGGAACTGTATTCCTTAAATCAGCTTTGACAAGTCATTTGCCATCGAGCTGTAGAGTAGTTTAGGCAGTAAGGGATGTATGGAGGTCTGTAGTCCTACCTCCTGCTCAAACCAGTGCCAAATCAGATCAGGTTGACTTGGGGTCTCATTCAGTCAAGACCTGAATATCTCCATGGACAGAGTTCACAAAACCTCTCGTTTGATCAGCTCCTCCAGCCGATCAGTCACTCCTACCAAGTTGGTATGATGAGCAAACTTGCTGAGAGTGCACCATATTCCATCAACTAGATTATTAATAAAGATTTCCACCTCCCTTATGGTCCACTAATCCAGTCCGTATCTCACCAGTTTGGCTATAAGGAGACTACGGGAGACTTTGTCAAAGGCCTTGTTGAATTCAGGGTATACGTTGAGCAATATGCTCTCCTTTCCATTTTTGCACACATCCAGTTATTTGCACCTCCAGTTACCTCAGCACAGAAGGCAATCAGGTTGGTCAGGTATGATTTGCCTTTGGTATATAGAATCATAGAATAGTTTGGGTTGGAAGGGACCTCTAAAGGCCATCTAGTCCAACCCCCCCTGCCGTGGGCAGGGACATCTTCAAATAAATCAGGTTTCTCAGAGCCCCGTCCAACCTGACCTTGAATGTTTCCAGGGATGGGGCATCCCCCACCTCTCTGGGCAACCTCTTCCAGTGTTTCACCACCCTCATTTTTTACCTTTTCAGTGTAAAAAATTTCTTCCTTATATCTAGTCTAAATCTACCCCCCTTTAGTTTAAAGCCATTCCCCCTT
>NW_008795861.1:765731-775986 GCF_000699145.1 Aptenodytes forsteri | reverse complement strand
TGCTCCTGGCTGTGTCACTGGTGCCCACGTGAAACAGCAGCAGCAGATAATAGTCAGTGGACTGTACGAGGCTTGGTAGCCTCTCGGTGACATTCCTGATGCAAGTCCCTGGTAAGCAGCACACCTCTCTAGAGCATATCCATGCTTGCTGTTCGCAATTCTTTTTTGTCCTTCCTGTGACTGGAAATGGCTTCAAGGAATATTTGCTCTACCACCTTCCTAGGTACCAAGGTCAGCCCGGCTGACCTGTAGTTCTGTGGATCCTCTTCTTGCCCTTTTTGAAGATGGATGTGATATTTCCTTTTTCCAGGCATGAGGAGCCTCCCCCAGTTGTCCTGACCTTTCAAAGCGAGCAGCCTGGCAGTAACATCAACCAGCATCTTCAGCACCCTGGGATGCACCCTGCTTGGTCCCATGGACTCTTCTATGTCCAGCTGGTTTATGTGCCCTCTGCACTGTATCTTCCTCTGCAGTGGGTAATGCTGTGTTCCCAGAGGCTCTGCCTCTAGGCTCAGGCCAAAACCAGACCTGACCAGTCTGGGGAAGACATCAAGTACTTCATCTTTTTATATATCCCTGCTCCACTGACTGCTTGAGTCGCTCTGGATATGCTCAGAGCCTCCCTTGGCTCTGTTGTTGGTGGCTGTGTGGTTGGGTAGCAACGGGTAATACCACGAGGGTCCAGAGGAGCCTTGGCAGTCTCTCTGCAACTTCCTCAATCTCAGCCCCCAGCAAGCAACAAACCTTTGGAGTTTCACAGGTAGGGGCCTCCATCTCCAGGAGGGTATCTCTGGTGACTATCTCCCACCGCTTTCTTTTGATGTGGACACTGGGTTCAGCCTTGTCCTTCTGGATGCCACCGAGTCTGCTAACCCCCTCCTGCAGATCCTTCACCGGTGATGTGGCACCCCAACCAGTGTGCACCTCCCAGGGGTGCGAGGCTCAAGGGGATGCCCGGGACACTCCCTGCGGCTGAGACCAAATGACCATATCCTTCTTCTGGGTGGTGCAACACAGCAGTGCCAGCAGTGTGCCCTGCAGGGTATGACCACTGTTGTTGTGCCATCCGTAGCAGTCTCAAGAGGATTCAAGCAGCGTCTCCAGGGTGTCTTTGCATTGAGAGTTAAGTGCCGCAATTCATGCTGGTCGGCTGCTGAACTCCGGTGTGTCTCCCCCGTTCAGAGTCCCCCTGTGCATGTGATGCTGAATGTGCTGCCTTCACTTAAACATAACCATAACCTAAGCACCTAACTACCAATAATCATCACAGCAAAAGTACTTCTATGGCCTCACTACCCAAGGCAAAGATGTGTGTCTCCTTGAGCTCACATCCATCCCCTCCCTTTGACCTTAAGTGCAGAGTCAGTATAAAAGGCTTTTTCCTGTGGGAAGTATCCCATATATCCCCATCTGCTACTGATCATGGTAGGAAATCCTCAAAATACTCCAAGTTTTCCTCTTTTCTTCAGTACAGCTAGATGCAGTATAATAAATACCACTACATTGCCTGGAGATAACTTTCTTGGCTACTGCCAGCCCTACTGTTTGTATCTGCTTGCATGGGCATATCTCTGCAGGGTTTGTTTTTCACTGGTTCAAATCACTTGCATTTATAATTACCACAGCATTTGAGTCCTGCCAAACTCAGCTGTTCTGGAAGCCATGAGAGCAACGTTAATTCCACTTACCAATGAGTTTTGACATTGAATCAGCAATTCAGATTTACGTTTATGTGGATCCCTCGTATATAACTATAAAAATCATTGCACAAATGCATTTTACACAGACCATAATAGCCATTGCGTTTGTTCTGAACATGATTACATATTTATGACAGTCAATGATTCCTGATACCCCCCCCCCCCAATATCTATTTTGTGTTAGTCAATGGCCAGGGTAAATATCACTATTTGATTGTCCCATTTGTGTACTTTTTTCTGGGCATCCTCCATTCTAACTTAAATTTTCTGATTCACTCTCAAAAAATTGCCCACGATTGTGGAAAACAGGTTCCATATTCCAAGAGTCTGTTCCAGTCTGATACTTCATTTATTATTTCATGTTCTACCTTTGCATTTTGACTTGTTTAAAAAAATGCAAAGTGCGCAGTGTGGTGCTTGGGTCTAAATATAACCTCAGTTTGGTTAAAAAATGACCCATGTGCTATCTATGAAGACAGATATGTCTGTAGCTGAAAAGCAACCTTTTTCAGACTTCAAGCAAATTTAGGTCCAAGTCTTTTTTCTTTTAAGGATAATAGTTGAGACTATTTTTATAGTTCTCCTCTAATACCTCTACTTAGTGCTATCAGCTAAGTTTCTCCTCCAGCCTACATATTTTCCCTTAGGCTTTCTAGAAATTACCCTGGAGCCAGAACTGCAAGTGAAGCTCAGTGGTTACATACCTTTCACTCAGGGACTTCATCAATCTGCCTAAACTGCTGCCAGACAAGCATGTGTTCCTGCTGGCTGTGCGAGACCCTCACATGGAGCATGGTGTGATGGCAGGACACCAGGTTCCTCCCTGCTGTGGCCAGGTGGCCGCAAGAACTCTGCTTTCCCTCTTATAAAATGGGTTTAAATCCTTATTCACCTGTATAAGACAGTGCAATCTTAACTTGTTTTTACACAAAAAAATGACATGAATTTCTAGGGTTAAAATTTTTATGGGATGCCAGTGTGTTACATCCAAATTTCTGCTTCTTTTCTCCTTTAAAGTGAAAACAAGGCTATAAAATACTACTGACTTCTACTGTAAGTCAAACTGGCAAGTGACATTGGAGGGCTTCTCTCAGTTCATTCTCATTCCTTTTGTTCTTTCTTCCAGACTCTTATCTCTGGTCTTTTGTGTACTTATTTTTTTCATTCTCGGGTATAGGGGCCTAGCACAAGGGGCACTGTCTTTTCTCTAGTTTCTCTATATCTATATATTTCTCTATATCAAAAGTTTACTAAAATGAAAAGTTTACTAAAATGAATTGTATATGTTGTACAGAAGTAAGTGCACCAGAGAAACTTCTGTAGTGTTTGATGCGGTATGTTAAGTTTCTGTGCAATTTCAACTTTAACATTTTTTTAAGTTATTGAACTCAGTCTATCCTTCTTGCTCCTCTACTCCTTTTATTTCTATTTTCTGGTTCTACCTTTTGTTTTCTTTCACTTTCAGTGATCCACTGTGCCCTGTTGCTTTTGACATAGAGTTTCCTTTAGACAAATTTCTCTTGCCTTTCATGCATTTACTTCTTTTTCCTTTTGCACTCTTTCATTGTTTCCCTACCTTGTCCTCATCATCTCCAGCTGGATAATCCTGAGGAATGAAGCAGTGAAACTGGATGAGCTGCAACAGTGCAGAGGCCAAGTTCAAACACTTAAACTTCAGAGCAAAAAAATTTCTGAAATTAATGGCTTCTGGATTTCAAATGATAGAAGGGGAAGAACTGAGTGTATTGATCACAGCATGACCAAGAGTGACAATATGATGCAGCTATGAAAAAAGGAAATTCAATTCTAGGGTCTATTAGTAACAGAAATATGAAAGCATTTAATATTGTATGCAGGATACTGGTCTTCATTTAGTGTATTGTGTCCAATTTTGGTGACCTATGTGGAGCAAAAATGCATTTAAATTAGAATGGATGTCAGCAAAGAATAATGGTTACAAAATGTCATTGCTTGAGATACCATGTGACCTAGCAATGTCTCCAATTATACTGTCCTATACACCCAATTTCTTTGTACTCCACCTGACACGACTTAACACGGAAAGTAGCGCGGGCGTCCATTCCCTCATACATATTGATGGCAAATGTGAGAACATTTTAATTACACTTGTGATAAGCCTGAAAATTATCAGGCACAAAGATCTTGTTATATGCCTAGAAACAATGCTTTAGGGGTCAAATATTCTTGAATTTTTTAAGGATGCCTGGATACTAATACACTGTTACTACATCTAACTGCACAGTTTTAAAAAAGTCTTACTAACATATACCATTCCCTCATTTCCTTGATTGCATTGAACTGTTTTATTGTATTTTCAATAAAAGTAAAATGAGCTACAGTGAAAATTGTTTCAAACTTCCCTCTTTACTTTGAAAAAGGAAGGCAATTCTTAGAGTATCTGAGGCATGTTCCATCTCTGTAGTAAACTCAGTTGTACTGACTTTGAGCTTTACTCTTCTTTTGTCTAATGTTACCTGTTCTTTCATTAAATAAAGAATAACATAACAGTCATCATTCAAGTCCTCAAATCCTGGAGGACTGCAGTAATTGAATTCTGCAGGAGCACAGCCATCAAACACTGGGGGAATGGAGTGATCAAAACTTGGTGGAAGGCAGTCCTCACATCCTGGAGGACTGCAGTGCTCAAATTCTGGACGGATGGTGGTCTCAAAGTTTGGGGCAACACACATTTCATTAACTGAAGCAGAAGGCTTTACAGCTTTCATACCTTTGAGTATCTCATATCATGCATATATATTACAAAAGCATCAATATGAAACTGATGGCATCCTTTACAGTCTATTCCTGTTAAGAATAGTCATAATTTGATCAATGGAAGAAAGTTGACCCTTTCCTTTATCTGTGTCTGATAACCATACACACACATGCAGTTGCAAAAGTCGTACGGACTGCATCAACCCTTCTTACGACCTCAAACTGCTTGGGGTTTCTTGATGACTAGAGAGCAGTTAAGAAAGACAAATAAGGCACACAGCCAATCTAAGAAGATTTGCCATGTGCAAGATATGCAATGACTGGGCTTGTATATATTTAAAATCCCTGATTTACCGATGCTGTATATATTATTTTTGTAGATATATAAAAATGCAGTAATTTTTAACTCTCTGTGTGTGTATGTAAGGGAGGGGATAGCTCAGCACAGACTCTTTCAAGCCACCCTGCATCTATTTTTCTCTCTGCAGCTACACACGTCTATCAAAACCCCTGTAATTAGGCCATATATCACACTGTTTAGACCAAAACCACTTGAGCTCGGATGGGCTGAAAAGGAAGAAAATAAATTTCCGTCTTGAGGATCTTCAGCTGAGTCCACTGTGCCATCATAACTCAAATTTCAGGATGGTAAAAAGGTTGAGAATCACTCTTTATGGCAGCTAGAAGCCAAGACTTACGGGGGTTCAGAGATCAACTATGTTCGGACTAAAAAGGAAGAGTCCTATTAGAAGAAAAACTTGTCCATCACAGTTACTATAATTCGCTATAAATTACACTGCTTGCTCTCCTCCCTTCTATTGCTCATTCGGAGCTATCCCTATCTGCTCAGATGCTGCATTCTTTGTTCAGGATGGACAGGACAACAAGCAGAGGTTTGAATTACAGGAGAAAAGGTTGAGATGAGACATAAGGAAAACCTTTCCAATGTTCAGGATAGGGAAGCACTGGAATGGCTTGCTTGGAGATAATTATTCAGTCTCCAAAGTCAAGATATTTAGGAATGAATTAGACATATGTCTGTCAGTCATTCTGCTATGCCACTTCTCATATTCAAAACTAACACAGATAAAAAAAAACAAACCCCAAACAGACAAAGCCACACCCTCTTAAAAACTATCCAGTGTGATGGTGTGTATAAAACAAAGGGTTGGATCCTTGTTTCACTTTTCATACAGATGTTAGATGCCACAATTGAGGATGGAGTGAATTTTAAAACTAAAAATAGATTGTAATAATAGAAATACTTAGACACAACTAATGTCAAAACAAGCAACTCTGAATGATGGGAGCTGTTGTTCTACCCAAGTGGAAAAGGCACAGGCAATCAGTAATTTTTATGCCTATTTGTGGTGATCAGTATGAATGAAGTAGTTCTTGTAAATTGTTTCATGGATACTGCCTGTAACAGAGTTAGTGTGCTTGTTACTGTATGTTTACAATGGATTTAGAAGTGACTATTGAACTGATGATTTAGAAGAGGTCTTGAGAAAGTATCCAGAAGCCTCTATGATAGGACTGGATAAACAATGTGCTGCTAAATACCTAGGAGAGAGCAAAGCTGTAATGAAGCTACAGGCTTACAAAAGCAAACAAGACCATTGTGATCATATGGTCTGACTTCTTCTGCGACAGGTTATAGACCCTGACTGGATTTCACTGCTTAATTCTTAATTAAACTAAGTGATAAAGTGTCTGGTAATTTGTTACTCTAAATTTGTCTTATTTCAATTTCTAGGAACTGAATCCTTCTAAACTTTCCTCTTCACTGTGGAAAATGCCTTTGTTTTCTTTCTGCCCCCCCTCACTCCTGAGAGGTGCTTGGATGAGGAGGTAACTTCCTAATATTGTCCCAGCTCAGGTGAACAGGTTGAGCCCGTAGAATTACTAAGCATAAATTACTTTTCTCCCAATTCTTCAGTTATCCACATGGCTCTTCTGTTCAGTTTTCTAATTTTTCATTAGAAGCAGAGGTAGTGTTCCTCTAGTGACCTTGCCAATGCCAGGTAATCTCCTTACACCACTCTAGTTATTTTTAACCAAGTTCTCTATTTTCTACTCCGAATTTTTTCTAGGATCTGAGTCAAGCCAATGCACATATAATGGCCTTATTGTGCACGTAGTCATTTAAGTTATTGGCAGTTATCTAGCTACTCCATGTCCTATTGAAAATGAACTTCCCACTCAGCTTCACCAGCTTAACAGTTAGCACCTACTTTAAACTGGTTATCTAGCCTTACATCAAGGAGCAACTGATTCCACCAGTATGGGATGAAACCATGGTGTTGTGGCTGGATGGATTGATGGATGGATGGACGGATGGATGGATGGATGGATGGATAGATGGATGGATGAATCAGTCCACTGATTACAGAAGGAATCCTGGATTCCCGCTTTAAGGACTACAGGACGAAGGAGTGCTCCTCTCTCTCAATGCTGAATGTACATCTCAGTTATGAGAAGCTCCCTGTTCACCAGCCAGCATGTTAAATGCTTTGTGGCAAATTATTTAGACCGGTTGATTTAAAACAACTTCAATATCTGTCTTCTGATTGACTGGTGGAAGGTAAAGTGTTTTTAATATCTGGTTTTACCCCAATAGTGAATGGAATAATTTTTTTGGAAACTTTTGCCTTTTTTGTGTTGTTATTTTTGGTTTAAGTTCAAGTCATACGCTATCATGTAATAGATGCATAGCATTATTAGGGGGGCTTATCTCCAGTGCACTCTACAGGCCCTACTTGGAATTTAATCTTCCTGCCACAGATTACCATTTTGCTTCCTGTTTTTAAATAATTCTAATCTTCTGATTTATTTTTACTAACATCAACATTTTCTAATATTTTATCCTTTTAAAATTGCTTTAGAGTTGTGTTCTCCTAGTCCTCAGGTTGTTTGAAGCTCAGGGACAGGACTCTTCTATTGTCTGGAAATGTACTCCCACCTTCATACTGGGATTTAGGGTACTTCATAAAGCGTTCTTTAAGTGTTCTGGGCTGTCCCTCATTTTCTCCAAGTTTAAGTCTTTCTCCCAGCTCATCTGGGAGAAATATAAGTTATAATTTTTTCCACCTCTATGGAACTGCCTCTAGGAGGACAGGCATGTTCTCAGAAGATGGGAAACCGGCAAAGTGTCTATCTTTGAAGACTGTAGGAAAGAGGAAGCTGTGAAACTATTGTTGCTCCATGTTTACTTTCCAGAGAAACAACATATCCCCTTATTATCTTGTAGGAGCTTACATACTGTTTTGATTAAGAGACATTACTTTTTTGACATGTCCTTCTACTCTCTTCCTATGCATGACTAGATACAGGGTTTACAGACATGTAAACCATGAGATTTCCTATTTGTATTCACTATAAAGCCTCTATTGTCTTAGGTTTTGTTCTATTTGTACATTCAGGAACAAATTGGCTTTAATGTTACAATCAAGACATCTAAGAGGTGAAGTTTTTTTTTTTAATAGGGTATGAATTATGAGATATTTGATCTGTGTCTGGTGGAGGCTGATGGTGGATTAATTTCAGAAATCCTTTGGGCAACAATAATCCTTCTGGTGATGATGGCAATGTGATAAATAAGAACAATAGTTGACTTATATCTGATGGTAAAACCAAAATAAAATCACTCTGTGGCTTTTCCTGCTGATTAAGTGACTTGCTTGAAAGTCAGAGGACAGAGAGTTTCCACAGTGAAGGTAAGGGAACTGGAAGAAATGCTGAGCGCTATATGATACCTATTTGCAATGGATGGAAAGCAAAGTGAGTAATACGAGATGTGGTGTTGACAGAGGTTCCTACTGTGAAGTACACGCATAGAAGATAGGGTACAGCTGTGGTGATCAGACGTGGTGATCAATCCAGGATCAGTCTTCCCCGCTGCTGGCAGTCTGGCTGCCTGTGCTCAAGGCCAGCTCTGATATGGCACAGCTGTAACCTGGGATCAGGCTGCTGCGGAAGAGCTGGGAGATGCCTCCTCAGGGGCTCCCTGCTTCCCTTGGATGCCACAGAGAAGGCAGGAATTCCTCCTTAGCTGATGGCAGAAGGACCTCAAAAGGGAAACTTGAAGGGGTTATGAATAAAGGGCTAAATTTAAAAAAGAATGATAAATATCTTTTATTTGTTTTCCATGTGTAACGGAACTTCTAAATATCCTACTCTTCTGCTTGCCCATATCCCTGACATCCTAAACTAGAGGCTTCTGACTCGTGTTAATCTTTGTCTGGTAATAAGCATAATTTCTGCTTGAAGGTACCACTTGCATGTTGGTGACATGTTTTGGCCTGCCACAACCGAAAAAGTGCTGAATGGGGCAGAGGGGAGACCTTTCTGGCATGGTCACTGATGACTATGGGGAGAAACGGAGGTTTCTGGACATTCCTTCCACATCCAGGCAAGGTTGTGTTATGCTGACTATGGCATGGACAAATAATAACAGTCGGAGCCGTTAAAGTTTGCAGCTACTTAATGCAAATCAATTTGTTGCACTTATGTTCCCTTTTAGAAATGAGGAAATAGAAAATAAGAATAAGATTGATTGCATTATTCTTGTCTGTGTGTGGAAAAACCTGGCATCACAGACTCAGACATCGTGTACCATATGGAAGAAAGATGTTGGAGCAGTCTTGGGTATCTTCGCAAGACCAATGAGAGATCTGGACTATCTCTACAAAGTGCTGCAAGGCACAGTTTTCTTCATGGAAGAAGGGAAATCCATGTGTGGCCCATAAGTGGGAAATAAGGATGAAGACAAATGTCTGGAGGATATGTGTTAATTGATAAACTACCCATAGGAAAACAACACGCATTCTAAGAATGAAAAAATTATGGACAAACATCTAAGAAAAAAATTAATATTGTACATTCAGGATGGGAAATACTGGTCTGGAAAGCAGCGACTCAAAAGGGTTTGGGAGTTGTGGTGGAAACGACCTCACAGTGTAACACTGCTGTCAAAAGTACTAATGTAGTTCTTGAATGAGAAAATAGGACCAACTTAAATAGGAGAGAGAATATTTATTTGAGATTGGTATGGCTATTTCTGGAAGACACTTCAAGAACACCACTAATTGAGTGGAAAGAGTTTGGATAAACTGTAAAAATGATCAAAGAAATGGAAAAGTATGTCTAAAAAGAGCTCTCAAAGCTCAGTCTCTTTAGTACCAAAGAGAAACTGTGGAGTGTCTCAGTTCCTGAACATACTTGGCAGGGTTGGAGGGAGGATGGGATGACAGAAGGGTTTTCAAGCAAGTTGACAAAGGTGTAATGAGATAAAGTCACCAGAAGTAGAAGCCAGGTCTAAAAAATTTCTAAGATCTGGACTATTCTGGCTCACTAACAATTACGCTTTAGAACATCTATCCAAAGGCTGATATGGGTTTCCTACTATAGAAACTTAAAATATATATTTTTTTTTAAACTAAGAAATACAAATTCTAAGCAAAATTGCTGGAGATTACATCATTGTCTGTGTTATGTGCTAACTAATGATTAGACCTCCAGGTTTATTTATGATCTTACAAGTCTCTGAATCTGTACCAGGAGTGTGGATGTTCACTTCAGCTAGGGCATGCTGGGGACACACTTCTCACAGATAATCCTGGATACAAAGACATTGCTTTTACAGTTATGGCACTACAGTTTTCCTACCAACTTGACCTACCTCTCCACTTACTTATTTCAAAATGCGTTGTCTCTTCTTTTTTAAATCCTGAGATCTCTGAAACCTCTTCAGCTCTAGGAAAATAAATCATATTTATTTCTAGAGTGTCAGGCTTTGAGTCAGACCTACTGAAGCAGCC
>NW_008795861.1:736289-765642 GCF_000699145.1 Aptenodytes forsteri | reverse complement strand
TATCTATGTAAATATATATAATATATATATGTAGTTATATATATATTTTATATATATAAAAAATTATGTAGTAACTGCAATGTACTTATTTTTTTCATGCATTGTGTCCCCTGAAATGCAAAGTGTATTGCTTTCAGATGATCTGTCTGAAGTTGCTTCTCTGCCACTTTGTGTAAAAAATAGCATAGGAAATAAGTCTTTGTAGATTCTGCATGGTTTGGGCTCTGAAAGGTGTCTGTATGGATTCTTTCCAAATCATGTTTTCAATTGATCCCAGGAGTGAACTAGACCTGCTCAGAACAGAGCTGTATTTAATTTTATCGTATGTTACAACCGATGATTCATTGTGGGTCATTGCGGACGGTTCCCCACAGTGGGATTGGTCACCTTTGTAATTTTTCTTTTAAGCCAACATATTACCACCAACAAGAAACATGGTTCTCGTTACCAGCTGCAGCCTTCCCAGAAGGTCTCCCCTAAAAGAACATACCTGCTGCCATCAGCAGCTGGATACCGGACCTGCAGCTGCTCTGAGCAGAGCTCCTTATTTCAGGGTTGCTTTACAGCAACCTGTAAGGTACAGGAAATACCTCAGTTATAGACACCTTTGAAAAGTACATGGCAAAATCCACCAAAAAGTGTATTCTGGAGGAAGAACAGAAACAGGCTTATATGTGTACACTCAGTTTAGACATTTTTAACTGGGATACTTCTATTGACAGGATGAAAACATACTTAATATTTTGCTAAACAGTTAAAATTATCATGTTAAATGGATTTGAAATGCTTAATTAAACACTATTATTAATGTACTATCTTCCTAAGCATTTGTAGGTGAGAATGCATCTCAGATTTTTTTCATGGCATGAGCATTTAAAAGTGCAGAGAGAAGCAAATGAAAAAGGTGTAGTGAGCGCTTCCTGAGTAGAGCATTGGTCAGTGCTGCCTTCTACTTCCTTATAAGTCAAATTCAATATACTTATTTCAAATGAAATAAAATTTTAACCACCCGAGTCAAAGAAGATTGAAGACAAATAGTGTGATTTGAAAAACAAATTTCATAAGCAAATGCTATTCAAGAAGTCAGTGGATTTTTCCGTCAAATTTGCTGTTTTTAAGAAATGTTGTTAAAACTTAAAAAATAAAAAAGTTATGCAATATTTCTTCTATGCAAATATGTATGAGCATGCACACTTAATTAACAAGGCGTTAAGTATCTAGTCAAGGGTTTTAGTAGGACTTTACTCTGCAAAATACTGGGGGCTAATTCATGCATGTAGCTCTACTTATGAGTCTGTTCATGTGTAACAGATTAAAGGGAATACTAAAGGTAAACAATTATATTGAAGCCAGCAAAATTCTTCTTCAGTTTTCAGTGATTTTTTTTTCCACGTACAAGAAAAATAATATTTTTCCCTAGTTATCTTCCCTATCTGTGATCATTTGTGTGTTTTTACATTTGGGCTAGAACGCTTGTGAAAGCTTTCTAAGCCTGCTTCAATGGAGAAAAATAATTTTTCTGTAAAGTGGGAGGTGCGTAGGGAAGTGCAACTTCGATATTTGGAAAGCCGAACAAGAGACATGTTCTTTTTAAAAAACCCAACAAAACCAGCCAACAAAAAAAGCCCAAAACAACCACCAAAAACAAACTGCAAAAATCCTCCCCCAAACCCCTAATAGCCTCAAAAGACCTTTTTGAGAGAGATTGTGACTAAAACTGCCCGAAATGTAGACTGGAGAGACTTCAAACTATCCAAATAAAATGCACGTAACTCTAGAGGGAGAGGGGGCAGACTCTACAGTCAAATAATGCCTCTAAAGAACCCTTCCTGTCTCAGGCAGAAGTGTTTCTGGTATTAAGAAGATGGCCCACAAACTACGAAAATGCCAGCAAAGCAGCAAAGGCACTTTTGAACACGATGAGCTATCCTGTTCTTTCATCATACGGCAGAAAGTCAAAAGAAAAAGAGAGCTGTATAAGTGTATTGGGTCTGGCTGAGATGGAGTTAATTTTCCCCACAGCAGCCCTCATAGTGCTGTGCTTTGTACTGGTAGCTACAAAGGTGTTGATAACTCACCAGTGTTTTGGGTACTTCTGAGCAGCGCTCCACAGCATCACTGTCTCTCCTCCAACATTCCCCCCTCACCAGTAGGCTGGGGGTGGGCAAGATCTTGGGAGGACTCAGCCGGAACAGCTGACCCCAACTGACCAAAGGGATATTCCACACCATATGATGTCTGCTCAGCAACAAGGGTGGTGGTGGTGGTGCGGGGGGCATTCGTTATTACGACATTTGTCTTCTGGAGCAACCGCTGCGTGTACTGAAGTCCTATTTCCCGGGAAGTGGCTGGACATTGCCTGCTGATGGGAAGTAGAGAATAAATGTTTTGTTTTCCTTTGCTTCCGAGTGTGGCCTTTGGTTTTGCTTTATTAAAAACTGCCTTTATCTTGACCCATGAGTTTTTTTCCATCTTATTTTCTCCCCTCCCTGTCCTGCTGAGGAAGGGAGTGATAGAGTGGCTTGGTGACCACCTGGTGTTCAGTCAAGGTCAACCCACCACAATAATATACAAGGAGAAATAAAGTAGGAAAAAAAGTAGACAAAAATATGGAAAACAGTAAGAAATGCATCCATTTAGGAAAATAACAAACGTAAGAAAATGAACACTTTTATTGTTCATTTTCTAGTGACTGCGGTCACTATAAAATCAATAGAAGTGCTGTAGAAATTTAGGTTGGAAGAAAAATGCTGGTATTGCAAATAGCAATAATAAATTCACTCTCAATTTCATATCTTGTTAATTATGTAAAACAACTGTTGCTTGCTAAACTTGCACAAAATTATATAATATTATGAATACTAATGGCGGATTAGACACTTGGATATCTGTATCATAGAATTACTTTTTTGTGACGTGCTATACAGAGAACTTACAGGGCAAATTAGAAAAAGAATTACAGTCTGAAGTTTGAAGAGAAATATTACCAATCCCAAAACAAATATAATCTAAATGCTTAAAATCTTTCAGGAGTTATAAAAGCATCAGGAAAATAAAGATTTTATTTCAATATTAGATAGTAATTTTATTTACCTCACTTGGACGGGGAAAAAAAGTAGTTTAGCTAAACAATTGAAGCAGTGTAAAAATACAGCTTAGGAAATGTACTTTGTTAACATTAAAATCACACAGTAAAAGAGTGTATAGAGATAATATAACATTTAAAATAATTTCAGAAAAAAACTTAGATACAAGTAGACTAAACTAAAAAGCAAAATTTGCAACAAAAAATTGAAGAGCCAGATACATCAAACAGAATTGAAACAATCTAAATCACGGGCAATACTGAAAAAGAAGTATTTGAACAGAAAACTGGAGCAAAGAAATGCAGAAGAGCAAAAAGGTAAAATATCAAAGTAAGGAGAGTTTTAAAACTTTACTGCTTCCCAGACCAGTGAGATAGATTTGCACGACTGATTCGAGCGTAAAGGAAGACAAATATCTCCAGTGCCATGTAGCAGTAAAACATGATCTTTTAAGTCCAAGGAACACAGTGGAAGTTAAATGCCCTGTAGAAGAGGTTAAATGTTTTGGTCCTACCGAAACAGTAAGCTGTTGTCCTATTCGTCAGGCTCTAACGAAAATCAATGCAGCTGGTCTCCCTTGTCCTGCTGATCTGCAGAGAACATAGGCAAAGCTTTTGGAGTTGTTTGTACTCCCGTTTGACTGCTGAGCAGCCTGCTTTTAAATTACACCTCCTCCCGAAAGCAATGCCAAAGCATTTACTAAATTTTAGCTGACAAGATTATAACAAGAATGGACAGTCTATTCTTTTCTACTTGAATTTCTGCTTTTTCTCAGTGCCTTTTTTTTTTTTTCCCTTCCCTTTTTCACTGTTGCTCTGAAAAAATCTAGTGGAAAGTTGACCCTCAGCCCCTCCTTTTTCTCCCCATTTGAAAACCATAGGGACAGTCCTCATCCAGCAGTCTTCAGACAGAGATATTTTCAGCTGGTGGCAGCTAGTTTTTTCTGTCACTCAGGTAGAAAAAGGTACATAACAGGGGAACAACTGAAAAGACCTGCCGATAAAAAAAATCTGTTGTGCTTTTTAGTACTTGTTTAGGGCTCATTCCTGCAAGTTTCCGTATCTGGCAGTCTTGCTCCCTAGAAAGATCATTATAAATGCTGGGCATTTGTACAAGCAGCTCCTCAGTGGTTTCCTAAGCATGAGAATAGCAGAGTTTTTAATTGATTAACTCCACTCCAATGGGGTAGTTTTGTGGAGTAACTAAAAGTAAGAACACAGAGGAGGAAAGGCTTTTTTCTTAAGCTTGATAACTGCATGTACCAAAACCAGATGAGCTTACCAGAATGTGGACACAATTATTCAAAACATATCAAATGTCCCTTTACAATTTCAAGGGTTTAATTGTACATTTCCATGGTATATTAATACTTTTTGCTGGCTATTTTACAGCCATGTGCATGTCATGTGTGCCATGAGGGTTTTTTTTATGCCTACTTGGTTAAGTTCTGTGCGAGGGGATAGATAGAAATAAATAATCTTTAAGCTATTTAGCCGCTGACAAGACGGCTCGTGTTTGCAGCCTAGGGCACCGAAAGTTTCAGATTGGAATAAATGACAAGGCATCAATGGTTTTTTGGAAGCCGAATGATCAAATTTCATTTAATGGCCTCAAGAGTATTTGCGTGAAAAAAGATGACGGAGAGGGGAAAGGCTCTGATATGAAATAAAACTGCAGCCCCTTTACATTTCTCTGTGCGATTAACAAGCCTATTTTTATAAAGACAGTTTTTTTAGTGTTCCCTCAGAATCTCATCAGGACTATTCCTGGGTTGGAAAAAATACCTCTTCTGGGAGGTCTTATTATTTCTTTTTTTTTCTCGGTAGGCCTCCCAAAATGTGGTAGTTTAGGTGAGAAAGACGTTACTAAGGTAATATAAGCTGACTTTACAGGACTTGAAACATTTGCAAAATGGGAGTTGGAATCACTCCTCACAACCCACATATTGGAAAATTTTGTAAACATCAAAAGTTTAAAAATTAATTTTTTTTACTACTTCTGATTTAAGGCACTAACAGATTGTGAAGTTGCTTTTTTTTTTTTTGAGTGCTGTCTAGCACGTAGCATACTTTTTGCTGTATTTGAAAAGCCTTTCAGTTTCCACTTTTTTAATCACAGATTTCTTCTGAGAGGGAACTAAGACACTGCAGACTGTTTCTTTCTAGTAAATTATTCCAACTCTTCACTGACTGCAGCCATTTATTTGCTTGGTTTAAAATACCGTGCTCTTGTGATTGTCCTGAATATCTGCCACGACTGATTTCCTAGGAAACTCATTGCTAGCAGTATTGTATGTATATTCTATAAGTAGGCCGATTTTATTTATTTTTTTTCCTTCCTCCATTAAAAACTATTTTCTCCATTTCTGTACTGGGGTTTTACCTTGCCAGTGCTACACCTTCAGTTCTCCTCTTACACAGTGAAACAGAGCAATGAACAGACCATGGTCGTAAAATTTAAAAAAGGATTTGACACAAATATGAACGGTAAGACTCCAAGGGGACAAAAAGCACATAACTATGTGCTTTAACTACGTAGGTAATGTATTCAAGTGAGTAAAGTTATTCAAACACTTAAAAGTGACCGTGGGCTTGTATGTTTTCCTCATTCAAGGTCATTTTTTTTCACAGACAGAAGTCTAAAGTAGTTTTATTTAAGTCATACTGCAACAATTCTAGATTTACATGGAGATGATTAGAGTTGGAGAATAAAATTTGACCAAAAATCAGCTTTTCACAGAAGACTTATATAACCATATAATGTCACTATGCAAATACAATGCTAAGGAGTATTACTGCTGCAGTAAACTGATAGCACTAATGTAGATGTTCAGCATTTAAATTAAACCCCACCAGTGTGAAAAAGGGCTGTTAACATCTTTTTGCTTCAAACTGAATAACTTTATAAATCAAAGAAAACCTTCTGCATCCAAGATGTCTCTTTTTGCAACAAAATTTGAAGAAATGTGTTTTTCCATTCTCTGCCCTGATATTGTCAAACAAAAATTTCTAAGTGCCTTAAAAAAAGTAGTAATTAAGAATTTAATATTTACATCATTACACAATAAAGAGGTAAGCAAGCTGCACATTTGTAACACTCTTTTAATGTTCTTTACTAAAATATGTGCTGCTGTAGTATGGCAGTAATAGTGGAAAGATGTGATCAGGAACTAAGTTTTTAATTTAAACCCAGCCATTTGTGGCCAAGCCTCTGTGCTTTGCAAGCCAGCAGAAATGTTCAAGGACTCAGCCAGGTGATACACAGATAATCAGTTATTTGTTAAGTATACATATAATGACATGACTTGTACCATGGAAGATTGGGATACTTGGGGCATAGGCCATTTTGCTTGTAATCCTTTGAAAATCTAACTGAAAGTTAGTTTCCCCATTTGATTTGAAATGTGTGTAGATAACCTTACCTAAATTTTGTGACATCAATTTAAGTAACTAAATCCAGTTTGAATGTTGCTCAGCTGTTGTTACAGACAAATATAGCAAAGGCAAAAAGGTTTTCAGAAACTATCATGTTTGGTGTTAATATACGAGCAAAATTATATCGCAGAACATCTGGGGATTTCTGTTCCTACTAAAGGAAATGCACAGTGCTTAGCCCCTGCTTTTCCAAAAAGCATCCAGAGTGTTAGCTTGGATCCTGGAGCACTTAGGGATTACCCACCAACAGGATTCTACGTGAAGGAAAGATGTGCCCAGCAACCAGAAATGTGGGGAAAAAAATGTGTCTTCTGTGAGTTACCTGAACATGCTTGAGATGCTTGAGTAGCAATGTTTGAGGGACCAGATGGAGACGAACATGATGAGCAAAAATAACTGTGTGGTGGTCTGAGTAGCTTCTCAGAGTAGCTCTGAGAAGAAACCTAGAACAGTGGGAGGAAGACAGCTGGTACGAACATAAAATATTTCTGAGGCTTTTCAAAGGACAGATGTTTTCTCCCCATTGTTCTCCGCTTGTGTTGCTTCACTTTTGTTGGGTGATGAATACAAAGTGGTACACTTAGCGGTAGAACTGGTTGAGTTTTAGAGGGTTGGAATGTTCTTAGTTGTTAAAATTGACATTTATTACATGAAAAACTTTAAAAGCAACAAAATTTTTCAATTGAAAGAATTTCTATTACAAAACTTATGTGCTGATATCTAAGGGGAATTTACAGCATCAGCAATTTCCTTTCTTTTGAAAATGCTGTTCTTATTCCATTGCAAAAGTTCAAGTTCAAAATGTTCTGATTTTATCATTTTTTCCATTTGAAATAAAAAAATAACTTAGTCAAAATTTCCCATAAAGGAAAACCTATTTTTCAGACACTGCTGTTATCTGAATAAGGGCCAAATTCTGCTCTTAGCTTCTATGCCAGCCTTGAGGGACCAAATGTACATCTCGTTATACTGTAGACATTTATGGGGTGTAATTAATTTTCTCATTTAAAAAAGAAAGAAATCCCAGGGATTTGTTCTGTGCTGCTTTGAAATGAAACTCAGCTGTCACTCTGGAGAATGGTTTAGGTTGTCAGACATGATGCAAGAAGGCTGGTTTGCATTCATAGTACCAGCCATTGTAGCCTTGTGAAAAATCTGGGGTGTGTGTGCATTTGTGTGCCTTTCTCTTTTCTGTTTGATCTCAGTCAGTGCTTCATTTTCTCCCTGTTTGCTTCATTATATTTTCTATTGTTGTAAGTTTATAAAAAAATAAAAGTATATACTTTGCCTTTCCTTTTTTCCCCTTATTTCTTCCTTCTTTCCACAGCTGGCACATCTTGGCTTTTCTTCCTCTTCTTCTGTACTGTCTCATGAACATACTCTTCTATGACATTTGTTTTTCTACACTTTTTTTTTCTGTCCGACTGTTTCCCTTTCCTCTCTTTGATATGTTATCAGGCTCTCTTTTCTGTCTTTGCTTTATCCACCTTATTTTTTTTATTATCCATGCTTTTTGCTCTCTGTCAATTCCCCCATTTTGTCACCCTCTCCATCTCCTTGTAATTTCTTCTGGCTCCCTCACCATACCCTTCATCACTGTTTGCTATCCCCAACACATACTGTTGCATGACACCCTGACTCTTTCATGCCTACCTCCTACCAGTACCTGGTACCCTCCTCACATGTACGTCTTTCTGCAGATGTCATTAGTCGCATTAGGACTGGGATGAGACAAGAGAAAGCGTTTTTCTCCTGTTCCCGTAAGGATCTGGATATGCATGTGGTCTGTTTGCTGTTCAGACGAGTGTACATCCATCATCTGCAAAGTCCATTGAATAGTCTGTGGATAGTTACAGATTGTATTTTTTAACTGCCTCATACTACCTTATAATAGGATTTGATGTCTTTCATGGGTATATGAGACCAGACTCCTCTTGGCAACATCTCTTTGATTTTGAAGTTATGTTTGTGTGACAGAAAGCAGCCTCATCCATCCTTGTTTTGCTGCATTTATATGGCACAGGAATGTAACACTTCTGATTTATTTATTTTTTCTCAGTTGCAAATGTTTTTATTGGGAAACCATTGCTATTCTGAAAACCTCTGCAACTTGGCTTAACATGTGTTTTCTAATATATGAATAGGAAAGTTAGAAGTCCAGCTTAAATGAAAGTTGCTGTTATTTACAAGACTGTCACTGGTTTTAGAAGAAGGTTCTCTGCTTCTGTGACATGTTAATATCGGCAGGCGATCTAAACATATTTGCTGGAAGGACAATCTGAAGGGACAATTACAGAATTCACATGAACATGCTGCTCACTTCTAAGAAGAAAAATAATGTGTCTTTGGGCAGCAACACAGTGTAAAGATGGGAAACCTTGTCTGAGAAAAATCAAATTTCTGCATTTCCATACTTTGAGACTCTCATAAACTTTCTGAATCAATTTAAGCCAATGACATGTCTCATCAGACATCTTCTAATTAGAAACCTTTACATTTTTCAGATACAGTGAGATCTGGAAATGCAAATATGAAATAACTGGCAACTAACAAAAATCTTTTAATAGAAGGAACATCAGAATGGGAATTCACAGCTTATATAACTAATATTTTAAAAAGGGAACAGATTAGCACAGGCAAATAAATCCTTATCCATACATGAAAAAATGGATAAAAATAATTAATAATAGAGTAATGAAGCGTCTGAAACTTGATAGGATGAGGTTTGAACAATACAATCAGCCATGAAAGAGTTCCTTTGCAGAAGAGCTATCACCTCTCAGTGAGGTTTCTCATTCTCTTAAATATGAGGTCCTGATCCCTCCTGAGAACAGATCACTTGGTTAAACAGATTATATCTGATCTAGTTCTTGCTTGTGTATGGGAATAGATGTAACAAAAATCTCAGCAATACCACTTTATGCACACCTGGCTTTTGCAAAAAGTTTAAGATCATTGTTATTTCAGTGGTACATCTCTTGCTGCTAGTTCTGTGCAGTTGCACTGCTATAAAATTAGAGTTTTTTTCTGTAATAAGTAATGGAGAAGATGGGCATATTTGGAGAACATTCAGAGAAACCTTAGTGTTTGGAGAAGTGACAGATGTGAATAATGCAAGTGAAATCAATCTGATTTATGCTTTTGAGTAAAATATTGTAAATAGTTGCATTACGTTTTGGTAAAATAATACTACATCAGTTCAGAAGAACGTCTTACCTTTAGGCTTGAGAGGTCTGGTATTTAATGGTTTATCCTCAAATCTGAGAAATCAAAGAATGCTATTTCACTGGAAGCAGGCAAAAGGAGTAAAATCCACACACGGCTACGTGTTAGTACTAGATTTACTGCTGCGTTTATGCAACACAAAAACCGCCCCGCCCCCCATGTTGATAGGTAATGGTCATTATTATCACAGCTTCTCTCATTCCTTTTCATTGCTAGGAAATTCATAACGTGGATTGTCTTTCACTCTCATAATGATCTTTCAGCCAGATTTGACCTTATTTCTTTACCTGTTGCCCTAATTTTCAGAACATTGTGGCCAATATGAGATATGATTTTGCTTTGCAATTTAAATGCTTTATTTCTCAGAGAAGAGAAATATAGAGAGTATATTGATCATAGAAATATTGAAAATGTCAAGCTTTTGGATTGGAACAATACCAGGCAAAGTATTGACTGAAAAACTTAAAAAATTAATCCAGACCATCTTTCATGATGTTTATTTAATAATGGCAACCACCCATGAACAGTTAATCCTAATCTTTTTTTTTTTTCTTTCATACTTAATCAGAAAGGGGTTTAACTGAAGGCTAGGTATTTCAAATTTGTGTCATAAACTTATCTGGCTTCTTCCTGCTTTTATAGAAATAAGTGGTAAAACTTTAGAGGATGTGTCCTTAGTTAAAAGTTTCTTTGCTTGCCTGAAGAATAAAGACAGCAAGAGCAAAACAGGTAGAGTGGAGCATTAGGAATAATGCAGGGAAGAAAGAGGCAACAGTGACATAAACTTAAAGGTGGCAGACATACGTTAATTACTGCCAGTAATATTTTCTAGATATGCTACTTGTCGCATCTGTTTCAGCTCTGATCATGTCTGTAACAGGTTTTCAGGACTTCAAGTTGTAAATGTTTCTAGGGAAGGGATTTTCATTACTCTTTGAAGTACCTGCTGTATTTCTGATCACTGCAAAACTAATATATGGTGCATTGCTATGCCTCAAAAATGTCAAAGATATGCACTACATACATATATTCTATATATATATAAAATGAGGTTTGGGAAGTGCTTCAATATTTTACATCGAATTCTTATATTCTTTGCATTTTAAATTACAAGCTCTAATGATAGTCGTGACAAACACATGAAAAATAGTATTTTAATTAAATAGCTAATTTACATTCTACATTCATAGCTTTGTTTATTCATGTTACAGTCATAACATTTTTCACACCTTAGTGATTGACTGTGTTTTGAGGGATGTATCTAAACATTAAAACAGGCTGTGCTGTTGGTATCTTGGAACATCCTAAATGAATGTAAATTGTTCTACTACATCTACTTTCTAACGAAACACAGAAAAGAATTTTAAGTACCCCATAGTATTCAACTAATATTCCCACATTTCTGTCTGTTGCAATAACATTTTGTATTGGACAGTTCTCAGTACTGCTACTGTATGTTTTCAGATAAATCAGTACATTTTTTGTTGCAAAAGAGTTTGAAAGGGAGGGAAAAAAATCACTCACAAAACCAGCATTACAATAAATTTTTCTTCCTTTTTTTTTTCTTTTTTCTTTTCTACCATTTAAAATTTAAAGTTACTGGAACTGAAGATTGTTGATCTAATTGCCCTGCAAAAAATTATCTGAGCTTGCCATCCTCCTTCAACAAATGGAGTGAATGTTCTCGGAAACTTGCTAGAATTAATCTTAAAGCGTAAAACTTCTTTAGCGTTTGTGCGAGAGCCACAAAACTGCATGCACATGAAATCAAGCATCACATTTAAAGACCTATTCATTAAATTCTTCAAGTATTCAGAACTCCCACCTTCTTATATTCTACACAAGAAAGACAATGGATCCTTGTTAGTACCATTGGTGTGTTTACAGGTTTCAGAATTTTATGCACATCATAAAACCATCTTGTATAAAGCTGAATATATACAATGTATAATGTTTATAAATAAGAGTTGCTGGTACTGGAAGAGGGCAACAAAAAATTTGGAAACGGCTTAAAAAAAATTATCTAACATTCAATGAAATCACTCCTGAAACAGAAAACAAGATTTAACTCTCCACAATGAAGAAACTACTTCTTTTTCCCCTATAATATAAAGAAGTTGAGGTGAGTATGAAACAGAACTCTAAAAGCAGTATGTTTCATATGAAAAGATGAAAGATTTTATAGTCTTAACTGTCCAATCTCTAAAGGCAAACTGATAATTTGAAAAGCAGAAAGAAAACACTATCTTGCCCATAAAGGAGAGTTGCAGAAATTAATATTTTCATTTAACTGAAACTTGTTGTCTCCTTTTTTAACATATTAATTTTTTATTTCACAAAAGCTGGTAAGTAGTTATGACCCTTCGTTTCAATTGTGACCAGTACTATTATTTTTAAAGTAGATGATATGTATCTATTTATGCATACATATAAGCAGAGTGTTTAAACCATAGATTTCTCTGGCTCCTGTATTTTCATTTTAGCTTGCTAATTTAGCTATATGCTAAATCCATATCACACCTACAGTTCTCGCTGGAGCTATATCTTCCTAAAATATTTTGTTGTAATTTAGAAAAACAGTAAAAAAATAAGTTTATGAATAATTTACGAATAAAAGGAAAACATCCACTTAAATAACAAATAATTTACTCACCTCAGGCATGTAGCTGAGGAGAATGTACTTTCAGCCAGATTTGAAAGTCATAGCTGAAGTGCTGTACGTTGACTGGCAGTTCTGGTTTTTCTCATTGCAAGAAATTTCACTGCAAGTCACGTGAAGCTAATCCTGCTAAATCCTTTGATTTGTTTAGAGCTTCCTAGGTAACTCAGGTTTTAAGGCCTTTCTATAGATTTATTTTTCTTAAAAATAAACCACTAAAGAAAAGGAGGTAACTGTAAAAACTGCTGTAGCATTAAGACATCCTGGCATTGTAATATCAGCCTAAGTTGCAGCAAGAAACAGCAGGATGTGCTCAATACATTTTGTTTAGCTGCATTAGAAATGAACCTCCAAACACATTTACCACGTACCTTTCTTATAGACCTTCCACTGTCTGTATTTTTAACATTCTGGTTCTGTTTCCTTCTCATATAAATCAGAAGTTAACCTTCAGTCAGTGAATTAAAGATGTGAGAGGTCTTACTTATATTGAATATCCAAGATGTTGGCAGGGGTGGTACTTTGAAAGGGTTATAATTTTTTTCCTCCCTCTCCAATGCAATGTCAAATGGGACTACTGCTGTCAGTTCACACGGTCCTTTGTATTTACACAATAAAAGTTTATGCATCAGGAACATAAGACATAGGAGACCCAGTGTGCAGTTCTAGAGGAGCAAGCAACTGACAATATAATTTAGTTCTACTATGTACAGTTATGTTTTTATGGCTGTGACCTGTTGGTTACCTGTTTTGTGCCCTTGGTATTGGCAGCTATTAAAAGTTGAAAGCAAAGGCCTAAAGACTATATTCAGTATCGTCTTAATAGCAGGTTACTTCTACAGACCCCATCATAGGGGGAAGTCTATTGGTTTGGTACCTTCCTTTTTGGAGGCATGAAGGGGCAGAATGTTTGGTCTAATGGGGTTTCCAGGTTTTCCAAAAAAACACACACCCCCAAAAAAATTAGGTTTTGCTAACCAGATATTTTGCCTCCTCCAGGGGCATGAGGTCTCATGGCCTCCAGAGCCAGAGTCCTCTTTTCACCTCAATAATGGTAGGCAACAGTGCTGGAACTTTTGAGCATCCAATGCTAAAATAAACCCCCACTGAATGCTGGGTTTCTGTCAAATTTGTGGGGGATTAAAAAAGGTCAATGAGCTTTGGGGAACTGCAGAGAAGGCAAAATGCCTCTTGCTGGCTCCTTTGCTGGGTTCCCTTGCCAGGAGGTTCTGATTTAGCGCCAGGGCTCTTCTGCCAAGGATGACGTTGGCTTGTAGTACAATGTGCAGCTGAGGACTTGGGGCTGCTTCTCTTTTGCTCCTTTCTACAGTTGGAAACGTCTTCCTTCCCCAGCGGAAGAGCATTTCCTTCCCTTCCGCCCCCAGGGCACTCACTGATCCCATATGTGCTGCAGCTCTGCTCCAGCAACTTGCTCAGGAAACGGAGAAACACCAAAGGCTAGAGGAAGAGGAGGGCGAGTGTAGCCTGTCTCTGGCTCCTCTTCTTTTCCCACTCCTAAGGTAGAGAAGGGCTACACTGGTAGCACTGTCATGGCCTGGAGACAGAAAGGCAGGGACACAGCAGGGTCATGTATTGCAGAAGAGGGTCTGACTTGGCCATGTAGGGCAGCAGGGTGAGGCACAAAGCTACTGTAATGAATATTGTGATTGTATGGGTGCCTGGTTGTAATGCGCGGTTAGCATCATGGTACTGCTGTGGTGTTGGTGCATCATCCATCTTTATGCTGAAAGTGTTGTGGTCCATATGCTATACAGCAGCTGTGTCCTGAGTCAAGGCTGTGCCTGGGCACTTCTGACTGTGGGCTTCAGGGACATGGCCATAAGCCTCTCATGTTGAGGAGCATGTGGAAGAGCCCATGGCATTTTATACAGTCTGACTCACGAGGTATTCAGCTTGTACAAGCCATACTCACAGAAAAGAAAGGTACAGATAATGCTGCAAGAATTGTACTCCTTTCTCCCTCTGTCTTCTCCTTGGTCATCATCCTCCATTGTGTGAGTCAAGGACTGGGAGAAGAGGCTGTTCTTCACAGCAACTAAATGGATCTTGTATCGATGAGAATCAAGGGGATGATGCCAGGACAAAGGGAGAGGAAGTAGTATGGAGCTACAGCATCCAAACCAATTCCTGCTTCCCTGATGGCTGGGGATGACATTTTGGGGCAGTGAGTCCTGCTTCTGCAAGACCTGCTTGACTGATGGTCCTCCTGCCTCTGCTAACAGGGCCCAAGGTAGATTCTCCTCTTGCATTTCCCTTTCTGCAGCTCTGCCTTTCTCAAGTGTAAGGGCATTTATTTGAATTGAAATTTTTATTAAGCAATTACTAAGTATGAATAAGCATTGTGCAGTCTTAAAAACCTTCTCCTTGCTTTTACTGCATGCAAAACTTGTTGATTTTTATTTTTGCTAGGGGCATGACAGCAGTACCGGGCTGAAAGCATTGTACATGGAAAGCTGTGCTTTTTCACGGTTCAGAATGTACCACACATAGGCTGTGAGAGCATGTCAGTCAATGCTAAGTATGGGGACTGGAACTACACATGTAAGCAATCTATTAATTCAAGTTTTCCCAAGAAGGAAATAAGAAAACAGAACAACAACTTGAAGCAGAAAAACACTTAAAGATTGGGACCTTAAAAAAGATGGTGAAATAATGTCTTGGACATTATTTCAGTGAGAAGGAATTTCTAGGGTCTTAATTTCTTAAGTTTTGCGGCTGTGCAGGCTCTTGGACATATAATCTTCAATAGCTGGAATTAAGGCTTTCAGTAGATGAAAATATTCTCTATTACCTAGTTATGAAATTGTTTGGGAACAACTTTTGTTGTAAGCTGTCAAGATAGAGAACCAAGAACAGTTAATATTGAATTTACACTTTAACTGGGGTTTAATTTGGAAATGTAACCATGTAAAATCCTTATTTCGTTTTTAAGGGGAAACCATGTAATTTGTCTTCCTTTTCAGTATTTTCCCTGCTTCTTGCTCTTGTTTCAGTTTACCTGGTTTGCATCAGGCTGAACCTGGCCTAACATATGGCTAGCACATAGCCTTGCCAGAACTACCTGGAGCCTCCTCACATTTGCCTGAAACCTCTGATTATTTCAGCTTCCTATGACAGTGTTTACACAGGGAATCTCCCCTAGGGAATTTGATTGTATATTTACCAAACTTGCCTCTTAAATTGTATATTAGAAGAAAATGAAGCTGAGAAGGGCACTGACATGTTTTTGTCACTGAGGTTATTTTAAGCAAAACCTCAACTTTTTTTATAGACGTGTTTTAATTCTGACTGTATAAGATGCAATCTCTCCTCTCTCCACAAGGTATATATTTTTCTACTGTCCCCTTTCACACAACACAATTATATTGTTTAATTTTTCTGTTAGCCTGGAAGTAATAATATTTAGTACTGAGTAAAAATATTTAATATTGAGGACTAGATCTTCAGGTGATTGAAGTTAATAGGTCCAAACGGAGTTGTCATTTTAAACCATCTGTTTACATCAATGCTATATAGGAAAAATCCTTTTTGTCTGAATAATTTCTGCTTTCACAAGCTTGTGATATCAAGGTGTCTGTATTAGTTCAGTTGCCCGACACTACAGCTGGATACTAGACATTCAAAATGAGTTCTGCAAGGTGGAAGGGCACCATCTGGGTGAAGATACAAATGCACTCCTTGAAACCCAGATGTTTGACACGTATATGTGTGTTTGTCAAATACATACTCTGGAGCACTTAGTCAGTACCTAATGCAGCGTGTTTTCATGGTATTGCATATGAAGGCAGGATCATACTTTGTCCAGAGGGCCAGGTAGCTTCCAATGTTCTCCCTGCAGCTGCACTTCCCCAGCACTCATCAGGGTTTCTTCCTGGTGAGTGCTGCTGGATGGTTTTTTTGACCAGATGAAACGGTTCCCAGCAGTGTACCTATCCCTGGTGGACACCAGGCCAGGAGGCCTCCAGGAGCCTTTCAGGTCCTCCTATGGAGTCCTGGCAGTCCACCGTCAGGAAAGTTAATACGGGTGTGTAAGGCACAGACCTGGTTTGGAGACACATGGCTGTCCAAGCCATTGCATATTTGGAAAAACTAGGTACAAATACGCTCGCAGTACCATCAGAAGTGAGGGCAAATTAAATAACTGCTTTATTCTAAAATCTGCTATAAGACAAAGGAACATAGACTGTTTTCATCAGCTTAAAGAAGACGTAGAAGTTAGATGAGCACATGGGAAGTTACATGAGAAGTAGATGCCCCACAGTTTTGATCTTTTCTCTAAATAGATGATGTCAAGCAACTGGCAGACACTATTGCTGCTCGCTCCATCAGATATTGCTGCGGTTGATTTGGACCACAACACTGCCAGGTGGACAAAATAGTTGCATCTTGGAAAGGGACAATGCATGAAGCATTGTAAAATAGTTGTGTAATTGTGTAAATACTATGGGCAGAGTTGGCTGCGCAGCCCAGGGACCTCTCCTGCACCTTGTAGCACACTCTCCTCCCAGTGCAGCAAGTAAGATTTAGTGCCTACAGCTCCTCTCTCTTTACTTACCACACTCTCCTTTGCTTTATCCAGGGAGTAAAGAGCTATTTTTTTTTACCTTTCCAATCATGTAGTAATTCTGCTTACATCAAGTTTCTCTCAATAATAAAATATCCCATTCCTCTAGTCTATGTGCTGCCCTTCTAGTATTATAGCGAAAGGGGCTAAGAAACCTTTTTTTTTTTCTCCCCAAACCTGTCACATCAGTTTTAAAACCCTGGGATAATTTCACAGTGTCAGGGTGCTGAGGGCTCCCCAGCCCCGGTGGCCCTGGGCAGTGTCCCCAGGGCTCTCCTCATGCCCCCTGGGCCCCCATGTCTGCTCCAACCCTGGCACCGGGGCTGGGCTGGGGGTGCCTGTGACAGCTCTGTCCTGCCTGTCGCCCCACCTTAGGTGCTGTGTAGGTGTGGGAATGGTGGAGACATTGAAGACAGAAGTAGAAGCAGATGTGATACAGCTTGGGGGAGCCCCACTCCAGTGTGGCTGTGAGGCTGGTGGGTCCACATATGGCTGTGGTGGTCCTCGCAGAGCGTGGCATGAGTGTGCTGGCCCTAGCTTGGGTGTTTCTGCATCACCTGCATCACACAGTGCTGATAGACTGAAGGGATCACCTTTTACCTCTGCAGGACACCAAATAGATGTGTCTCCCAGAAAGAGCAGGCACGAAGCGACTTTCTGAAGCATTTTGACATTTATATCTTCTATTCATCATCCAGCTCTTCTAAGAACCAGAGGTCTTCTGTGAAGTGCGTTGTCTGGTTTTAGCTAAACATGCTCCTCTTTGCCTCCCAACTAAAAGATAACCACATGCATTCCCATAAGGGCCCTTTGAATGGGATGTGCTTCTCTGGACTTCCAAGACGATTCCTAGGGTTGTAAGTCTTATTTGTAACCAGTGTCATCCGTAAAGTCAATTTTCATTTAATGAAAAGTTTTACATAGGAGAAATGTATACTCAGTTTCTTTTGTGACTATGGAAAAAATGTTAGCCGTTGCCAAGAAATTATGATGCTTACATGGCTGGTGGCAGGTTCTCCCTTAGTGCTTTGTTGGGAACTGGGAAGAACAAAAGTCTCACCCAAGGTTTGTACATGCCAGTTTGAGTGCTCAAGCCCGTCAGCTATGAAGCACATTGTTTCCCTTTCTGTAAATGAATAGAAACTATAAAATTAATATGATAGATTTCATTGAAGGGAGGTTTCTCAGTTTTGCTGAGTGGATGAATTAAAGCTACTGTTCTCTTTTTGTTTAGGACAGGGTGCCTGTATTCCTGTCCAGAAAGTTCTGGACAGAAATCTGGGAGTAACGCATAGGGAGTAGCGAGCTTTGAGTGAGAAGAGGTGGGTTTGCATGGGCACAGCTCTCTCCCTGGTGTCGGGCAGTCTGAGTGGAGATGCTGCTCCCACTCCAGCGGGGCTGCCTGACGCCTGGGACACGGCGGTCCTGGTAGTGCTCCACCACAAACGCATTCGCGAACAATAGACAACATCTTCATCTTGCTGTCCATAAATGGTACATGCACAGCCATTTCCCTGGCTGCAGGCAGTCCAACTGGAAATACCACTACTGTGCTGAGTGGATTGCCAGCTATGGGAAATCCACGGCAATTTCTAATTTCTCCAACCTCTCTTCCCTTTCTTCCACCTGAACTCAAACTGCAGTGGAAAAACAGGGCATGCAGCCCCACAGATCTGGAAAAAATAGATTACTTACAGAAGTTTCACTGGACCTGGTATTTTCACCAAAAGCTCTGATTTTATCTAGGTGGAGTTTTACAGCAAAAACTTTAGCAAAGTGTTCTCAGCTGAAATGCTATGTCTATTACATGTCTATAAAATGCCGTGTGCATTTTTATACTGCACTGTGACTTACCTGCATAGGGTTTGATAGACTGAGTTAATTTTGGTCATCTCTTCCTGCTCAGAGAATACACATATTATACTGCTCTAGCGATTATGTTTAGTATTATACTGCATTCAAACTCTTTGCTAAACAGCAAAAAAATTAAAAAAATAAAAAGTAGCAAAAAAGGCTAAAAAGTGTATTACTTCTTAGGTATATAACTTGTATCATAGAGCTATTTTTCTTCCTTTTTAACCTTGTGAGCAATTTCCCATATCTAGTGAAAATCATCAGTAATTAAGAAGGCACATGACTACAGTGCTAAAAAGAAATCTCTTTTTTTTGGTTAAAGCATGTTCCATCTCAGTGGTACCTGTGTTTCTGAGGGAGAATATGAAAATCCAAAAGATACTGATTTCACCTATAAAGCAGTTGCATACTAATGTATACAGCCAAAGTATATGAAGAAAGTGCTTGTCTAAAATGGGAGAATTTGATTATTTCTGGGTTTTTTGTAACTGATTTTTGTGTTAGTTCACCAATATGGGCTCTCATGGGACTCAGTGCAGCTTTGTTAATGTCTGCTTAAATAAGGAGGTCATAAATAGGGAAGACTATGTATAGGCCAGCTAATATTCCTCACAGGTAAGGGATTTGCTCAATAGTTGAGTTTCTTTGTTCTCCTTTGTTATCTGCACATTTCACATGGAGCTGACTGTTGGGTGTCCCCACAAGCCTGATGGGAATAGGATGTTTTATCTCCTGCCTCAATAGCATGGTTTGATGCTATGCATTGTGCTTACCCTTGCCAAAGTCATGCTTTAATCTCATTGGCGAGAAGTTTATTGTTCTGGAGACATGAGGTCAACCTCAGAATTTCTAGGTGAAGTTCCCTTGCTTTGAATATAGTGTCTGCAACTGAGTCGCAGGTACTACCCGCTTTATCTGGAGCTTTTAAAGCAATAAGTAGAAATATTTAGTATTCAGTCAGAAGCTGCAGTCCTTATGGATAGAATTCATGTAACTAAATGTAGATGTCAACAACTAAGCTAATCAGCCCACAACTCTTTTACCATCAAAAGGCAGAAAATGGTGCATTTAGAGTATCTTTTCCTAAAAGGAACATCTGATATAGATTGGATGACTCACACCCTGGAAATGTCTGTTTTTCTCCACTGGATAAAAAATGCATTTGCAGCTGTCTAGACTGATACGCAAATAAAAAATAATATTGCACAGACTACTTGCAATAAATAATTCAAGCAATTCAACTAATGCAGAAAGCTTTGTTTCAACAGAAAACATTTTGGAAAGCCTAAGTAAATGTATGTTCATTAATGAAGCAGCAAAGAATAAGACTAACAGAAATTTTCTGTTAGAGAGATGTTGAGCAGTAAGAAGTAGTATTATAATATCTAATTCTTTAAGACAACGTCTAGCAAATGATTCATTGTGTATGTGGGTATCTGTGCTTATGGTATTTCTATGAAAATTATGAGACTTATGATAACTCAGAATTTGGCTGTCTGACAGTGGAGATAGTGAGTGAAGTGCAGAAAAACTTCGAAGATTGAGTCTCCAGATACAGAACAAGTAGGTTTGTTGGAACACATTTAGTAAGCACTCAGAAAGTGGAATTACCATGTTAATTTCTTGATTCTGTGGTCTTTCTAGGATCCAGACCAATGTTTGCCCCGTTTTTTTAATTCTTTAAATGCAAACAATATTCATGTCTTTGGACCAAGTTTTGAAAGGCTTAATTTATCAAGGTTTATTAAAGATCTGAGTGTTTGAAAAGGGCAATGGAAGGAAAATACTATCACCATTTTAGGCTGACTAGCCATAGCAGCATCTGGCCTTGAGATCTGGCTTAGATCTAGGATGGATAGATTCTGGTGTTTGAAACCCTGCTGCAGGAAGGTCACGTTCCCCTCCAGATGTTACATAAAATTCTTCTTTCACTTGACTTATGGATGGGAGGTGGCATCTCCTTATAACTTGTCAGTTTGAAATGGTACAGTCTTTGAGTCTGAGGGGAGGGTTTCATGGCAAAAATCTGGGAAGCCCTTGAGAAATAATTCTTAGGCTAAGAATGCTCTTTGTTTTCATACTTTGGTTCTTTGCAAAGAAGTCAATGCTTTATTGTTGTTCTCTTAATAAGCGACACATTTTTTTTCTTATTTCTCCTTCCTTAAGGGCTCAATTTTGTTAAACATTGCAGTGCTTTGTTGAGGTTGCCTCTCTTGCCCCATGGGGGTGTAGGTTTTCTTAAGGATGGGCAAATTAACTAAGGCAAATACCATACCGCCTTACCATAAAAGGCACATGGAGCCAAGTACCATTTCTGTGCTCAGAGCAAAGATAATTTCATTAATTATTTTTTTTTTTAGGAGGAGAAGATCTAGAGGCTGACCAGAAAAACATGCAGGTCATGGGGGTTGCTTTCCTTTTTAGAGCAATTCCACTGGTTGAACTGCACATAGAGCTTCTAGGTAGGCAAATTCTCACTGACTGGAAACTCAGGATAATCAGAAATGCAGTCTGAGCAGGTAAATTACCATATTCCTTGTCTGACAGTTGTCTGACAGATAGAGACAACTTGGCCCAGCCTGCGTGACTGTAAGTATGGAAGGCAAATTAGTCAGATTAGGTTCATTACATGTGGAGCAGGGAGACAACCGAGACATCCAAAGTTAGAGGTGTAGTGCAAGATCTGAGCAGGAGATGGTGGACAGAAGCGGAAATAATCATACTTGCTTGCAGCTGAATGAGAAATGGGAGGCAAGTCCAGGATGGAAGTAATCCTGAATGTTTGAAAGTACTATCTGTTACTGAGCTGGTTGTAAATCCATGAGAAAAAGGAGAAGAAACAGGGTTTGAACTCTTCACTTGCAGTCAGGAAAGTCTGTTCTACTCAGAAGCAGGTGATTTAATTTTTCTGAAGAGAGTCCTAATAAAATAAACCTCAATTTGATTCATGGTTGCAAAGCAATTACATTTGATTATTAGTAGGCTGGTGGTCTTTCTAGCTTATTGTTCTCCTTTATAATTACAATTATAATTATAATGACTTCTGCTCAAGTCAGCCAGCCAAATTAACAATCAGTCTTCTAGTGCCAGATAGCACTGAAGACAGCATTTGTTTTCACCAGGAAAATAATGGAGTTTGCTGGGGTTGTTTTGAAAAATATTTTCCTGGCAAAAATGCTATGGTATTTTTTCTTTTAAGTGAGACCAGTGTGCTGGTTTTGGCTGGGATGGAGTTAATTTTCTTCGTAGAAGCTAGTATGAGGCTGTGTTTTGGATTTGTGCTGAAAACAGTGTTGATAACACAGGGATGTTTTCGTTCCTGCTGAGCAGTGCTGACACACAGTCAAGGCCTTTTCTGCCTCTCACCCCACCCCACCAGCGAGCAGGCTGGGGGGGCACAAGAAGCTGGGAGGGGACACAGCCGGGACAGCTGACCCCAACTGACCCAAGGGATATCCCACACCATATGGTGTCGTTCCTAGCATATAGAGCTGGGGGAAGAAGAAGGAAGGGGGGGATGTTCGGAGTGATGGCGTTTGTCTTCCCAAGCCACCGTTATGCGTGATGGAGCCCTGCTTTCCTGGAGATGGCTGAACACCTAGTTCAGCCTAACACATCTAGTCCTTACAAAGGTCTCATTCCTCTTCTTTTAAGCTAGAAGGAATGCCTTGAGTACACACCACAGCAGACTTGCAAGCTCAGGGTCCCAGGGAGAGCCCTAGCCTGAGTGGCACTGTGGCTCGGACCAAATACAAAACCTGGAAAGCGATGGAGGAAAACCTGCTGTTAGTGAAGGCTCAGAATAAAAAGAGAAACTCGGAAGGTCTTTGTAATGTGTTGGTCCTGCCAGTAGCAAGGGCTGTGATACCAACTTCATTGGTTCCGTTCAGGAGTTCACTCGAAAAGGTAACCCTCTGGAAGTGGACAGCAGTTCAATATGTGTTAGAGATGGGTGTGTGTAATTTAAATTTATAACTTATTCTTATGTTTTGATTTGCCCAAGTTGGTTTAGAGGTGGTTTTTTTTTCTTTCTTTTTTTTTTCTTTCTCTAGAATAATCTTGTTTTCTTTAACAAGTTCACTTGCTGGTTAATTCAGTTGTCCCTGACAAACAAAGGGTACCTCAACTTTCATCAAAATAAATAATCTGAAGAAAGCAATGATAAAGACAAATACTCAAAGCCAGAGGAAGGTACTTAAATCTCTGGATATACAATTTGTTTCCCAGCTTGGGGTCTGACATTGTCAATCGTCAAGAGAGAGCCCTTGCAGTAGATCTTAACTGACATCCCTTTGAAGAGGTGGTCCACAATTTTTAGTTATTCTGTACAGGTTCAGTCATGCTTCACTGCCTCTTTTCAACTGTTTCATAATAGCAGATTGTCAAATATTTAAGTCTTTAACATAAGAAGTTCACGTAAACTCTTCTTCCAGACCCTTGGTCTGGAAGCAGCCTCAGCTTTAGCGGATTCATGGGATGCTCCCAGCTGCTTGCAGGTATTTGTTTTCTTTTCTCAAAAACCACTTGATCAATAGTCAAGCAGCCAGAAAACACTATTACATTGAGAATGCTTGAATGCATCTGCAGATTTGTAGGCTTGAACCAATTTAATATATTCCAAGTGTAGACAGGAACTGAACTGAACTGGCCAACATTAGGACTTGCCTGGGTACGGGGTAGTTTGGGGAAAACCCTCAGACCTACGTTAATAGGAGCAGGGACTAAAGATGATACGTACAGTGCAGGTAGGAGCTTTGCTGGTTCAAGGAGAAGAATGGAGTCATCTGCACATGGAGGCACTTTCAGGGCAGAAGACTAATTTGAGACTCCTACAAAAGTGGGTGAAACAGAGGGCCCTGGAGATGATAACAGAAGGGGGAGCAAAAAATATCGGTGTTCCTGGTCTTGCTCTCAAGAGAGTGAGCAAGGATCTACTCATGGTGCCTCAGGGAAGTTTACTAGGGATTTTTTGATAAAAGGAGTCATCGTTTCAATAAATTTATTCAGATGAAAAAAATTCATAGAGATATAGTACCCCTTTCAACAAGGGTACACTTTTGCTAGCAAAACAAAAGATACTCATGTATCCTAAAACAGTATTTAATTTAGCAGGAAGGGCAGCTGCACATCATCAAAGTTATCAGATTGGGCACTATGATTTTAATATTCCACTTTCCACAAACAAACACGTTCTACTGAAGCAGTTAGCTCTGAATTAACTAATACCTGGCTATCTAAATATAACAAGGGTACACTTTTGCTAGCAAAACAAAAGATACTCATGTATCCTAAAACAGTATTTAATTTAGCAGGAAGGGCAGCTGCACATCATCAAAGTTATCAGATTGGGCACTATGATTTTAATATTCCACTTTCCACAAACAAACACGTTCTACTGAAGCAGTTAGCTCTGAATTAACTAATTCCTGGCTATCTAAATATGGACAGGTAGGACTGTGTAACTGAGTGCTCAGGGCTTTTGGCTGGGGATGTGGGATGCCACCGTTCAAGTCCTGGCTCAAAAAATATTTATTTGGAAGATGAGCAGCTTGAATCTGCATTTGTGCTGCAGTTGAGTGGGCACCATGTTCTCCTGTTGTGTGGTGCTGGGAGCTCCCTGTTGTGTAAAATCTCTGTTTCGAATCGGGTAGAGCAAAGGTGTGTGTATGGCTATCTCCCACCTCCCAAGTGAGAGCAGGTATATGGGTCCTCCTAAGATCACAGAAGCTTTAATAGGAAGAGATTTGCTGTTTTCTGCCAAACACTCCAACCCTTCGGTGTCAAAGCGCCGGCAACTTCAGCCATTTTTGTTGAGTAAAGGAAACTTTCCATTTGGTAAACCTTTAATCTTTTGTGTGAAGTTATCTCTAATATAAGCTTTTGCCAGGGTCAAAATAAAGCCCCATACAGTGCATTTACCTGCTTTTTCAGCTTCTAAAATGCATAGGATAATCTCTTATTTGGCAGCTTGGTTTCTTTCAAGATGCTCAAATATTCTGCATACATTCTAGTAACGCATTTTCTCTTCCAATGAACCTTTTCTGACCCCTTTGAAAAAGATTAGGGAAGAATGTAGTTGATATATTAAAGTGGTTTATTAAAGTCTGCATTCACTTAAGTATTAGTTTATATAAAATTAATCTGTATCAGAAGTACTCTCTGACACCATTACTAAACAAGTTACCACAGTAATTGTAGCCTGTGTAAAATCAGGAAGCATTTTAGCTTTGAGGGTTGCTTGATATGGCTCAAATAAGGACTCTATTAGTGTGTCATAATTTTTACAGCATTTGGCACTGAAGTTATCATCTGCTTTCAAAGTTTTATGGCAGTTTCTCAATTTAATAGATTCTAGAATTTCAGAGATAAAACTCCACTCTTTTTCTAATTGAAAAAAAAAACCTTCAAGGAAACACTGCTCTTTTAACACTTTAAAAATCAGCATTGATTGATACATGATAGTCAGCAGTTCGTAAAGTAGTGATTAATGGAAGACTGATTAGAAGAGGTTATATACGAGTAGTGTCTGTGAATTACTTTATGAAACGAATATACTTTGTTTGCAGATCCTTATGCAAAAAGCACGAGAGAGATATTGGACAGTAAGAACCGAGATACTGTATAAACTAATGACCAGAAAGAAAAAAATGACAACTCGCATTCTAATGGAAACCATTCTGTGTTACCCTGTTCCTGATTTGGAGGGAAAACAATGAAAAGTTTCATTTCATGTTTTGTGAAACTTCAATATTGTAGTTTTATGTCTGTTCACCGAGAAGGCTGTGATTGATTTTGCATTCCACTGAGCATCCAGCCAGGGCTGGCCAAGAGCTTGGACTTAGTCCCTGGCAGGGTTCTGGCATCCTACTTTTACATAAACAAAAACTAAATCAAAAAATCTTCCAGGATGGGTAGCTGGAGGTCCACCTCTTCATCTTCCCTGAAAAAACTTACCTGGGAGGTTGAGAGGTAAAGGAGAAGAGCATTGATGTTTTTCCTATAGAAAATTTTGGTTTTATTAAAGGCATTTTTTCTTCCCTCCTGCAAATCAGTGTGAATGAACTTTCTAATCATCTCTGACTGTGCCTGCCTTCCCCAGTTCTTTTGCAAGTAGATGGAAGGAATTTTGTTTCTTGTATTAATATTTCTGTAGTGGTATTATGTTTATGCATTCTTTTGAATTCTTTTGTCACCAGATGTCCTGTAGATTGTATTGTGCATTTCAAATTTACATTTTAGTAGCAATTAGATTCCCTGAAGCCTTCTTTTCTCCTGGCTCAACAAGCCCAGGTCTCTCAGTGTCCCCTCACAGGGCAAGTGCTCCAGTGCCCTGAGCATCTTTGGTCACCCTCTGCTGAACTCTAATTTGTCAACGTCTGTCTTGTATTGGGCAGCCCAAAACTGGATGAGGTATTCTACACATGGTCCAGTGAGCGTTGATATGGGGGTTAGTGAGGATAGAAGGGAATGTTGAAAGGGATAATCGCTTCCCTTAATCTCCTGGCTATGCCCCTTGTTCACACTGCTTATGTTCAGATTACTGTCTGCCAACATCTCCAGGTCTTTTCCAGCAAAGCTGTTCCCCAGCCAGTCCGTCCCCAGCCTGTATTGTTGCAAGGGACTATTCCTTCCCAAGTGCAGGACTTTGCATTTGTCCTTGCTGAATTTCACAAGGTTCTTCTTGGCCCATTTCTCCAACCTGTCCAGGTCCCTCTGGATGGCCGCCATGCCCTTGAGCATACTGCAACAGCAAGTGCTCTGTTGTCTCCTCCAAGTCACTGATAAAGATATTAAACAGGACATGTCCCAGAATAGGCTCCTGCAGTACTCCAGTTATTACTGGTCTTCAGGTGGCGTATGACCCATTAAGTACTAATCTCTCAACCCAATCGTTCAACCAGATTTTTACCTATCTAGCTTTCCAACCATCCAGACTGTATTGTCCTAACTTGGACACACAAATATTGGGGTAGACAGTGTTCTCTGCTCTCCCCTCCTCCATAAAAGTCAACTTCCCAATTTCTATTTAACAAAACTGTGAGTCTCTATTAATAATTTCAGTGTGATTATCAGAAATTAATACAACCAAGTTAGTATTAAATAGATCACAATATTACCCTGATCTGGTGATCAGCAGGTGGAAACAAGAGTGACTGGCCAGGGAAGATAACCCTTTCTGCTCCTGCAGACTTTGGTTATTTAAAGGCATCAGCAGTGATGCATATGCTCGTGCTTTTGCTAGAAATATTGAGTTTTGCAGCTTTTCCCTCTGGGTGGTAAAAGGTAAGGTAAAAGACCACAGACCAATGCTCAAATTTGTCTTGAGACTCTAGACAATGTTCAGCTGGATGAAGGAGCATTACTGACATACAGATCTTGGTATAACTTGCTAATGTAACCTTTACGCAGGGAGAGAAAGAAGTTTGTAAATTTCTATTTGGCTTAAGTTTATTTACTTGGCAAGAACACACATATTTTTCAGACACAAAAACTTTATTTTAAATGGAAAAAAAAAAAACCTCAAGAAAGAAGGAGGTCAGAAATGCCATCCAGTGAGGTTGTCAGCATAGACCTGAGCAAGATGCCTATGCAGTACAGGCTGCACAATACTTCAATTCAAAGAAGCAGAGCTTAAAAAGAAAAACCAAGCAAAATTAGAGCAGCATCCTAACTAACTAACTGACTAACTAACTCTATGTTTCTTTATCAGTGTGTTTGTTCTACAGGAGTCCTCTCTTTCACTCCTCTCTCTAGGTGGAGCTTGTTGTAAAATGGTCTAGGAAGCTAATAAAAATATGTTTTCAGTTTGTCCTGGTCATAGTTATTCTGATTATGAAATTTAATTTACACTCATATCGTCCCAGACTTCATGCCTTTGAAGTTGCTGAGGTTTATAACTTTGGTATCAAGGAGACCAACCTGTACCAAAGACCCTTAGAGGAAATAAGAGAAATAAACCCTCTCTTGCTCAGCACTGCATAGCGTGAAGCCTGCGGATCTCCGCACTGACAGCGGCATGTGCACAGCGGCATGTGCACAGTACAGCACTGCCCTCGGGTGCGCACGCAGACCAGGCTGGAGAGCTGCCCTGCCCTGACTACCTCCTAATGAGTCTCAGGTGTCCTCTGCCATCTCCTTTGTGCTTGAAGAAAATCATGCTACTGGGACACGTCCAAATAGGATGATGTTTCCAAGGGCTGTCATGGCTTTGTCCCTACTTGCTCTGCTTATTCTCTCCTACTTCAAGGCAAACTGAACATATTCAGGCACAGTATAATAAAGAAGTTGGGAATTAAGAAGAATAACTGAAACTCGTAATGACGGATGTCAGGTGGTGAGAGCAGAAAACTGGTTCCCTGCTCTGACCTCTTTAATAAACTTTGCTTAGACCTCAGGAGAATAAGCAGTACTTGGGAACAGGGGGAAGAACATCCTCTTGCAAAGTTTGGAAAGAGCAGAGTAGATGTTCACAGGAGGTAAATCTCAGAATGATGCTTGGAAAGAGATGAAAGTGTCCAGAGGGAAATAGGGGCCAAAGAGCATCTGAGCTCTGGCCATGGGATTCAAGTTTGTGTTGTGTTTATGTGGATTTAAAGGTGGAAAGAGAAAACTAAAAGTTGAGCTCTGGTAAATTTTTATCAGATACCTAACAGAGAAGTGATTTCAAGATGGTCTACACAAAAGCCAGCATTTATTTTTATGACCCAGTCCAGTTGGTAACACTTCTTTTCCTAAATGGTGTGCAGAGAGTTTATGATTTCCTCAGATAATCACTTATCTGACTCTTGACTGACTTACTGTGGACGTGTGTTTCAATGCAATGCGCTATATCTGATAAATATTTGAAACGTTAACTATTTTGGGAGGAAACACGCTTGTGACTTACCATCTCTCTGACTGCATGAAACCAAGTCTTTTTAGATCCCAAAGCAAATGCAGTGACATCAAAAGTGAATATCTGGAGATATTTTCCTGTGTTTCATTCAAATAAGCTGCCTATAGGAACTTTAAGCCGGTAGTTGTCTATTTCTGCATTTCTGCAGGGACTGGAACCTCTGCTGAGCAGACTTTCAGTATTTGCAGAATTTTCTTTTCCTTGTTTGCATAAACACAACTTTGACTATATGGAATAATGACTTGGTTTTAAACCTAAACTTTTAGAATTATCATTTTGCAAAAATGACAGTTTGACAGGTTGCAATATTTTCCCGAATATAGAACAACCATCTGAATATTTAAGAACAGTAAACATTTACAACTAACAGCAGATTCAGTCTATCACAGCTGTTCTTTAAAATATTTATCATGCAGATTTGTCTGAGAAGAAATAACAAAATAATATGCAAAAAAGCAAAAAAAAAAGAAAATGTTTCATACCATTTATACTTCTGGTGAAACAAAACATACTGTTTTCTGTAGAAAATTCTTGCTGAATTCAAGGTGTCTGATTATTATTAACTTCAGAAATCATAGGAATTATAGGAAATAATAATTACTTATAGGAAATAAT
>NW_008795861.1:724620-736108 GCF_000699145.1 Aptenodytes forsteri | reverse complement strand
ATAAACTTTAAAACTAAAGTAAAACAAGACTTTTTTTTAATCAAATTTTGAAAGAAATCATTTTTTATGGAGATGGAACTATATGGTCCACCTAATAAAGTGGTTTGTGGGACCAAGTTCACAGCATACAAAGAATAAAATTACTCATTTATTATTTAGCTGAGCTTGGGTTCATATAACAGTCCCCCACTGCTTTGTGTGCTTATTCAATGAAAGAGAAGTTCAAGGTTTTTTAAACATGCATTTTTAAACTTGATTATTGATTGCAATTTTATAGAGTGAAAATGTAACCTCTCAGTCAGTTTTGTAGTAAAATTCCACGCCGAGCTGAGTGATAAATAGAGGATTGTCTGTGAAGCATGAATCAAAGGAGGGAGAAATTATGGTTCTCCATTTCTCCTCAAAGATAGAAATACACAAGACTGAACGAGAAATAAAGCAGTCCTTTGAACTTCAAAAATACTGCTTAAATAGATTTCTGCTGAAGGCAAAATGTTTACAGACTACAGCATGAAGAGAAACATCTGCTTGTGGATGGCAGCTGAGAACTGAACATGTGCCACAGTAGGACAACATCTGGAAGTGACACAGTGCAGGGTCTCCCTGCGGAAAAAAGAGATTTTATAGTATCTGTGCAAGGAACGTATCATTTGAAAACCGTATGCAGTAGTGTGACTGCTGGGAAACCAGTGTTGCTTTTGTTGTCCCTTCTTCATTGGCACACGTGTATGTAAGTAAGTAAAACCTGAAATCTTTCAATGTTTTCCAGCAGCTTCTCCACTGCAAATTCTCAGTTGATGAGGGTGAGTTCATATAAATTATGAAGCTTTCTGTCTTAAAAACAAAAAACTGAAAGACTCTCTGATGTGTTTGCTTCTTTAGAAAGATCTCTGTCTTGGCTTTTGAGAAGTATACTTGGATGAGGCTCATCAAACAGGTTGAAATGAGATACTGGCAGCTGAAGTGTGTGGGACTTGCCCCAGCAACACCGATGGTGGCTCTGCAAGCCGTGCTACAGCAAATGAACACTCTCTGCTCAAGCCTAACAGATAGCTGCTATTAATCTGCTGCTGGAAGTACTGTTCCCCTTCCTAAAGTCATGCTGTGCAGGTACTAAGCTTTAGTTCAGGTCTGCGTCCCTTTGAAAGCTTAAGGTCTCTCAGCATCACCCATGGCACAAATTCTTAGTCTGAATTTTCATTTCGCTTTGACTCCAGCAGTGCACAAGGAGTGAGTATTTACCAAATACCTTAGTCACCTAGTGCAGCAAGAGGTATGGGAGCAGAGGATGTTATAGGAATGGGAGCAGAGAGCTGCCCTGTCTGGCCTTCTCACCCCAGCCCGTGTTCATTACTCTCAAGTAATTCAAACTGTGATCTCAAAAAGAGAATTTAGCTATCAGCATTTGCTGGCCGTTCCTTAATCTCAGCTTCACAGTCACTCTGCTGCCACCAGCCCAATTGTTGTTTGTCAAGACAAAGTGGTTTAAGCTACGGTGTGGTGGGGATTTTGGGGTTGTTTTGTTTTTTGGGGTTGTTTTTTTCCCCTCTTAATTTGAAGTATGAAATAAACTTTGCTGGAATAAGAATAGTCATTTACAAAAATATGCTTGCCAGGAGGAAAATTGCTCTCAGTTCCACATGGATACCCCTCTGGTGCTGACTAGTATGTGCTGAAATGCTCACAATCAAGAGAACTGGGAATTAAGTCAAAATCAAACTTCATAACACACAGAGATGTGTCAGAAGGGACCCCTCCATTATGTCCTGCTCTAGACACTTCAGAGTTGCTTTCTGCAGTGGCACAAATCACTCCTCTTGAAGCATCCTGTTTTATGATTACTTGTGGTCGCTTGGGATGTACTTGCTGAGGGGTCCGTGCTTGGTGGCCGTGGCAGGTGGTCTACTTATCTTGAGAGCAGTCCAGGACAAACTGTTGTGCAATACAGTGGAGTGGTGTTGCTCTCCCTTATTTAGCCAAAGCACGAGTGTGTTTAGTGCTTTTAGAAATAGAAAGAAAACTCTGCACATCTGCAAAGACTTTTAGCCAGAATGTTTGAAGCTTTGTTCCTGAGCAGTTCATGCATCTAGTTATTTGAAAGTTACTAAATGAACAGCTGTCTTTATTTTTCAAAATAGGGAGGAGAGTGCGCTTACACACTTTCAGGCCCCTTTCACCAATTTGGCTTGTTTTCAGCTAATATATACTAGTATATCCAAGTGATCTCTGTTGGCTGATGCAGCCAGTTCAGCTATCTTTCATCCATGTAATCCCCATAGTTTAATATTCTGAATTAGACACACAAGAGGGGTCATATTCCAGCTGCCTGAGTTGAACTTTATCTGGTTTCCTGGACCTGTCAGAGCCCTGAATAGGTCTAGCGTGAGCTGAAGGTTTTTGTGGCAGACTAGCTCTGCACAAAGTGGAATTCAGAACAAAGACGAGGGATGAGGTTCATCAGTCTTCCACTTCAGAATCTTCAGTGCTGCAAACATTTTACATAACTGCTGTTAGATTTAGATGCCTGTGAACTGGATAAAAGAAACCTAGACCTGGTCTGGCATGTTCATGGCTAGGAGCACGGCCACAGGTGAGGAACACTAGGAAAGACTCTGGGTTGTTTTTTGACATTATACCTAAAATATTAAATGCCACTGTTGGCTCCTTCCCATATATTATATATATAAAAATATATTATGTATCATATAATATCATATATATTATAAGTTATAATATTGCCCTGAAGACTGTGATTCCAAGTAGCCAAACGGATGATACTTCCTTCACTACATTTAGAACAAAAGAAGAAAATTGCCTTTCTTCCTTCCAAGGAACAGCTATAGCAGCTGGTTGACCGGGGTACTTCCAATGTGCCGTGATTGGTATTTCTGGCATCCTCTGCCTTCAGAGATTGCCTGATCTACATATAGAAAAATGGGTCTTTTTCACATGTAGTCAAAACTCTCATGCTATCTGAAAATAGCGTGCTTTGAGGCAAGAGGGAATTTCTGTATCACTAAGTGCTAAAGACAAAATTAATTGGTGCTAAGAGAAGTTACTGGGGATGGCCAGTGAAGAAAGTTGGATAGGACTAATTCTGAGACATACTTATAGGCAAAGAAAAAGTATCTGGAATCACCATGTCTTTTGTGCCTTCTGTTAAAGCCACAACATTTGGTTCACCATGTGGGCATAGAAAATTTGGCATACAGTACTGGGCAGAAAGGGCAAGCTTGCCAGGAGTACAGCAGTGGAGTATGTGGGCAATCATTCAACTTAATTTGTACGGCTTTATATGACACTAATTCCTTGGCCCATACTCAGGTGAGAATAATACTGCATTGTTCTATCTTATTGTAATTCTGCCCTTAATAATACCAAATTAATTTCTATTCAAGACTGCTGAGTACAAGCCAAAGTGAGGCATGTCATGGCACGCATCACTAAAAAACCCTTCAGAGGCTAGATGCCTCTCTCAGATGAGCTAATGCATTGCCTCTTACTACAAATGTTGTGCCTCTATATATCTATAGAAACAATTACAGCAGTTTAATGCCCTGACCTCTTCTCTTTCATTGACTCACAGTGATTCAGCATTTGAATCAATCTTTATCAGAAATTCCCCTTATCTTCCATGAAGAAAGTTAGGAGCTCAGTCAACTATTTATGTTTTCTTCTTGTAACTCCAATTGAATGAGTCAGCTGCATTCAACAGCATTTGAAGCTTACAAGCTGAAGAGCTCTTTCCTAAGGGAATATTTTACAAGAAATAGAGAGGAATCAACGTTTTGTCGACTCTCTGCAGTGAAGTTCTTTGCAGGAATTGGGGAGCTTCTGTTAACTTCACGATCCTGGTCTGATTTTAAAGAACTTGCGTTTTCAAAGTTGAAGGGCTTGAGATATTAATGGCTCTCTTAATGTGTTGAGGTTAGATCTGAGTTCTAAATGTTACTTGAACAACATTTTCTAGAAGTATGTAATGTCAGCAAGTTCTAAATGTTACTTGAACAACATTTTCCAGAAGTATGTAATGTCAGCAATTGACTTCACCCTTGGTTTGAGATAACTTAAGAGTAGTACACTTACTCTTTCTTTCTTTTGCAGCCCCGCCCTTACTAAAGTGTTTTTTTTCTCTTCTCCACATGCATTTTGCTTTGGGAACCAGTAATTTTTGTTCAGATCCCTTTGCATCTCTCTCACCTTCTTTCCTGTGTTCAGCCAGCTCTGTACTGGCCCCTTTCAGGAAAAGGGTCTGAGACAGCAGCGGAGGGAAGTGGGCGGTGAAACTACTTATGTACAGCACAACTCCCAGTCCCTCTCCTAGTAAATTTGAAATTCATAAACATGAGTAACTTATTTAAAATATTTCCTCTTCCAGATGGCCGTTGCACTCATTACTATGGCATCTGTGAGTACAAAATTGGTAGTTTAAGGAGCAGAATTTTCAAAAGTCAGAAGCTTAAATCTTGGTGAGTTCAATGTATTCCTGGCTGGTTTTCGTGTTCAAAGTGGCACTTTTTAGTTGTATACTGGAGCGTTGTTTTTTTTTTTCCAAGTGTCTAGCCAGTAGGCATTAAACAGATAACAGAAATATAAAGGGCTATCATTAAAGTGGTACTTTCATTATTTTAACTATCACAGTTTTATATATATTTTTTATAAGTGGTTACAAATTTTTCATCTGCTATACTATCAATTAAATAATGTGTTTGTTCACACAATATGTAATTAGAAGCATGGTCTAGAGATTATTGGTTTCTTATTTAGCTTGATTTTTTTTGACACAAGAATGTTAATAAGTCAAAAGATTTTTTTGAAGCCTGCTAGCACATTCATGCATGATCATTAAGCACATAAATAGTAAAAACCTGTTTGAGACAAGTCTCTAGATTTTAGGTGCTGTTGAGCACCTCCATGTTCATGGGCACAACAGAATTATTGATAGTCATTGCCTCTGAAAATCAAGTCTTTAAGCTAGTGTAGATCTACAGATTGTACATAAGTTTTGATCCTGTCTAGAGATTTCACCTTTGTAGTCACTGGACGCAGTACTTCCTATTAGTGCCTTTTCTTGGCCCAAGTTATCTTTTTTTCAGCAGCTTCATAAATGTAGGTGATGGCACCTCTTTCTCCAGAAGTGGCAACATATACTTCTGTTGTTAATATGTTGCTGTTAGCACTCCACTTTTGAAAAAAATTCCATGGTCTCTCCCCAGAATCATCCCCACTGGGAAACGTTTCATTCTCTAACATCTCTGACTTCAGTTTTATTTAAATATTACGTAACTAGAAGCAGCATCTACAGTCCCAAATACTGAATTATTATTAGTCTTTGCAGAAAGCAAGATTTTAAAATATCAGAAGGCTTAAAAGATACTGGATTATTTTCTTCTAGATTCGAAGCCTTTAGTATACATTTGTGTCTTGGTTTCAGGTTTTTCTGCCCCACTGCTGGCTGAGAAATTTTGGTGGGTTGGGTTGGGTTGGGTTGGTTTTGTTGGGGTTTTTTTAAGAGAAAAAAAGAGAGGATCTGAATTCCACTTCTTCAGGTTAATCAAACAAGTATAATTTAAAGAAGATACCGAACTCCTGAAGACCTGCAAAAAACCCCAGCTGTTCGTTGCAACCTACAGCTCATTCTGTTTGTTGGCAGATCAGAGCTTTGTATTGCCATATAACAGCAGTTTCCTCCTCAACCATTTGAGTGCCTAGCTGTCTTAAAAACTTCAGGTGATAAAGAGTCTATTGCATATCTAAGAAGGTGGCTCTGGTGGCTCCTTTCCAAAGATATGCTTTTTTTTTTTTTTTTAATTGGTAGTTTAGCTTCAATTTGTAGTCAGGTATCATCCTACTTCTGCAAAACTAAAAAAGCTGTTTACTGTACAGATGTGTTCCTTAAGTTGTTCTTGTTGATGATAGTGAAGTCGGGTCTTGATTTTTGAAGCCTAGTTTATTACTGAAGGGATATTAATGAGCATTGGCTCATAAATGTGGAGGCACATGTTGGTGTGTTTTTGCAGGGTTAGGCTCACTCACCTTCTGTGGGGGATGTAGTTATGAGCATTGGGTTCATGGTATCTGTCATTTGTTAACGTCTTAAGTAGTTTCACAGAAACCTCTTTTACATTGTTTGAACACATAAGTAGGTAAAAGAAAGTCAGTAGTGAGAATTCAATCATCTAACTAAAAAAGTAAAGGGAAACCTTTAGGTCTGAAAACACAGAATAGAAAGGAATTATTTTGTGTGCTTTTAACTGTAAAATCTTGTGTGATGTGAGCTGTGGATAAGACTTAGTTCTGAATGAACCCTTTTTCAAATATACCAATGTTCATTAGCATAAGGAGGAGGAAGCTGGATATTGGCTTCATCATTCAGGAGGAGTTCTCCCTGCTGGACCAGAGATTGCATCCAGCTGTATGGAAATCAGTCCCTGACTTCTACGTTCTGGCTGTACTTCTGACCTGATAATTTCGTTTCTGTCTTCTCTCCGTCTTATCTGAGCTAATATGAAGAGACAAGAAAACCTCCCGAGATACCTGACTTACGGCATTGAAATGACCATAGTTTCACAATTAAAACCAGACCACTTAGGGTGAGGGAGAGGGAAAAGCTGTGGTTACTGCTATGGAGAGGAAGAGTTATGGGAATAAGAACATACACCTATAGTGATAATATAATTACCCATCTGCAAAGGCTGATACTCTAAGGGAAAAAACAGCTCAAAAATCACAATGAAATCACAGGTTTTTTGAACATTGTTTCAGCAGCAATTAGATACTTTTGAAACGACTCTTACTCCTGAAGGGTCTACAATCATCGCAGCAACTGGAAGGCAAATGAGCATCTTAACAGAAGTTTTATCTTAACAAAGATAAAACCTCTGTTTTGACTGAGAGTAATATAAAATGCAGGCAGGGCAGGCATGAAGCTCTGGGCTGTTTCTTGTTTCTCTGTAAGTGAGCTTCTGAAGTGGATATATGTGATCTGGATCTACTACGGGCCGAGATGTAATACTGCAAGATGTTGTTTTTTAAAGTGGTGCTCTTTAACTGACTCTCTTTTAAATGCTGCAGAGGCGGAGTGCCACATTGAAGCTGCTGTTAGAAATCCCAGGACCCCCACACAAGCTTGCAACGCTGATAGTACTTCAGCAAGCAGATTTTAGGACTGTGAAGTCTGTAAGTGCAATATTCTGTTTGTCATAATATGATGTGCCAGGCTTCTCCCCAGTATATCTGCATCAATGTTAATCAATTATGATTGTGACATTCATTGGGTCTGTGAAGTTAAGTCTGTGAGAAGTTAAAGGCTCATAAAAGAAAGCAATTGCAAGTGAAAGATTTGTATAACTGCGATGTAGCTCTTATTTCTTTTACTTCCCTTCTGGCTAGGAAGGCAGATGATTTTAATTTTTTTATTTTATTTATTTGACTGAAAAATGGGGGGTGGGGAGAAATGCACAAAGTTTAGCTTTTCCTTGTGAAAACAGAAAATGTGGAATATGTTCTGTCACTGGTAATAAAATGTTCTATTTGACTTGGCCCTAATGTTCGTAAATGTTTAATTTCAAGTACTCTAGGAAAAACAAAGGAAGAAAAAAAAGCTTCTTAATTAACTTGCTGGGGCAGGAGTAGAAGAAGGAAGGGAGAGTGATTGTACTCACTCTCATCCACACAGGCAGCCTAAGTGGAATTTTGTCATTGCAAGGCAAATTTTCAGAAAAGTGCTCTCCAGATCAGGTTATTTTATAATCATGTGTTTGCCAAAATTAAATGCACATATCATACAAGGATTTGGAGTGTTTCCTGAAAAGAAAATCTGTAGGAAAGCCAATGTTGAGGCTGTTACTGTGGCTGTTACTGCTACCTTGCAAAAAAAAAATCATTTTGCTGGTTTATTCCAGGCACTTAAATAGCTCTTTTTGGCTACTACCTTACCAATATGATGATATTACTTGAGGACCATTATTTCAAAGCACCCCAAATTGAAAATGACTTTTGGTTTCTTATAAATTTTCTGCTACTTCTTCTGTCAGCTGACCCGGTGTTTATGAACTCCCCGTGCTCGCAGAAAAAAACCTGTAATTGTTATTACTTTCCACTCCGAATCTTAAAGACACTTTTCTTTTGTGTGTTTCCGGCACATCTTTTTGTCTTCTGATATAATTTTATATTCTGCTATTCTTTTCTAATTCTGTTTTAAAAACAGCAAGGATGGAATTATTATATCATGCAGTAATATCTTAAACAGATTTATTTTATGCTTTTTGTAATGAAGAATTTTGAAGCGTAGAGTTTCCAAGAACCTGGCTTTTCAGATGCACTGAAAATGAGGAAAAGAAAAAGACAGTGTCAATTATGCATAGATCAGAAAATGCTACCTTGATAAAATCAAAATGTTTTGCAGAAATGTATTAATTGCAATGAACTCTTTCCAAAACACTAACAGGTTTTGATGACGTCTTGCCTGCTTTTTTGATGACTTCTTGCCTTGGATTTGTGCTCTTTTTGGAATAGTGGCCCTAAACGCTTGGCTGTTTTTCTGTTGTTGTTGGTTTTGTGGGTTTTTTCCCCTCCCCCTCCAAAATGAGGCTTTCAGGGAAGATGTCTTTTTGCTAGAATACATCCTCCTCTCTGTGTAGAAAACAACTTCTCAGTGTGAACTGGTGCAATACTCTATTCTTAACATATGAACAGGTGTCAACAGCAGCTCAGAATTGTTTCAAATTAATCACTGTGACTAACATCTTTAAGCTAACAAAAGCTGGTAAGGAAGGAGATGGTTTGGACTTTGAACTTCAGATTCAAATAACTATTTCTTGTGATATAGTTTGTCAGGTCTCAAATGCCATGAGCTTGATTTCTGACAAGCTCTTATTATTTAATTGTATTGTTTTGGCCTAAAGATCAGGCAATGAAATCTAACCTCTGTTAAATAGGGAGTGGCAGATATCGAAGCTCAGAGAACAAGCAAGGGGGAAAGATATAATCTCAACTACATTCTTATTTGGTTAACAGTACGAAACAGAAGTTGTGAATAAATACTGGGAAAAGAAGAGGAAAAAATCCATCTTGAACAAAAGGAAGGAAAATAATCTCAGAGCTGCTGCTTCGGGAGCAGAGATTGGTCTCCTATCTTCCTCCAGCTCCTTGCATGTATCTTTTGAGATCCTCCTCCAAGCAACAGAGCTGAAATGGGAATTCCCGCTAATGGCATTTCTTTGTCAGTCTCTGCAGCTCTGATGCACCTTCAGACAGTAAGGGACACCAAGCAAAGTGTTGACCTCTTTATTCTTTGGGTTGCATTTAGTTTCTTTACTCTTCTTCTAATACCACTTAAGTTTTTGTAATTAAGGACTAGCCTACCTTTGTGTGATGTCTGCATGTCATTCCCCAGGGCAGGATTCAATGCAATCTCAGTCAGGGTCAGCCACTTTTTCCCTCACAGTAAGCAGAGTAAGTAGTCATGATCTAACCATCTCTTCTCAGTCATTTTCTTTCTTTTCCCCTGGCTGTCCACTGAAAAACCTAAATGTTTTTTCATGGTATCCCTCTACCTAATCCTTAGGACAGGTGTATCTAAATTAGTAGCTCATCCATACATCGCCCCACTTGTAATCTCCACAGACTCTTTAAAGCATGTACTCATATACATAAACAAAAACTTGAAAGTTACCTTGCTTAAAAAGAGAAGGAAAAAAAGGCAGAGGATTAACTTCAGACCTTGGTACTAGAAGAGCTGAGTCCCAGAAAGCCAGCCCTTCCCATGAAGCCTTATCCTTGGTGCCATCCAAGAGGTTAAGTTCTATGATGAACATAAGAAACCAAGAAATGCTTACCAGGGCAGACTAGCTGTCTGCCTAACCCCGTACTCTGTCTCCAGCAGTGGCAGGAAGAGATGCTATTTAAGAAAAGCATGTGAGCTAAACCATAAGGGTCATTTGCTGCCCTGGTACTTTCCCTCCTTCTTCCCGTGGTGCTGTAACTGGGCTACCCGCACGATGGTCCCAGGTTTGTTCCAGTGGCTGGATGATGCAAATATTAGAGAACATGACCCCAGATATTATGGTGTAACAGGCTAATCATAAGCCTGTCTTCTCAAAGGGACTTCAAGTCTGCCTGGAAGTTTGCACCTGGAAATCATTTTAAAGGAGTCGTGCTGGCAGGGTAACTTTCTCCTGGAAACAGTTAGGTAGTTAGGTATGTAAGTGCTACCAAATGGACATGCAATTATTTGACAGTTGTGTAAAACTTTATTTCTGATTACAGAATCACGTGTCATCTTAAAATCATGCTGGGTTCCAGTTGTTTTATTTTGCACCGATGGTAGTGGGTGAGAAAGTAAGAAGTCACTTAAGTGAAGTGGTGGATATCTGTCTTTTTTAAATTATTTTTGGACCAAAAGGTATTGATTTTGCTTCTTAAGGATTTTTTTCTCTTTTTTTGGAAGTTGAATAAGAAACAGTGTTAGCTGGGATGCAGCCTGCATATTCTCTCCTCGTGGTTACTGATGAGCAATCCAGGTAGACTATAGCTAATCAAAGTTCTCCACAATAACTAATAGCAATTTGGAAGTAATTTTTCACTGAGAGAAGCATTAAGAAACATAGTAGCTATTAAAACTGCATGTAAGAGTCTGGATCTAGTGAAGACAAGGCAATTATGCCAGAAACTGCTTCTACCTGCTTTGTGTAGGTGCAAAGTAAAGCATGCTCCTACATTAGTGTCTTAGTTCAGACCAAGAGCACACTTTTTAAAGATCTCCTGATAGACCCCATTTCTCCCCCTTGGGTTTGCATTGCAGCCACCGGGTTTGTTCCAAGTAAAACTGCACCCAAAGATGCACTCCAGGAGCCCACCTAATGCACTTGCACTCCAACCTCTAGCTGCCATTCAGGTCATGGCACCAGATTAGAGCAGGACTAAAGTAAAACCTCTGCAAAGTGCGTATTGTGGATGCTGGCTTCTCAAGTGTTGACTGCGTTGCTCCATGTATCTGCTGCTATTTACTGCATTACAATCCATAGCTGTTGCAGCTCCACTAAGAACTTCCACCTATGCTATATCTGGTCTTGCTGTATTTGAGCTTATCTTGAAGCAATACCACAAGGTGATAAATTATCATCACTCTGAAACTGAATAGGCTATTGGTAGAGCTGCGTATGTGATTGTTATTATGTGAATGTCTAATTTCTTAAATCCAAGCAAGTTTTGCTGTTGCTTGTTCCCTGGAAACAATTGTAATTAAATAAAAAGGCCCCTTATATAAATTTTCCTTATTTCTGTCAACAATTTCGTTAAAAGCTCTACTAACTATTTCAATCTGTCCCTAAGTTCTCGGAACGACCATATGTATTCTTCTGCCTATTTCTGTGTTTTGTTTTATTTATGTAACCTTTCCACATTATTTTCATTTGTTTTAGAATCATACAATCATAGAATCGTTTAGGCTGGAAAAGACCTTTAAGATCATCAAGTCCAACTGTTA
>NW_008795861.1:701826-724063 GCF_000699145.1 Aptenodytes forsteri | reverse complement strand
GTTGGAAGGGACCTACAATGATCATCTAGTCCAACTGTCTGACCACTTCAGGGCTGACCAAAACTTAAAGCATGGTATTAAGGGCATTGTCCAAATGCCTCTTAAACACTAACAGGCATGGGACATTGACCACCTGCTCCAGTGTTTGACCGCCCTCTTGGTAAAGAAATGCTTCCTAATGTCCAGTCTGAACCTCCTCTGATGCAGCTTTGAACTATTCCCACGTGTCCTGTCACTGCATCCCAGGGACAAGAGATCAGCATCTCCCTCTCCACTTCCCCTCCTCAGGAAGCTGTAGAGAGCAATAAGGTCACCCTTCAGCCTCCTTTTCTCCAAACTAGACAAACCCAGAGTCCTTAGCTGCTCCTTATAGGACATTTGTTCCAGCCCCTTCACCAGCTTTGTTGCCCTCCTCTGGACGCATTCAGGGACCTTCACATCCTTCTTAAATTGTGGGGCCCAGAACTGCACACAGCACTCAAGGTGAGGCTACACCGACGCTGAATACAGTGGGATAATCACCTCTTTTGACCGGCTGGTTTTACTGTGTTTGATGGACCCCAGGATGCGGTTTGCCCTCTTGGCACACCGCTGACTCGTACTGAGCCTGCTGCCGACCAGCACCCCCAGATCCCTTTCTGCACGGCTGCTCTCCAGCCACTCCTCTCCCAGTTTATACTTGTGCTCAGTGTTATTCCATCCCAGGTGCAGAATCTGGCATTTGTTCTTGTTAAATTCCATCCCATTAATGATTGCCCCATGCTCCAGCCTATCTAGGTTCCTCTGCAAGGCATCTTGTCCCTCAAGAGAGTGGACAGCACCTCCCAGTTTGGTATTGTCGGCAAACTTGCTAATGGTGCATTCAACTCCTGCATCCAGATCATTGATAAATATATTGAACAGAACTGGCCCTGGAATTGAACCCTGAGGAACACCGCTGGCGACCGGTCGCCAGCTACATGTAGCCCCATTCACTACAACCTTTTGGGCCCTGCCATTCAGCAAGTTCTTCACCTAGTGCACCATGTACCTGCTCATCCCACAGCTGGACAACTTGTCCAGTAGGATGCTGTGAGGGACAGTATCAAAAGTCTTACTAAAATCCAGAAAAACTACATCCACTGCCTTGCCTTCACTAGGCGATTGACCTTATTGTAGAAGGATATAAAATCAGTTAAACAGGACTTTCCCTTTGTGAACACGTTGACTGTGCCTGATGATTGCATTATTCTTTAAATGCCTTTCAGTAGCACCCAGTACAATCTTCTCCGTAATTTTTCCAGGAACTGAGGTTAGACTAACAGGTCTGTAGCTTCCTGGGTCTTCCCTCACGCCCTTCTTGTAAATTGGAATAACATAGGCTTGCCTCCAGGCAGCAGGGACCTCCCCAGACTCCCAAGACCTTTGGTAGATGATTGAGAGGGGTCCTGCCATAACATTTGCTAGCTCCTTCAGTATTCTGGGGTGAATCCCATCAGGCCCCATTGACTTGTGAATATTCAGCTGGTACAGCTGGTCCCTCGCAGTTTCAGGTCCCACAAATGGAAAGTCACTGTTCCCACACTCGTGGTCCTCTGACTCAGGGGACCGGGCAGCCCAAGGTCTATCAGTATTGTTAAAGACTGAGGCAAAAAAGCATTGAATGCCTGTGCTTTTTCTTCATCCCTATTAGTCAGATGACCATCTTCAACAAGTACTCACTTGGCTGCACTCACCAGGCAGTTCTGTTCTGTACACTGATGTTTCAATAATGAGGACTATTGCGCAACAGTGCAAAGCTAGTGTATGCTGCTCATAAACAAAGTCTTTTTCCCTGAATCTAGCTCTCCCTCCTCAACATCTCACAGTTAGCAAGTGTTGGGGTTTTCTTGAGACGCTCTTCTGTGTCCTGCACATACATGGACCTGATAAGAAGGAATTTATGCGAGTTTGAGGTGGATTTTTTTTTTCCCAGAAACAAAGGGAGGTTTTTGATCTGAAGAGTGGCTGTGAATTTGGAAGTTTTTAAGTTTTCTGAATAGAGTGTTTCTGCACTCTTGCTCTCTTTTTTTTTTTTTTTGGTAATGTGGGCACTGTTCCTTTTGGGTGAAGGAGCCGCCCCAATTCTTCTTTCATAAGAATCCAGCTCTCTCCTGGCTTCCTGACTAGCACAGGATTTTTGCCTTCTGTAAGGGTTACAGCTTGTGGATTTTCCATACACCTGGCAGCTTGGGGACATGCTGGACAACAATATATGAAATATCTGTGTTGGTCTTAAGCTACCATGTGTTAAATTGAAGAAGGATTCCTCACCAGCCGGGTTAACTCTGGGACAATAACTTTGCCTGGCAGTCACTTTTCACATGCAAATCAGAGGGTCTGCTGCACCAGGGCAATTGTAATTTTCATCTTCATGTTTCCTTGAAACATCTAGATCAACCTCTATGTTCAAAAGTGGGGAAAGTAAAAATAAAATAGGCTCGGAGTCCACTCCAAGAAACTTCAAAGAGCACAGCCCTCCATATCTTGATAAACAGTGCTGCAATAAGCCCAGTGCAAACCTGTATCCAGCTTTAACTGGTGCACAACAAGAGAGAGGTGGTGTAAGGAGGGACTGTCCCTTGCTCTTTGTCATTGCCTGCTGAAGAGTTCACCCTTTGTAGGCATGTTGGCAATCTCTGAAATGAGCTGGCATGTGCCCTTCTTGGGATAAGTTAAGCTGTAGGGGAAGAAGGAAGGAGTAACACCACTGTTTTCTTCTAGTGTGGGAAACTCTATTCTAATGTCATATCAGACTTTGGTGACTGTACATCCTCTGATAGAGAAGGAGTTTAAAATAGCAAGTAATTGGGGAGAAAATAGTAAGAGTGGATTTATTTGAGGAAATTATGCTATTGATATGCCTTTTTGCTCACTGCCTGTGCCAGGCTCAGGGAAGGGTTGGGGAAAAGTACTCTTTGCAAGCAGTTGAAATCGTTGCCCATGAGAATCAAAATGTCATTGGTTATTTGCCTGCTGAACTTTTACATGAGCAAAATGTGATCGAGCGATCTTCTTTCTCCAGAATGCTCCTTGTTTTCTATTCTACTTTAAGTCCACTCTGAGGAACACCACAACTACGAACTGAGTGCTGGTCCAGTATTCCTGAAGGACCATATCTCAAAACCCCAGACTCAAATTTTAAGAAGGTAAGATGCTTTTGCATAGGGATGGAAAGTGGTTTACAGCACTTTCGCCATCCTGAGAGCAAGCTGAGCTGCCATGTTGCCATAGGCAGGACTTTCTCTTCCTACTCACAATCCTCCTGGCTGTACACACAACCTTCTTGACCACAGGAACATGTGGGGAGCTCATGGTAAGCTGATTAGCGGCTGTGACTCTGCTGTCTCCTCTTCTTCACGGAAGTTCTTTCTGAAGTTTCTCTCCCAGAACAGGACTCTGCATTTTGTAAGGATAACCCACGTCCTTTGCTCTTACCTGCATTCCTTCACATTTTGCTGTACTGCTGATCATGCTGTTTGTTTGTACTCAGCTTTCTAAGACCATCTTGGACGGATATTTCTAAGATCCATCTTGTCTTGTATCAATTTTTTCTCCTCTGTCCCTCTCCATCTTTCATGATTTATAGTTTCCCAGTTTACTCGTTTAAAAACAAAACAAAACAAAACAAAACAAAACAAAACAAAACAAAACACCCCCAACAAATATGGCCAGTCTTATAATTCTCCATTTCTAACTGCATTTGATTCTAATTTCATTATTGGTCATTTTAAACCTATTTAGTATCCCACTGTTTGTTTTGTATGGTTCTTAGTTTCTTAATCACTATTTGGGTACCGTGCTGCATTCCTCTCTGAACGCTGGCTATATTACATTGGTACTATTGCTTTAATAATAATCTCTTATATATATAATCTTTTGCCACTAGATTGCAAAATGCTTTACAAAGAGAAGTCAGCATCATTACAAATGGGGAAAAGGAGAGAGAGAGTGGTGAAGTGACCTATATGTGGAAATGCAGTGAAGGAAACAGGCAAGATCTGCTGATTCCCAACCACTTTCCATGCAGTTACAGGTTTGAATGTGAGTCCCATGAACAGAAACTCTGTAAAACCAAATGTAACTAATTAGTATGACTCTCAAAGTTGCTTGAATGTTCTGGTTTTCCTCTAGAAAACAAAGCAGTTTGCATGCTTACAGTTAAGTCAGTTAACAATTCAGTCTCCTCTTGAATGCTTTGATGGAAGAGAATGTTAGCTTTAGTCTGGTTACATGTGATAGAAAGGGCTGAGGAGAAAGCTAGAAAACAAGTAATTTTTACTCATTTTATCTTGGAATCCAGTGGGATTATGAGTTTTTGTTTTCAAGATGTGTGGTTGCTGTGCCAGATGACAGTGTAACAATGGTGCAGTTTGAACACAGACAGGAAAAAAAAATCCATCAATATATCTAAAGAGTGGCTACAATTTGCAGCTGTGCAGTCTTTCTGCTGGCCAATTTAAAATTAAAAGAAATGAAAACTCTGCATGGCACAGTCCCCTACATGCAAGTACAAAACTGATTGAATCCATCTGTTTCTAGATCTTCAGCTCTAACACTCAGAATACATCAGGGACCAGGGTATGCACCTACTGCTGGGCTTCAGCTGAAAGAGAGCAGGATCAAAGAAATCATCTGCAATAAGGATGGAAATGTGGAAAATTGCTGTAATTTTAGGTATTTGTTCTTATTTAAACAATTTCATTTTTTTTTCTTCTTTGCGGTTTTTGGGGTTTTTTTAATAGCTCAGGGAATGATTCTAATTTCTTTCTCTCTTTCCCATGGGCAAGAAGAAATATAGAGAAATGTAGTGAACTTCATTTGCTCCTTATAATCTCTCCAGTGCCCCCAGGGCTAGCAGTCAGAAATGCAATGGTAACAATTATTTAGATGTATACAGGCATTTTCTGTAAGTCTCCATGACTAATTGCACAGGCAGCTGATCAGAATTCTACATGCCAGTGGCAGAACAGAATAGTCCATTTTAACTACAAATCTGGATCCTAGTGGGGGCCCAGCTTCTATTAAAAAAAAAAAAAAAATTAATTCCATTCTCATGGGTTTGGACAAAAAAAAAAAATTAATACTGTGTACAAATTGTGCCGTACAGAATATTTTTAAGAACTTGAGAATTTCCATGATGTTTAGAGACAGAAGCTACTCACCTCAACTGAAATGTAACTGCCTCTGTGATGAAACCACAAATTTCTTACTAGATGAGTTGTCTAGTAGCCTGAAGGCTCTTGCAGGAATGGTGAGCACCACAATTTCCTCCTCTCATTGCTTTAACAAAGGGAACTTAGCAGCTCCTTGCACCTATATCTTCTGGGTCTTTACAGTGTGGGTAAGTGGAACCAATTGGATCTTTCAAGTTGTAACATTTGGTTAGTGCTAATTTAGACATTTCATTGCTACTGTGTAGAAGCATATGCTGCTTTTAGGTGTATTTTCTTTGTACCTTCAGACAGAGAAAGAAATTCCTTTAGGAAATGAGATCATGACCAACTTGCTACAAAAGAAAGAGAAGGCTTCTGGAATAAACTTTCTGGGTAAGTAGATACTTCCTTAATGTATGTGTTTACTAGAATTAGTATTACATGTTGAAGAAAAAAGGTACACATTCAGGAAGAGTTTATTTCCCAAATATGCTAAACAGGTTGTCAATCTACCTCACTTAAATAACAGATCTTTGTTTAAGAAAAATCTGCTGAATGAAAAAAGATAATTTTTAATCATGGAGAGTTGCAGAACAGAGCCTTGGTTTTAGTCACTACTTTCTCTGTCCTATCTGCCTGTTTCTAATCACCTGGTATTTATGTCAAGAGACCTTAGATCCAGCGTTACTTATTTCAACCGCTTTCAGTCTAATGTAATTCTGAAATACCAGTTGTGAAACAGATTCATTTATGCATTGATTCTACTTTTTGAGTATTTTGGAACCTTGTTAACTGCAAACTTAAAAGCAAATGCTGTAAAAAAAGCCATTCTGAAGGATGTGAGATGGGTGTTTCTGACTAACAGTTTTATTGAATCCTGGGCTATTTACTGTTCCTTTAGAGAGAACCGACACATTTGAAAGACTAAAAGTGTAAGGTTAGGGACATTGTGGTTACTGAGAGAACCTGAAAATATGCCCCCCTAAAAGCTGCAAAATCAAGAAGCAGAGTAGATTAACTTATGAGATTGCTATATAAGTCATTACTTTAAATCGTATCTTATGTGCTTTGAACTCTGTGATACCTGATCGTGTCTGTTCTGGCATTTCTTTTTCTGTTCATGCTTGGTTATATAATTTCATGTTCCTTTTATACAAGCTTTCCTTCATCTTCCTTGCTGAGTCTAAACTGACACAGGTGCTGGTTTTGGCTGGGATAGAGTTAATTTTCTTCACAGTAGCTAGTACGGGGCTGTGTTTTGGATTTGGGCTGGAAACAGTGTTGATAACACAGGGATGTTTTCGTTCCTGCTGAGCAGTGCTTACACACAGTCAAGGCCTTTTCTGCCTCTCACCCCACCCCACCAGCGAGCAGGCTGGGGGGGCACAAGAAGCTGGGAGGGGACACAGCCAGGACAGCTGACCCCAACTGACCCAAGGGATATCCCACACCATATGGCGTCATGCTCAGCATATAAAGCTGGGGGAAGGAGGAGGAAGGGGGGGACATTTGGAGTGATGGCGTTTGTCTTCCCAAGTCACCATTAGGTGTGATGGAGCCCTGCTTTCCTGGGGATGGCTGAACACCTGCCTGCCCATGGGAAGGAGTGAAGGAATTCCTTGTTTTGCTTTGCTTGCACATGCGGCTTTTGTTTTCCCTATTAAACTGCCTTTATCTCAACCCATGAGTTTTCCCACTTTTACTCTTCCAATTCTCTCCCCCATCCCACTGCGGGGGGAGTGAGCGAGCAGCTGGATGGGGCTTAGTTGTCAGCTGGGGTTAGACCACGTCAACACACTTTCCATATTTAAGTCCTAACGTTTACTAGGCACATTAATATCAGGATTGGAGTTACCTGAACCAGGAGAGCAACTTCTAAGCAGTCTCAGCCAAGACGAATTCTCAGACTCCCTGCACAAGGGCAACATTGCAGCCAGGTGGGCAGCGATAGCTGCGCTGCACGCAGGGAGCCGCTTGCCCAGCTGTGGGTAGGCAGTGCTGACAACAATCATCTTCCATAAAAATGTGCCGCCACCAACTAGAGAGAGTTTCCCCCCCGTGTACTGGCTGACGTGCAAAGCCCAGGCTGCTCCCGGGGAGCAGGAGGCAGCTGGCGCCGGGCACGCTGCGTGCAGGCAGCAGCTGTCCAGTTCAGCACTATTGCGGCACGCGTGTCACCAGGGCAGCTGCCCTAAGACATCACCAAGGTAGTACAAAACACTTAAAATAATAAGGTATTAATAAGATGATGGATTTTAAAATAATTTCCTAGGAAAAACCAGTGTGTTTAGTCCTAACAGTTCTGGAGATGCAAAAATGGGATTTAATGCAGACCACAGATTCTGGCATGCGCTGATTCGTTTGTTCGAGACTTGAATAGCTTATTTTAAGTAAATGAAATGGCTGCAGTGATAATCTATAGACAGGTCACAGTAATGGCAGTAAAGAACACAATGTCTTACCCTCTAATCTATTTAATCCTATTTTTGGAAGAGGTAGGAAGGAGGGAGAAATGGACAAGAAAATGTTCTTCCTGCCCCTGCAGCCAGCATACCGCATCCTAGAGTTTGGATTGCTAAGGAATGAGTTTTGAATGGTTGGGAGCATGCATCCCTGTGCAAAGCACTGCAGCTTCTGCAGCATTGAGTCTGCTACAGCAGAAGACATCTCATACCCTCTTAAAGAAAAGCAGATATACAAGTATCTGATGTAGTCACTGTCTGTAGGAAGATACAACAGGCAATGACTATTTCAAAATATTTGTCTTGTAATGTTCTGTTTATTTAGTTAAAATATTTTGAAAGAAAGTGCTAATAATGACAGCATTTGACCTTTGAAATTAATGTTTTTTCCCTTTAATTACATTGTATCTTAAGAGTTATCAAAACCATTTTCCATCAAGAAAGGAGAGAAAAATCAACAACTTTGTTATTCAAAGCAGTATGAGCTGGAAGGTGTTTCGAGTTACCTGGAAAAATTATGAACGATGTCCTGACTGCAGGTTGATGTCACTACCCAAGGAGCATAATGAAGAAGCTGACAGGTGACAACTGGCCTGTGAAGGCTTGTACATCTATAAAAGAGCTAATAAGAGGAAAAAAGCAAAAGCTCTGTTGGAAATAACACTGAGTCTTGAAACAAACTAACGGTACTGGTAGCACTAGTGAAGTGTAGATCCTAAACACTAACTTTCTTTGCTTCAACAGGTAAAGCAAACATCTCAACAAATCTGTCCAGTGCTTCATACTAGCACATCTAGGTGGCTTTAAGTACCTGAACTAGTGCTATGCAATGGTAGTCTGGAGTGTTTGTGCATCTCCAGAGTTGCCCTGCTGGCACTGGACTGCTGAGGGTACCCAAATGATCTGAAAAAAAGGGAAGGATCCGTGAATAAATCCAATGAATGGCATTCAGCATTCCTGCTTGGCTACACCACGAACTGACAGTGAAGACCATCTTCCAAAATGTAAGCCCCTTTCTGTGTCTCTGCCAATACCTACTGAACATGTGCTTAATTATCAGTTTAGAATGGTTTGAAACCTATGTATGAGCTGACAGCGGGAAAGAGCTTGTGTAGGAGGTGAACTTGTTCTGCTTGAGCTCTGATGGAGCAGAACATATGTAAAGGCTAAAGTGAGGTCTGCAGACTACTAGCATGCTTAGAGCAGAGAGTGCAAGCTTGATGAATCCAAATACCCTGGGATAACAACCCCACTGCTAGAAGACACCTCTGGTGTCACCAGCTATATTAGGCAAAAGACACTCAATGGAGACATTGTAGGACAACTGAGCATTTTGCTAAAATATATGGTACCGCTGTACTCAAGCAATAAGTACCTGAAATTACAGGTGTTACCATTTAAAATACTTTTGTCTGTGTACTCAAACAAGTTGTGGCTTCAGTCCTGTGCTGTTAGCATTTCTACTGCATTTGGACAATATTGGCTCAACAGCTTCTATATGGCTTGGGACTATAACATTGTATTGCTTTAAATATTTACTAATTTGCTGAATTCAGATAAACGTTGTATTTAGTGAAGAGAGCTAAGGGTTTGCGTCTCAATATCTGTGTGTAGATGTGACCTTTATTATGTGCCATGGATCTGCAGAACTCTGTTCTACTTCTGTTGGTAATACCATGCTAGCAGAGGTCTGTTTACTGTCAAAACAACTACTGGATGCATTGCTTTATACCAAACACTACAGCAACAGAGACTTTAGCACAGCAAGAGCATTAAGGAAATAGTTGGCTCTAAAAACCCTTTTGTTCTCAGAAATAAAATGTGATGCACATGTAACAGAAATGGACGCTTTTGGTAAGACATTATAGTCATAACAATTTAAACTAACTGTGAAAGACACTGAAGAGAGCGAGCATTGCTACTGGTGCCAAGACCTATCCAGAAAAGGTTGATCTCAGTCATCTTTGTGAGGACATACAGGTGTCGAGCAGAGTTGTGTCTACTAACAGCCATCAAGTTTAACATTTTGAAGCTGCATCATATTGTAAATCTCTTTTCCTCTTGACTTACAGGCAATCATTAGTTAGTGCCTCCTGAGGACAGAGAATTTGTAGTGTTTCTTGCATTTAACCGATTTTTCTCCATCAAAAACAATAGCACATGATGTTTTATCAGCACCCTCTGCTCTGCAATGAAGTTGGTGATTCTTAATAACCAACCTGGAATACACTGTTGTCTGGACTATGTTGGGATTTTTGGAACATTTCTAAAGACATTTGGAAGTATCTAGAGGTCGTGTCCTGCCCGTGTGCTGTCAGCACAGCCAGACTGAACCTGAACTATGCGGAAATGCAGTGTCAGACTGGCAGCTATCTGTTCCCAGGAAGGTGATGTCTCCAACAGACCCAGACCACGCTACAACCACAGCAACAGGCACAGCTCAAAGACTTAGAGCAAATTTTATTTCTAGCTGTGCCTTGGGTGCAGAATCATTACTTTAGCGAACTTGAGCTTTTCAGGGGAAAAGTGCTATACATTCATGTGTCTAAACAGAATAATCTCAGTTACAAATACCCTGGACATTTGCACTGTTCTATCTTACAGTTTTATCTTACATTTATTACCAACAGCTATGTCTGCCGATGCCTTGGCACACAAGATGTGAGTCTGTTTACCCAAAAGGCAACACTGGGAAGGCTATAGCATTGCATCAAAAACACTTACAGGGAAGGAAGCGCTGAAAAAGATTGTGTCGGGACTACAAAAAAGTGAAGAACTGACTTCTGGAACCTCAGAGATAAACGGCACAGATAAAACCGAAAAGGCTTTCCACCGAGGATGTCATCTGCCCAGTGGTCAGTAAGAACATTAATTTTTAAATGACGTGAAGCACAGACCAGGAGCTGAAAATTTCATAGCTGGCTACTGCTCTTGCTTGATGCTATCTCCACTGGGCATGCCAGAAGATGAGTGCACAATTCCTTGTGCATTTCTACAACTCGATCTACTGCAGCTAATGGGAACAATTTTCAGAAGTTCTACTTGTATGTGATGCACATACAACATTGTTGATTCAAATATTAACATCCTTTCATTCTACATAACTAAATATTTATCTTTTTTAAAAAATGGGAGAATTCAATATCCCACTGTCATGGCACGGACTCGTATTTCTAGGTAAAATAAGCACTTGTAAGGGGATGTGTGACTAATGTTTTTATCACAGCCTTTTGTCCTGCTTCCAGACTAGAAAGAAGCTATTTCCACAAAAATCATTCTGGATCTGAGAGCATTAGATGAAAGCCTTTTCCTGAGAACTGCCACAATGGGTCAAACAGTATTTCCATCAAGTAAAAAAAAAATCCTTTCCTACTTTGGAACTCAACAATGTCCTGTGCCAAGGAGATCAACAACTTATTTACATATTTTGAGTATCTTTGACTAAATCGGTTGTCTGAAAATGGAGTTGAATTCTTGAAGTCAATGAATATTGAACAGTCATTTCCTCTCTGTATTGCTGGCTGTTTTATAGGTCCTTCGCATGCACCTTCTTCAGTCATCTCTTCTGAGAACCAGTGTTACATTGATTTATTTGGATAGGTTTTGATTTATTTGGATAGGTTCCTCAGCTCTGGTCATCCTTTTTGCCTCTCTCTGGACTTTTTTGACATTCACAACTGCATGTAAATTCCAAATATAGCTGCATCACTAGTTTATGCAGTTCCTCCCTGCTCCCCTTTAAATTTCTTTCCTAATGTGCTAACTTCATTTTTTCAATGCTAAGAATTTATTTGGAAAATCACTCTGATAACTACTCTGGAAAGCACTTATGGAGTCATCAAGGATTCAGGCTTTACCTTCCATGTCCATTTCTTCTCACAGTTGAAATTTTATTGACCAAGCTTTGTTGCAAGACCTCCTGGTGCTTTATGCGTCGGTATTCTGAATAACTGTGTCAACAAATGCTGTCTTAAGTAACCTGGAAAAGGACTAGATATCACTTGGCCACTATAAGCATCCTGTAAGTCCCTTTGGACTTCTCTTTCCTTTCTGAAAAGCAGCCATTCTTTCCTACCCTTTAAGCAACTGTTGGTACAAAACTAGTGTCCAGTCTTGCACTTAATTCTTGTCCCGTGACAGCTTAGTTTCTTTAAATGCCTTCATAAAGGCACTGTTGAAAGATGAATTTTAAAAAAAATAAAAAATCTGTGGTATATCAACAGCTGATCTTTATCTCTGCCTGTTAATACCTTAACATTTTTAGATTTCTGGGGCAAGACTTCTCTCTGCAAAAGCTATGTTGGCTCTTATCTAAGTATTTTATCTATCTGAGACTATCATAACTCAGTTATTTAGTACAGTACTGTGATGGGGTTTTTTTTCTCCATAATCATACCCCCTTTATTTTCCTCTGCAGGAATCCCGAGGTAAGTCACACATACAGCTTGCTGCAATAGACTGGCTCTGCAGAACTGACAGTCTGACCAGCTGCTATGCACAGCTCAGGGCAAAATCCAGAGCTGCATCTTCTCTACTCTTTTGCTGCCTATTTGAGTCAACAAGCAGCTGTTTATGATACCTAAAAATGGTGCCTCTGCATTATGTACTAGTGTGTCTCCCACTGTGTACGGGAGAGAGGTGACATCTGTTCTTGGAGTAAGTAGGAAGATAGAAATCCGGACTCGCATCCTTAGGAAATCAATCACTGTGGCTTTTTTTAATTGAAAGGTTTGTTTTAAAAAAATGCTCAGAAGTGGTTTGTCACAAGCTGTGAAACTGAAACAGTTTGTCATGTTACACTGACCCTTTTTTGTTTTGTTCCAATAACAAAAAAATAGGGGCGATTTCTGTTGTGTTGCCTAAGGTTGCCTCTCATTGCATTTGTCTTATACTCTTAACATTCAGACTATATCCAATATGGACAGTCTTTTCCGCTGCTAGTAGAAGGAAGACCAGCTTCTTAGCAGCTCACAGCCCATTCAGACCTCTCTCTTCTTTGCAGTGACTGCCCTGTGACATGCTAGAGGTAGCATGCATTTCCTCCAGTAGAAAAAATCAAGGTTACGGACATACCAGCAAAACTTCCTGTGTGTTGAGAGTGTGTGTTTGCATCTCCATATGCCCTTCTACTGGTGTAATACATATAAATTTCCAGGAAAAAGAGGCTCTAATGATAAACTGCAACTGCACTACTCTTATGCTATTGTTTGGCACATTTCTGTAACCGGGACTGTTAAAGCAAGCGGTATTAGTGCAGACCTAGCTGTAGATCTCAATCACCAGCTAAAATCTGTTAGTGTTTTTGAACCTTTGCCTAGACCACAGAATTTACTTAGAACAGAAAAAGGACTCATGAACAGTTCTGGTTAACATGAACTAGACAATCAGACCTTTTCCCTGGCTTGGATGCAGATAATTGAAGTGATCATGGTTGATCCTTGGTTTCACAACGGTGTCAATCTGGACCAACTTAATTAAGGTAAAAGATGCCTTTTACCTTAATTAGGGCTAAGCTAAGGGCAAGGATTTGTTAATATGACTTTGCTATTCAGTGCAGATAAACTGTCAGCGTTTACTACTGCAGAGAGGATTCCTTATAGAAAAGAAAAGCATGTAAGGTACTCAAGGTGTGGTTCAAGCTTTTTAAATTTCTCTGCTGGACTACACTGGGGGGGAGCAGGACCACAATGTGCATGAAGATTACTGGCAACCTCTAAAGATCATGTGCAAAAATTAAAGAAGAGAAAGCTCCTGATGTAACCATCTGGAGGCTCATCAAACACCACAGCTGTCAATGTGCCCAAGATCTACTTCAAAATGAGCTGAGAGCAAAGTTGGGGACTAGTGCAGATATGGTCAACTATATCCCTTGGCTGCCTATTCTTCGTTATGCATAATGTTCTTGTCATACCATCAGTCACCAGCACATCTTCTCCATTTTACTGAATAACAAACCCCCAAATCATTATTTTGGAAGTTTTATTAGTGGACAAAACTTGGTTTGTGTTGGGCACCATGATGGATCTGAAAGAGTTGTCTTTCCTTCCCAAAAGGAGATGCAGGCAGACCCTGTAACTTCAGTTACCATCAGGAGCAAGGCTTTATAACCGGGTTTGTAACAAACCCTTACTGCAAGAATGCATATTTAAAATTATAAGAAAATTATATCGCAGTAGACATTCAAGATAAATTTGTAATTCCTATTTAACATCAAAACAGAAAACTAAAATTTTTCAATGTGTTTGTACCACAAACCCTTTCGTAGAATTATGTGAAATACAGATTTTACATTTCTCTGGCAAAAAAAGGAAAAAAAAATCAATATGTGATAGGGCAAATTGCAAAAGAAATTTTAGTTAAATGAATACATCTAGGCATTCCTTTCTGCTGCCTAATCTCTTCAGCACTTTTGTTTAAGGTATACACAGTGTGAAAGAGTCAATGCATTTCATTAAGGAAGTGTTCAAAGGCAGTATTTTTTGTAACAGCGTTTCCTGGTTTCGTCTGGGATAGAGTTAATGTTCTTCCTAGTGGCTGGTACAGTGCTGTGTTTTGGATTTAGGATGAGAACAATGTTGATAACACACCGATGGTTTAGTTGTTGCTGAGCAGTGCTTACACTGGTCAAGGACTTTTCAGCTTCCCATGCTCTACCGACTGAGCAGGCTGGAGGTGCCCAAGAAGCTGGGAGGGGGCACAGCCAGGACAGCTGACCCCAACTGGCCACAGGGACATTCCATACCATGGGACGTCACGCTCAGTACATAAACTGGGCAAAGCTGGCCGGGGGGGGCCGCTGCTCGGGGACTGGCTGGGCATCAGTCGGCGGGTGGTCAGCAATTGCACTGTGCATCACTTATTTTGCATACTCTTTTATGATTATTTATTATTATTTTCCCTTCCTTTTCTGTCCTATTAAACTGTCTTTATCTCAACCCACAAATTTTACTTCCCCCCCCCGATTCTCTCCCGCATCCCACTGGTGAGGGGGAGGCGGGAAGGGAGCGAATGGCTGTGTGGTGTTTATCTGCCTGCTGTGTTAAACCACAACAGAGAGTGAGATTTTGGCATTGCCATCTCCTTTCTTTTTGACAAGTCTGCCAGTGAATTTTGTCTCCACAGAATATAAATTTCAGTGAACTTGAATAGTTTGTGAAAAATCTTGCTGTGATATTTCCCTCTAGTTCCTTCCCAGAAGCTTTAGACTGGAAAGTTTTAATGTCATATTAAAATGGAAGCACAGTTATAAATTTCCACTGGGTTTGCAGATTCTTTAGTCTCACAATTATTTCCCTTAATACATTTCTCTTTTTTTGTTTTTCATTTTCACAGTAGGCATACTTTTCAAACTTATTTTGCAGATCCATAAAAATCTTGCTCCTGTTTTCAATTAATGTGGTAATGGATTCTTGGATAAAATAGTACTGAAATCGTGTCCAACATTTATTTGAATAGGGTTTGCTTATTGGGCTGTGCTAGCAAAACTAAGCTCACTTCTTAAGCACTAATCTGAAACCATGGCAAAACCCCCAACCCTGAGGCCAAACATTTGCCCTGATTGATGGGATGGGAACAGGGACAGGGACGGGGAGGTGGGCGGGCAGGGGAGAGTCAGGGTGGGCTTCTGCCTACAAAAAGGCTGGAAAGGCGTTGATTTTGGCTGTAAGGCAGACAAGCCTAGATCCTGAAAATATGTTTTTACTTGTTTAAACAATGAAATAATTAAAATAATTTAAAAATAATTTAAAAATTATAATATAAATGATATTATAATAATTATTATTAATAAAAATACTTGTTTAAATGCTGTACAACATATTACTGAAGCCAGTTATCCCACCTGGAGCGTGTAAAGTCAAGCACATGTGTCAGTTTTTGCAAGACATGGACTGTAATTTACCACTTGGATTTCTAGAGCTATGCTCCCACATGGAAAACGCCGTGGAGAGGTCCTTCACACCACAAACCCACTGGGGAGGATTCTTTATATTTCAGTGAGAAGTCAAGTGAGTTATGGGTTTCAGTCTCATAGAAAATGGGATCTAGAAGTGTCCAAATACGATAACAAGCTGTTCCACTACATAGACAGCTGAAATACAAAACCATTACTGTAACAGAGATGACTATGGTAAACACGTAAGGATTTAATTTTTGGGTTATTAAAAAACAATGATTATTTAAGATCCTTTTTGAATTAGATATGTTAAAAGTTCCCATTTTCAACAGGGAAGTGAGAATTCCATTTCTGTCAGTACTTCATCATATGTCAAAGATTGAGGAGGACTGCAACATCAGTAAAATCTGTCCCTGGAAGTTTATGAATCTAGACTTTTTTTAAAGTGTTTTCTCTTTTTGATCTAAGAGCTGAAATGGCTTTCTCTATCAGCAAGGGTTTTGTTTCTTCAGCTTCATGGCAAATCTAGAAAAGCCGACATTGCTAATCAGGCAAGTACAATTTTACTTGCAAGTTCTTTTTTTGCAAGATGTATTATTCAAAACACATACATATTTTTATTTCTTTCACGAACCAGTTTAATGTTTCAAACTTTGACTAGATTTTCAAAAAAGAATGAAACCCAAGCAAAAATTACAAGGTACTTTCAACAGTCACATAAGACTTAGATTGCTTTTTATGCACACAGAACGTGGAAGGAGCGTAAGGCAACTTCAGCTGTCACACTGAGCAAAAACATACACTTTAACTGTAGCTTGCATTTCTTCAGCATGAAGAACGTTGAAATGTGCTGTGCAAAACCAATTTCATATATTAAAGGAAAATATGGCTTTTGAAACTCTACGCTAATCACATAAAACTTATCTTGCATTTTGGAAATTGAAAGCAAGACCAAATAAGGAAAAAAAATCTATTAAGTATATAGGACCCAGGAAAAAAGAACCTATGCTTATTCATAGACGTTAAAACAACTCAGTAGACTTCCCTTGAAATAGAAAATCTGGTTAAACTACACTTTAATTCTTGTTTAAAAGCTTTTCAGCAAATATTTTAAATGAGAATGTTAAAAGTGGTATAGTAAGTTCAAAATTAATTTTGCCATTTTAATAGCTCAAAACTTTCTGTAAATAGATAGTTAGCATGTATCTGCCACAATGTTTGAAAATCAGTACAAAGAACATTATGCATTAAGCTTGCTATAAGTATACTTTTCAATACAAACATTAACATATATGTTCTTTGTGAATTATTATACTTTTAAGGATAAAGAGAGCCATAATCACAATCTTCATTAAGACGGCACTTGCTGGGTTTGGATTTTTTAAAATAATCTTCTGGAACCAGACACTTTGATCACTAAATAATGTCAGCACAGAACTCCATGCCATTGCAATGCAAGACGTAGAATTGGAATAGGTAGGTTTTACATCAGACATTTGTGGCATTTATAGAGAAATATAATTACCAAAACACTCTTAAAACACATTCAGTGGATTTTTCCCCAAATATTAAAAACATCTGTGGTTATGGATACGTACTTTCATCTCCTTGTAGACACCTGCAATACAATGAGAAAGTGAAGTCACCAAGCAATTCTTAAGATGAATTTCTGAAGAACTTCACAAATGCACATAATGTCATTACTGCAGTTATCTTCCCAGGAGTAGTGAAACATTTATTAGGAGAGGGCTTTAAGGAAGTTCAGCTTGTAAAACGTAGTAACTTTTAAAAATGAGCTGTATTATCTCATATTTTGACCCATTTTAAATCAACTCTAATTGAGAAAACAAAGGAAAAAAGAAAGCCTAAGCAAAACATGGAAGCACATTTTTTTTATTAGAGCTTTAAGGAGGTGCTTTTTGTATTTCAGGGTTGCTTTGAAACATTTAATATCAATTGATGGTTTACATTATAGCTAGACTTTATTACCATCTACTTATAACATGAAATAAATAAAACTGATGATCCATATATGTTGCATATTGGAAACACTTCAATCTTAGTGATCACTAAGATAAAACAGTATATGATGACTTTGTCAAATCGCTTCCCCAGCATCCTTACAAAACTGTGAGTTAAAAAGTGACTATAAACATTGGTAGAGAAACACTTTTTTTTTTTTTTTGCTAGTAGTAGTTTAAGCAATGCCATAAATCCAGGAGTCTTGGAAAATTAGCTCCTTGTATTTTAAAGATGTAAAAAATTCTGCACATTCTACTGAGAATTTTTTAAATTGAATAATAAAAGCTTAACTAAGAAATATTCAAAGAGTAAAAAAAGGTTCTACAAAAAAGGAAATATACTACAAAAAAGCAGCATGTATTTCAAATTAAAAGCTATTGAGCATCAGTGCAGCATCAGTCTGAGTTTTGTGTGGCTTTGTATGCATATCATAGAAATTTATTTCTCCTCTGATTTATGTTAGCGATAATAATCATACACAAGTTTGATACATTAATAATGTAAAACAAGTTAAGTTGTGCTAGTTGGAAAAAAAATTCTACAAAAGAGAAAATCTTTGCAAACAGGAAATGTAGTATTGCAGTCTGTAGGTACACACGTCCATACCTGAAGATCAGTACTTTTAAATTTTTTTTTTTAAAGAGTTTGTGAGATACAAAGTCATTCCCAGGTATTGCAAGGAAAAACCCTTAGTATTTTCAGCACCAATTCAAGATATAAGATGATTCCTGGCACCTTTCTTTATAGATGTCTCTAAATTATAAAGCCTACATTTTTCCTTTGCAAAAGCAGCTTATTGTAATAAGTAAACGACAGATACTATCAGCAACTCATTCAAAAGATCAGTTAGCCATTAAAATAGCCAGTTTTAACTCATAACGTTGCCTACAGAAGCATGATGCACATGACTCCGGGTATCTTCTAATCACATAGGAACCGTGAGCCTCCCCAGAAAGTCTTCTGTACATTTGCAGCTGAAAAGGAAACCATAAAAAACAGTGCAAGACAATTTCCTGAATAACCAAGAGGTGACATCTTCCTCTACAATGTGTAGTATCACTAAAGGATTTTGAGACAAAGAGGCAGGAACTGGAAAGGAAAGGGATAGGATTTGTTACACGCTTGAGGAATAGACTCAGGGAGCTCTGTCCTGCCTGAGTGGAGAGCAGCTCTAATCATTTGTCCTGAGGGCTCCAAATTCTCTCTAGTACAACTGAAACAGCCATTGCCTTTAGGAAGCTACAGCCTCTCAGGAAAGAAGAAATACGGCATCATCTTCTGAAAAAAAAGACACACACACGTGTACATAAAAAGGGGGGGGAATCAACCCCAAAATAGTCAATAAAGGACAAAAATGTACTGCCTCCACCACAAAGCCATCAGTTTTCCCATCTCCTATCTAAGAAGCTTTTATTGCTGCCTTCCAAATGGAACTCATCTGAAAAGGAAACACACCAGTGTATAATCATCTTAACATTTTTTCTTCCCCAGATGTAGTCATTGATTGCAGTGTAGTTTAGGATCTCTTTCCTGGTTCTACTTTGTGGTGAAATCCATAGGCCATCTTGATTCATTTCCAGCCCCTTGAAAATCAAGGTACAGGCTTACTCTTTACAAAAGTCCAGGTTTTCTGCTGGGAGCAGGAAGCCAGCATTCCTTGTTGTACCTGAACATAGCATGGCTGACAGGCTCCTTCAGTGCTTCAATTTGTTTGCGGTTTTGCCCCGCTTCAGGGCCTGATCCTGCAATCATCAGGCACCCAACTGATGTATTTCCTACAGGTTCAGTTATTCCTTCTGCGTTAGTCCCCCTCAAATGGAATCTGGATTTGGAAAACCATAGGAAGCCTGGAGTTTGTGTCACAGGGGATAATTCATTTCTACAGGCCTTCCCTTCCAGCTCCTCAACTCGAGCTTAAGGACAGTGTGGGTTTGCCATTTTCCAGCCATTCGCAGCTGGCCACCTCTGTGATTGTACCCAGCCGGTACAAGTTAAGGCTTGCTCTAATATAGTCTTGGGCAAAGAGTAAGAGAAATGTTATGGTTTCAGGCTATTTGCATCTAGTTTAAATATAGTCTTGCAATTCTAAGCAGGAAGAAAACTGATCCTTTAGCAAATATTTCTCACCGATATCTAAAAAGGCCCTCTGCAACTGGACCTGCTCAGCTTTCTCCTCCTTGCATTTGCTTGCACAGCTCTTGATGCAAATGTTAAATATTACCGTGATTTCTTAGGCATATCAGGATTTTTTTTCCTGGCTACATTGTGTGAAAGGAGGCACCCCTGAAATCTGTAGTCCCTTCTGCCCTGCCTTAGCTTAGGGAAAAGTCTTTGCAAATTCTTACCCATCTGATACTGGACAGTTATAATCCAAGGGAAGGAATACAGGTAAATAATATCAGAACAATTATAGGCAATTTATTTTTCCTCTGTGTAAATAAAATAATGTGGAATAGGCTGGAATGCAAGCCATAATTTGTTTCTGCTTGTGGATCTCAAGACCAGTTGTATTATGGTTGATACTACCATCACCGTTAGGGCTTAACGACCGGAGAGGACTTGGAGCACCTTGTACATAGGCCTATATGGAGATAAAAAATTTGCAGTAAAGGAAATAAATGATGCTCTGAAAAAAGAAATTAATCCTGATTTTTTTTCTTATGCAATTTTCACAAAGTCACTAGTGAACTAAGGATGTCTTGTAACTTGCAGACCAGTCTTGCCTTTTGGAACATATTTTGTCTCACCTTATAATACTTAAGAAAAAAAGGGATAAAATCAGTCTTCCATTTCAGAATATTGCTGCTAATATGAGACTTGCTCTTCTTTTAGTTAAATAAATCTTGCATAAAAAAAGAAAAAATACTTATTTTCCACGCAACTCGTCATACATACTATTTCTGAGGCAAATCAGAAGGAAACACAAGGAAAATCAAAGACATGGTTGGCACAGTACCTCATTTGATTTGGCACAGTATCTCATTTGATTTTTTTTTAATTTGATTTTTACCTGCTTTGTTTTTTTCCACAAATCTTGTATAAAGCTTCAGTGAAGGTGGAATGAAATTAGCAGCAATGCTGATGCCAGTTAGGACTAAATCCCTCTCTGTCTCCCAGCAGCACAGAAGACCTGAAGGGTGGTGAAGCTGAGAGGAGCAGCAATGGGAACACCAGAGCTGCCAGGGCTTCCCCAGCCTCTTTCCCCAGACTGCAGGGACAAGGACGGGCTCTACAGCTGCAGCCCCAGTTTGCACTGATGGTTCCTGATCCATAAAATGAATGAACCATCCCTCCCTGCCACGGGGCTAAGCCATTCTGAAAGGTATCTGCAGGTTTGTGTGGGAATGGTGAGAGCTAACATTTTCTTCTAAGAAGAAAAGTTGGGAATTTTTAGCACTGTGGGAGAAAGAGATGGGGAGTGCTGACAAGAACGTAAAACAATCTGCTTAGGTCCAGTTAGCAATGGAGGTTGTGCCTCCTCCTAGCTTTGGTGCTACAGACTTTAACCCCCACGTCAGGATGTCTTAGGGTTGGCTGGGCCTTTGTTTTCCCCATTCTGAAGCAAGGGGTTGCAGCTATGGCTGGAAAAAACCACAACATGCTGGTACTTCCAGTTACCCTGAGAAAACTTCTCACTGCTAAATCTGTGTGTGATTGTGATGCTCCCAGGCTTAAGCTGGTTGCTAGATTTGGGGTCAAGAGGAGATCTTCCACAGGAAAGGCTGGCAGGGATAGTTGTGGGTATTTTGTTGCCTTTTTCTGCTAAGCAAGAGGTGATTTCCTCCTTAGTGCATGCAGTCAATTTTCTGCTGTCATGCAGACTTCTCCTTTTCTCTCCTTACCCTTATTTATCCTCTCACCCAATTTCACCAGCATCATTAAATCAGCTCTCTAGTGGATTTAGCTCTTTCTCCCTCATCTCTGCTCCCTTTCAGCACTGAAGTTGTCTTAATCTGGCTGTAGAAACAGTTTATTTTCTTTGAAAAGCAATCTTCTTCCCAAACAGAAACTACTTACTGACTCTGGCAATGGGTTTGAGAGTGATCCTCAAAAGGCAGCCTTAAATGTGCACTTGTGCCCTTAAATTATGTACACAGAGACCCGAAATACTCTTAACTACCTGCATATCAATTAACGTAAGAACTTGAATGCCAGAAGTCTTTGAGGTGGGGATGTAGCCGTTACTCTGACTGTTCTGGGGGCACCACAAAGCATTGAGGGCTGGATTAATAAGGAGATGCAATCCATGGCGCTGTTCCTCGGGCACTGCAGCAAACTCCCCTCCTTGGCTTCAGTGGATACAAATAGGAAGAGGCTGGGGGTCTCAGCCAGCATGCTGTAGCATGACTGGCAAATACCTAAATGCAGCATTTTGATATAATACTTCATTTATAATACTTCATTTGGGGGTGTTGGTCAACAGCCGGCTGAACGTGAGCCGGCAGTGTGCCCAGGTGGCCAAGAAGGCCAATGGCATCCTGGCCTGTATCAGAAATAGCGTGGCCAGCAGGACTAGGGAAGTGATCGTCCCCGTGTACGCGGGGCGCTGGTGAGGCCGCACCTCAAATACTGTGTTCAGTTTTGGGTCCCTCACTGCAAGAAAGACATTGAGGTCTGGAGCGTGTCCAGAGAAGGGCAACGAAGCTGGTGAGGGGTCTGGAGAACAAGTCTTCTGAGGAGCGGCT
>NW_008795861.1:691136-701633 GCF_000699145.1 Aptenodytes forsteri | reverse complement strand
TGGGACAGGCTGCCCAGGGAAGTGGTGGAGTCACCATCCCTGGAGGTATTTAAAAGATGTCTAGATGTAGTGCTCAGGGACATGGTTTAGTGGTGGACTTGGCAGCGTTAGGTTTACGGTTGGACTCGATCTTAAAAGTCTTTTCCAACCTAAATGATTCTATGATTCTATGATTTACCTTTCATTGTTTCTATAGCTCTGGAGGTAATACTGACTGCAGCAACCTCTGCTTTCAAACAAATGTTCCCAACCAGATGTCTTTTTTCTGATATTTATAGGAATCAGTATAGGCCATATCATTGTAGTGAAGATAGCTGATGCAGACACTGCCTTATAAGTGCAGGAACCTGAACTAGACAAAACAAAAGGAGATTCAGAAGTCACTATTGCATGGAAATATTCCTCATCTTTCTTGTTACATCAGGTCACTAAAACAAGTTGAAAACAGAAAGATTTGAATCATACCTGTGATGATGATGGACTGGAACACAGCATATGTTGTTACAGTCAAAGGAGAATTTGGAAGACAGAAAATTTAAACAAGGGCCTCTTTTCAAAGTGCTTTCTCTTCTGGGAATATGTCGGACATTTGCTTTTAAGATGCTACCCTACCATCCCAACAAAGGACCCATCCATTCCACATGGTTCTTTCCACTACCTTCTAAATATCCATCCCTCAGTTCTCTGCATCCCTTTTTCCCAAATCTGCAAGTTCCTCTTCCCATCTTGGCCTCTCAGTGCACTTGTTGTGACATGGTGGCTCCACTCTGCCAGAGGACATAGGGTTGGGAGGGCTCATGGGGAGTCCTCCAGCCTGTTTCACTTCCCTAGGCAGGATCAACTGTATGTACACAGTCTGTGACAGAGTTTGTCAAGGTGGCTCTTAAGGATCAAACCAGCTAAGCATCACAGCAGCTTTGTTATCTACTGGTTAATGGGATTTACATATGGGCAGTCAAGAGTGAAGCTCTCAAAATGATGGATAGGGGCTGCAAGTCTACAGGTAAATTAAATGTGCCCAGCTTTGATCCCTGCTACTGAAGCCCAGAATTGCCCGTGCCCGTTCTGGTGAACCCCGGGTCCTCCAAAACAGGATGGCTGTCCTCTGATTGCAAGTTAAGGGTGGAGACTCAGGTATGGAAGGCCTGCCAGGAGCCTTTGCTTCTCACCCACCCGCCGGTCTGACAGGTCATGCTTGCCATGCTCTCCTGTCAGTCCCATACAACACAAGTCATCATGCCCACAGACATGTAAGAAGGGCCTTGCAACTCTTGCAGTCAGTTTGGCAATCTGTTTAGAATGTGGTGAGACAACATGCTGCCCAGAGCTGCTGCAATGTGGTTTAGTGTGTTCAAGCTCCTAATGGCCCCATTGCTCCCACTTTTCATGTTTCATTCATGTCAGACAGAATTTAACACCACCATGGACCCACGGGCACAGCCCTGGGGCTATGCTGGCACTGTGGTTTGGGATGACAGAAGGTGCAGCACAGACAAGGTGGGTCAGGCTGCCCCATTGTTTATAGCAGGATGTTGTAGGGACACATATGCCAAGCTATATCAGAGTGACGGTTGTGGTCTCAAGTCTACACCTGTGCCAACTTCATCCTCTCAAGTGGTATCACCACAAGTAACGGTTGGCTCTGCTCCTTACACAACAGGGCTCTCTGCTGGGGGCTCCAGGTGGTTCCCCAACATCTCACCCACCTTTGGAAAGACTGGGTAGGCTGGGGTAGCCTCTTGAATGCGGTTTTTACTGCCTGATGTTCAGGTTGTGTCCAGAGGTGCCTGAGTGGAGTTCTGAGATCATGGGGGCAGAATGTGTTCAAATTCTGCTGGGAGACTGCAGAACTGTGGCCAAAGAAGAAGGCTTAAGCTGCACAGTTTCATCTGTACCAGTAATTAGGAAACATCCCTAGGAAACGACTGTCAAACCATGATCTGGACTTGTTTGGCAGCACCTATTAGCATGTGCCAAAATTACGCCGCGGACCATTCAGGAGTTTAACAGCCGAGAGAGTCACAGTTAAGTCCTGGAGACATCCTTGGGCAGTTTTTTATATACTGGCTCATCTTGTGATAACTCCCGAGGAAGCCTCTTTCAGAGAATAGTTAGAAAAAAGACTGTATATTATTATTGATAAAATATTTTAGAGTACAAACAAAATATAGCGGTTGGAGGAAGGCTATAGGGAGTAAGTCTGCATGAAGAAGACATCTGAACAGGACATCCCTGTGATCATCTTGATAGTGCTAAGGAAAATAGCAGGGAATGAGAGGTCTCTTGCTCACAGAAGATGAGCAATGGCTGTCGCTCTTAGGATTTTTCTCTCTCTAGAGGAAGATCCATTCTCATTTCTTGTATGTTCTTGATCTAGATAGGATGACTGCTGCTGTGCACTGCACTGAGACTGTACACCTCCTGGGTCAGAGGTTTCTTCCCTTTTGAAGGCAATCCGAACAATAATGGAAATCATAATTTCTGCTCTCTGCTCAATCAATATTAAAATATTTTTATAAAATGGAAGAGGTTCAAACATTTTCTGTATGAGAGCACAGTGACAGAACACAAATACCATTGAGAAAAATACATCACAGGCTCCAGACTTCTCCCTGTGAGTATAATATTTTCTGTGAGGCCATAGCTGCTAACATCTGTTGAAATGTTACAGACTTGGAAATCTGTAAAATATATTAGCTGGCAATATGTCCATGATATCCTCAGAAGTACTTGCCAGAAGCTTATTTCAGGTCCACACCAAGTCTGTTTCAAGCATTTTAAAAGATAATTCACCTTTTGAGCATAGGCTACATATATATTTCCTCTACAAGTTTGCAGTGCCAAAGAGCTAATTTCATATCAATTTAGATATATGTGGCAGTTCTAGCCTTCCAATTTAATTTTCATTTTATTCATATTTTATTCTTCATCCATTTCTTAGTTACTTTATCATAGAAATTTTGTTTGTGTTTGTTCAAGTGGGTGTTTTCCCTTGCCAGAAGTCTAAAATGGATAGGTATGCCACTTTCTTCTTTGTTTTCTTTAGGAAGATATCTGGAGCTTCTGCACTTGCTCTCAGCACATTTTGCAATCAATAGTCCTTCTGCTTGGATTGCCTCCCTGACTCTTTTCTTGGACAATTAAGCTATCAATGTCTTTTGATTTTCGTTAATAAGCAATTTTGTCCAGTGGCTGACATAACTTCTCCTGTATTTCTGGAAAGCAGCTTTCTTCAGAAATCACTCCTTTTCAAGGAATTACCTTTTCATTTCTCAAATATTTCTTGTGTTATACTTTCATTAATCAGCTAACTTAATCTGCAGATTCAGAATATTGTACAAAACAATCTCTATTTTCTCTCATCTTTTGTGAGGTTGTATTATGGCGTAAGTAACATCCAGTTCCACCAGTGCTGGGAAACACGTTATAGCTTAATTACAAAAATAACACAGGAAGCATGTCATTGATAAGGCATGTGGAAATGGAATTGATAAATGCCATCTTGGAAGGTTTTCTAGGAATAGTGGAAATAGCTGGCTTTATTAACTGGCATACAGAAAAAGAAGAATTAACTTGCTTAAAACTGTAAGTATGCAGTTATCTAGCCTTTCCTCCCTCCTTCATCATTGCTTCCTAGCAAAATGGATCCCATTTTATACAAAAGCACACAAAACATTACCTGTTGGGATTTATTTAGGATTTACTGATTTATATTCACTTACTGATGTATGGGATCTGATACTCTGAAAAAAGCCACTCGTCCTCCAGTTTTGTTACGTACACTAAGGATTTTACTTTTCTCAAGTAACTCGTTTTGCTAAGGTCAATGCACAACGCTAGTTTATGCAAGGCATATTCTCAGATAAATCGTATGTTTGCAAGGAACTCATTTTGTCTTAAGATGAATAACCTCTTCCATGGATGTCAATGGCAAGAAGTGGAGCTGTTCTAGTCTTGGTTGCAAGTGATGGGGAGCTCAGGATAAAGAACTATGACGGGAAGGCTGTAACTGGAGGAGTTGTGGGTTATACTGGTATCACCACCAGCACCCTCACCTAAGAAGTTACCTGCTCCTATGCTAGGCAGTTTGTTAAAAGGGAGAACATAAATTTTAGCTCTAAAATATTAAAGAGTGAGCTAAATACGAGCTAAGCAGAGCACGTGGAACCAAAGCAAGGATTGTGCATAGGACAGCAACTGTTTCCCGTGGGAGCTCAGCAGGCGCTGGCACCCTGTAAAGTAGGATTGCTGGAGAGCACAGCTCTTCGAGGCCATGCCCAAGCTTTGAATTTCACCCTAAGTAGCATTTAACTCTTTCTTTATGTGCCTCCCACCCCTTCCTCACTGCACTTCACTAGGTCTCAAAATTTTCTTCTGGAGTGCTATTGTCAGGATTATTTTTTGTGCTTCTCTCCCTCTCCTGCTTTTCCCTATTTTAAAATAAAAATTCATCAAAATTTTCTTCTTCCTTGCTTCCCCAAGAAAGGAAACAACCCCTTCCACCCCCCAAATGCTAGTCCCAGCTATGCTTCCAGAGTCTGCCTGGGAACTGGATTATAGCCAGTCTCAATCACTGGTGTCCCAGCCAGGGGTGGGGAATCCCTGGCTGTCCTATTACAGCAGCTGTATATTCCTATTGTATACGGTATGAACAAATGGGATAGAGGGAGTCTGCAGATCTACCCTAATTATGGGAATTTGACCGTGACATAACAATCTTTTCTCACTAATATTTTAATAGGTCTGGAGCCACACTGAACCTGCAGTCTTTGCTAACCAAAGTTAGTGCAGAGGACGCTTGAGCACATGCCTATGCTGAAGGAGGAGTTTGCAGCAGTGAAAAGTGTCTGTGGCCTCCACACCTTGAGCATAGCTGTGTAATGTTAGGGCCCTGAGAGCACTAATAGGGCTTAATGGACCTTACCAGGCTCACCTGGGACTCCCACCCACATGCCCTGCCTATAGGTCCTGATGCTCCATTTAAGCTCAAGCCTGGTGGTTCAGCCTCTCTTTGAGCTATGCTGTAGGGGTACTGGCCTTCTGGATTGACCTTGGATGTATGCTGTAGGCAGCTGGTCTCCTGGATGGACCCCCTTGGAGGTAGGTCCCATCTCCTGAATGGGCTTTAGGTGTATGTTTTAGTCCTTTTGCTCCTTGCTGGACTCCCTGGATGGTCCCTGGACCTGTTTCATTGCTCTCCTTGCCATGGACTGTTGATGGATCCTGTTAGCAGCACCCAGCTCTGGCTACCTTGTTTAGACTCTGTGGGACTGTGCCTTGCTGGTGAGGGTACGGCTTGCACTGGGGTCACCCTTGACTTCTGGTTTGTCCCCCTCCTGGGGAAGCCCCATTCTTGCTGCTTCCTGATGTGTCCTGTGGCAAAATCCTCATTTCAGAGTTCCAATTAATCATTGCTGGCTTCATGCTCCCATGGTGTTAAAAGCTGTCTTCTGGCTTGTGTTTGAATGGAGTATGAGCCCATAACAGCTGTATTGGGATGGGAAACAGAAAAGCAAGGATAAAATAGATTCTTTCTGAACAGTCACTCACTCCAGCCTTGAGAGGGAGTTGCTGTGACATGGAACCAAATTGCAGGATGGCAGCCATAGCAGAAGACAGCTCAGATGTTTTGCATTTCAGTTGTTCTGAAGTTCATTCTCTCTAAAGCATGCTTGGTTCATCTTCAGTTCATGCTGCTACCATAAGTGGAGAAAGGATTCAAACTGAATGTCTCCTCAAATATGATAGCAGAGTTCAGAAGTAGCAGTTGGTCAGACTGTTGCTGCAAAAGTAGCTGTAGAAATTTAAGGTCTTTGAGCTCCCTGTCACTGATCCTTTGTTGGATGAGTACCCCTTCCCAGAACTGAGCTTGCAGGAAGTAACACTTGATCACTAACGAGTTGGCTGAGTTAGTCCAAACCATCTCCCATAGTGGTTTCAAGCAATTTGATTGCCTGCCTGATGTAGATGAGGAGTGCCGGCAGAGTCAGTTCCCCCCTGGCCTCCATGGGGAGTGTCGTGGTTTAACCCCAGTTGGCAACTAAGCACCCCACAGCTGCTCACTCACCCTCCTCACCTGCCCTGGTGGGATGGGGGAGAGAATCAGAAGATCAAAAGTAAGGAAACTTGTGGGTTGAGATAAGAACAGTTTAATACTTGAAATAATATAATAATAATAATAATAAATTGTAATGGAAAGTAAAGCAACAAGAGAGAGAAAAACAAAAACCCAGAAGAAGAGGCGGCCTGGGATGAACAGACATGCCTCAAACTCTACATGTCTGCATGCAGAGTGTAGTTGCAGCATTTGCCTAAAGTTGATGAAGTAAAACTTATAAAGAATATTTTTCTAAATGATGAAGGAGTACTTGATTATGTAAACTGAAAGAGGTGAAGGAAAGAAAGCAATGGTATTAAAGAAATATGGAAAGTAACTTGGATATGGGCTGAGAACTGAATGGATACTTTGAGTTTTCAGTGTTGTTGATAAGCAAAGGCAGGTATGATAAAGGGATTAAAGCATGGAAAAGGCTTAAAAAATCCCACACAACAACAACAAAAAAACCCCAAACACAAGAAGAAAGCAATTCTGAATGCAAGAGAAGCAATACTCAGACCCAGACTACAGAGTAGAATCGCAGCCCAGGCAGAAAGCATCATAAATAAGGAGGCAGTAAGTTCTCCAGGCAGGTAATGGCCAGTTGGTCTAACTTAGAAATTATGAAGGGAAACCATTTTGATAATTAAAGACCAGTAAGATAAAATGCAGTCTAAATCTTAGAAAATAAGATTTTATGATAAGTTCTTTTATTTTCATAAAATAACTCTTTTGACAGTGAAAAGATTGATTAAGCTCAGCTCTACCCAGTTACATTTATAGTCCTAAAACACTCTTTTGCTATGATATTTAGGAGTTGTTTGCCATGTAACTAGGAATGCACACATTTTTCTGCTCAGTTTTTTAAAATGGATATTTTATGGCACATTTGGTATGTTTTTAGCTAGAATATAATTTAAATTTCAGTGTGTTCTACAACTCAAACCAAGTTTGGAGGAAATCAATGTAATACTTATTCAAATTAAGATAGTATTCAGTGCATTGCCTGTCTGCTAGTGATAGAAGCAGCAGATGCCCCAGATTCATTTTTAGTGACCAGGAAAGCAATTTTCATAGTATAGAACAGCATGCTGTGGGAAAGTTACAACGCAGACAGCCATTGCTTCCTGATGCTATGAATGTGACTCAGCAGCCTCAAGGTGTCTCTGACGTTCACCCCTGCTGCGGTGCCCCTCAAAGAGCATGCAATGTTTTAGAAGTCACCAATATCTTCTACCCCACATGCTAGTAACTGAAAAACCAGATTAGGACTGGTGTCCTCATGAAGCCTTGCGTTCCTACAACAATGTAAGGCAGGACAATACAAAGTCTCTGTTAGGCTTATTATTTTCCTCAGTCTGGCAAATTTTAAAAGCAACAGAGGTTTTCTGGGAGAAAGCCAATGAGAATCTGTCTCCACTTATCTCATTGCAAATGTTATTTTAAATAACCTTGACTGTACACAAACAATTCCTTTGTGTGCAATGCAAATCCCAGAATTGTTCGTTTTCATCTTTGGCCTTTCAGTGGTGTAGTTAAAAAGCAGCAGATTTAGAGGACTCATCTGGAAGACACTAAGTCTCCCTTACTAGGAAATCTTGTGAAAACAAGAGACTCTTCCAGAATGTTATTTTAATCTTCTGCATTTTGGAGGTAATGAGCATGTCAAAACAGTAGTGCCGTTTTCTTTTTCAAAGCTTATTTGGACATACTAGTTCATCTGGTGCTATTTTGTTTTGCTTATACTGTGGGGTACATAAAAGAAATTTAGAAATTCAGTTAAGGAGGAAGACTTGAATGGCCTGCAGCTGCCTTTGGATGCTTGTAACTGATGCAGGAATGAGGAGTGAGGACTTAAGATATATCTGGGTAATCTGCAGCAGTTTGCTGTCCAGTGCCTGATACACAAGTCCACAGTGAGCTCAGATGGGTATCCCTGCTCTGCATGATGCATGCTTCAATATGGTGTGTACCACTGTACGGATGGGGCTGCAGTGCCCTCTGCTCTGCAGAAGACTGGTGTTGGAACAGGGCCCAGCAAAGTCAAAATGCCCCCTTGGAGGTTGCGAAAAAAGAACTTGTCAAGGGATTTACTGAGACTACATCATAAAGAAAACAACAACTGCAGCTATACAAAAAATGGGGGGGGGAGATGAATTTGTTAACACAGGAATGTAACTCTGTCCGGAACACAAGTGTTAATATAACTTTAAGAAACTTCAGACTTTTCAAGATTACATGCCCAAATCCCAGTCTAAAATTATTAATTGAGAAAAGAGCATGACTACTGAAAAATTTGTATTATGACTTCCAGCTGCTGTAGAACAATGAGCTAAACCTCTTAATACTGAGGAAGAATGGTGAAAGAAATATAAAGCATTTAATAAAAGAAAACTTAGTTTGATTCCTATTTAGTGTCTGTTTCTGCTGATTTGCTTTTCTGAATCGGAGCACTGATGGAGGAAATGTACTCACCAGAAAGTGTTACCTAATGGCATTTTATTGACTTGTTAATAGCAAAAATTACATCTATAGGCTTGATGGGAATCTTTTTACCATTTCAGATGAGATAATGATAAACTCTAATCCTTTTCTTTGTAGTAAAAGTTCTTAATATGTGGTTTGTAGACTAAAACTTTTAACCAGTCCTACATAATGGCAACTGTACATCTTGAGGCAGAACCTCTCCACTGAGTAAAATTCAGCCTTTTTCAGACAGAAGGGATAAAGCTGCTTATCATGCTGAATGCTGCCCAATGAATTTATTCCATAAATACTCAGCTTTCTATGCAGAAGTTTTGAGAAGTTTCAGCTTTGTGTTGTTAATATTTCACTATAAGCCCAGGTGTTTTTCTGCTGTCCTTTTCAAAGGAAAATGCGAGTATCGGTGGTAGTAAGAGTTCTGAGACATTTTTACCAGATAATGTAGTTAAAGGAGTGTAAAGAAAGATGAAATGGAGTTAGTTTGGGCCAGAAAAAAAAAAATACTTCTTAAAATAACATTTGATATGTTTAGTTGGGAGGAGCCTATTTTTTTGGTAATGAGATTTGTCTGAAGAACTTAAGTCCAAAGCTTTCAGGTCTAATTAGATGCAGCTTAGTCACTTCTAAATAGGAGGTAGATGTCTTGAAATGTCCGTTTTCCTGAAAGATGTTTGAAAAAGTCTGTGTTTTACTTTAGCATGAGAAGAAACATTCTAAATTTGTTCAAAATTTTTTTTAATTCCCTGGCTGTTGCTCTTGGAGCATTCTTACCTGTGCTCTTGGCAGCATGATGAAGGGCAAGGCAATTGGTGTGCCTACAAGGAGGGAGGGGAGCAGCCCCACCTCCATACTAATGTAATTTTTCTTGGTTCTAATGTTAAATATTTTTATAATTGGAGCAAAATGCCAGGTCTTATGACAAAGTATTGAACTGCACGTGCAGTAGTGGATGCACTGGCAAGGTGCACAGGTTTCCACAGTGCTTCATAACTGAAGCTGCGTCTGTATTAGGCAAAAAACAGAAAATGGGATAAATTGTACAGAAAGCATCCTCTGGAAAAGATGGCAAGTCTCACTTCAGTAGGGCTAGGGTTTCATTCTGAGCTTGACTTTGTACTTGTATTTAATTGCCTTTTGCTGTAGCATAAAAGGATGATAACCTTAAAAAAAATACATTGCATAATTCAAGAATTGTGCATTCACTCTGTTCTTCCAAGCAGCAGAAGAGAAGCTCTCTTCTCCACAGAGAAGCAGTGTGTTCTCCAACAGTTCAAGGCTCCGCAAACAGTGCAAGGATGAGATGTCAGAACCGGCTGGTCTTCAGACACAGCCCTTCTCTGTGGCTCTGCCTGCTCTAGTGTGGTGGTTTACCCTGGCAGGCAGCTAAATACCACACAGCCATTTGATCACTCCCCCGCCTCCTCAGTGAGATAGGGGAGAGAATCGGGGGAAAAAAAGTAAAATTAGTGGGTTGAGATAAAGGCTGTTTAATAGGACAGAAAAGGAAGGGAAAAGAATAATAAAGATAAGAGTATACAAAATAAGTGATGCACAATGCAATCGCTCACCACCCACCAGCTGATATGAGAAAAATGCATTAGTGATATCAACTGTGGCATACCACTTGCCTGCCTTTGACTCCAGTTCGTATTGAAGTTCTAGCATGTCCGGCACAGCAGCACTCAGGGGCGGTGTGCCTTCGCTCAGGCCATGATAGTCTACTGTTGGTCTCCACTCTCCATTAGACTTCCGCACTGGCCATATGGGACTGTTAAAGGGTGAGCAGGTCTTGCTGATCACTCCTTGGCTCTCCAGTCGATGAATCAGCTTATGGGTGGGAATCAGGGAGTTCTGGCTGGTGTGATGTTGCTGCCGGTGCACCGCCGTGGCGATCAGCACCCGGCGGTCTTTGACCA
>NW_008795861.1:672836-689370 GCF_000699145.1 Aptenodytes forsteri | reverse complement strand
GCTGAAATCTTTTTGCATATCTTGCAGCTCACTCAGGGGTAGGGATCGGGTGGTTACCATCTCATTTACGGGTTCTTCCTCTTTCTCCTCCTGTTCTCGTGATGGCCCTGGTTCATCTTCATTCCTTACTAAATGAGTTGATTTTCTTGTGTATAGGGGTGACTGATACCAGCACGGGTTGGTTCTCTGGTTCAGCCGCGGTGCCTGTCAACGGGGTTTGAGTAGCCACAGTGCCTGTCGCTGGTATTGATCTCCGGATGGTATTCTTAAATAATTGTTTAACCTTAAACAAGACCTGAACCATATTCAGGAGACATAGCAATAGGACCATGCTGGTTTGAACACCCCAAGGATATTCAGAATTCTCAAGAGCTGTTGTAACTGGCCTGGAGAAGAAAGGGAAGGAGAAGGAGCGGGGGAAAGTGTCCTCCACCCCCCGTCTCCCCCATAGATTTGTTCCCTGAGGACAAAAGGTAAAAGGGGTAATTATTAATACTTTTCTGAAAAGTGGCTCCCAAGGTACAGAGATGATGTCAATGCTGAGTAGAAATATGAAAGTACAAATACAAAAACTAGTCCCATGACCAAAAATTCTATCACATCATAAACCAGTAGTGTTAGTGCAGCAAAATGATATCACCGCCTGCCGGCTAACTCCCTCCAGTTTATATACTGAGCATGATGTCACATGGTATGGAATATCCCTTTGGCCAGTTGGGTCAGCTGTCCTGGCTGTGCCCCCTCCCAGCTTCTCGCTGGCAGGGCATGAGAAGCTGAAAAGTCCTTGACTAGTGTGAGCACTACAACTAAAACATCAATGTGTTATCAACGTTGTTCTCCTACTAAATCCAAAACGCAGCACTGTACCAGCTACTAGGAAGAAAATTAACTCTATCCCAGCCGAAACCAGGATATCTGGCCATGACACTTGATAACTCTCAGCTACACACAGCTGCTTGGGCTCCAGCTGGATAGCAAGTTATCTTTTTACATATGTCTGTTTCCAGGGTCATAACGCCATAAGACTTCTGGTACTGTATCTCAGATTGATGAGCTACAGTCCCTTGTGCTCTTGTTAGGTGACTATCTGGACAGCTCTGTGCTACATGCAACCAGGAATGTGGCCTGGCAAACTCCCTAATCTCTGCTCAGAAAAGGCCCTTTTCCTCTGGCAGAAATAGGCTTTAGATGTACCCCTTCTTTTACTAAAGCCAAATACAAAATAGCTTCAGGGCTCAGTTCCATGTACTGTGTCCAAAAGTTTTCTTCCTCACTGGCTAGATATAGTCCTTGATCACACAGCTTGACTTGACTCATTCACAGAACAGGAATGGAGCCTCCCAGTCTGGAAGATCAGCTTTTGGAGCAAGACTGTTATCCATGTGAACTGAAGCAACAGGTGAGAGAAACAATCCTGGCATCCAGACAAGGATGGTACTTTGGCCTGAGCACTGGAACAGCAATCCTGTACTTGGGTCAAAACTTTACATCAAGACTACAAAAAAGGTGAGCCAGTCTCACAGTATATGGGTGTGTGTGACAGTAGAGGGGAAATGAAGTTGAGAGAGAACTAGTGTGTTTCACGCATCCTTGTATAGCTTTCTCCAGGGACCGCTGAATATTTAGGGAGTGTGTTCCTACTGGGGACTGGCAGGAGTGTAAGTGGCAACTTGAATGGACATGGTGAAGGAGTGCTTAGATCCAGCAGTATAGTCCAGCATGGCAGCCTGGGGCTTCTTGGCAGAGCGTTGTATTTTCTTCTCAAACTGGGTGTTCTTCAGTAGTGAATGATCTGAAGTGTCCCTTGGGTTATGCTGACATTTCCCAAGGCTTAGCTCTGCCCACAAGCTCCATGCAGCTCACCAGGCCCTCCTGCAAAGACAAAAGCTGAAGGAAACAGAAGTGCGTCACATCAGTCTTGCTTGGTAACCTGTGCCCCTTCAACTAATAAATCTGACTTATAAAAACCAAATGCAAAACTGCACATCTAAAAAGAAAGCATGTAGGCCGTACCTAAAGAATGGGCAACTGGGAAGCAGCAACCATACAAAGGATCTAGCACCTAAACAGGAATGAATAAGCAGTGTCCCATTTTAGTTCAGCTGTTGTAGGTGACAATTAGATGCCTGTGAATGCTCTTTAGAATTGCATCAGATACAAAAGTTATATCAGGTTTGATAAAGGGAACGCTTCTCTTTGCATGGCTTAGATTTCTAGAGGCTGCAGAAGCCTGGATTGTCCTGAACAGTAGAAGAGCAGCTATACACAGAGCCAGCTGCTTCTGGAAAGTGGACAGGCTGCACCTAGACCCACTGCTTCCTGTAGCAGTGTTATGTCTGGAGGCCTTGGCATGTGTATTTTCCCCCCAACCTCTGCACTGGTGACAGCGTTTACTCTTCCCACACCCCCGCAGTAAGCTATAAGTTGAACTCCTCAGGGGTCTGCAGTTGCTCTGCATTACTACAGTTCTTCCAATTTAGCGAGTCTATATGTAGCTCTTTACCATGGCCTACTCCCTGATCTTTGAAGTACTGATATATTTTCATCTACCTAATCAAAGGAGATTGTCTGCAGTCCTTACAGTGGAAAACATCTAATCCTTGTTTTTTGGCACAGGGCTTTCCCCAGTGCTACTGTTCAGGAGAATTTCAATGTTCTTGATCCCATATTGCCTTCTGGGATCAAGAGCATACTGGTTGGGCAAATATTCTTGCAGTGAACAAGACTGATATTAGGTTTTTACAGTTAAAGCAATGAGAACCAGAAAATTAGGAGGTACTGTTGGAAGGGAGGTAACAGAAGATGTGTTCAAACCAGGTGTCTCCACACAGCAACCAGCACCTGCATTTGTTGGTAATAAGGCTCCTAATTGTGTGCTCTGAATCTCTCCCTGGAGAAGCTGCTCTCAGCTGACTGCACAAGGAGCCTGGCCTTGGGATGATGGAAGCATCTAAGGTGGAATACTGTTCTTGGGTCTATGCTAGTTGACTGCTAGATAGGCTGAAGTACATGAATTATTAACTTTGTCTCCTTTTTTGATGACTTAAAAAAAAATCCAACAAATTCACAGGGTGTGGCTATTCTTTTAGGATAGCACAGCATGAAGCCACTCAATATGAGTATGTGCAGATGACCAGTCCTACTGATCATCTTAGATCCATGCAGGTCTGTTAGTGCTAATCTTGTCTGCCCTGCTTTGCTGCTGTTCTAAGAATGAAGCTGTTTCAAATAAAAGGTGCAAATGACATTTTTGTGAGGCTGACTTTGAAATAGGGAGGCCCAACAGCTCTAGCTGTAAGTGCAGACACAGCTATCTCCAGCTGTGCACCAGATGGGGACAAAAGGATACCAGAGGTTGACCTGCTATCTTGAAGTTATTGGCACCAGCTGTATTCACCAACTGTAGATTTAGGTGTCCCTGCTTGGGATTGGTCTCCACCACAGAAGAAAACGTTGGCTCTCCCAGTCTGAGTGAATATAGCCTACCCTGGGCTGGGACTGGTATGAAATTAGGCTCTGCTTTTGTTCTAATTCATGCTGTACTTGGTGGTTCTTGGTGGTTGATCCATATATTCAGTCCCAGTATATTGTGGAAGAGCTTGGCTGGCCTTTCTCAGCTTCTGTGGGAGTGTATTTTTAACTGCCATCTTGGTTAAATTAATCACCAGCAACACAGCCTGTTGGTTGTTACACATACTGCATTACAGAAAAAGGGGAGAGATCCAGGTCATAAGGCAGAGTGGAAGAAGTGTTGACAGTAGTATGTTTTGCTAGTGAGACAAGGCTGAATGCATGTGTGGCAGAGGAGACAATTCAGAATTTAATAGTTGGGTGCTGGTTCTGGAGAAGTCCTGCAGCACCGAGTGCAGAGATTGCATTATCATGCAAATATGGCATGACCAGCATATTAATCTCTCGTGGTTTCAGAACTTCTGTCAGAAAAGGCAACCTGCATGAGGATCTACCTTGGACCTTCAACAATATCAGAGCTGTGGTAGTTAAGGTCAGTCAGTGGATAAGCCTGAAACTGGCAAACTTGTTGCTGGGGCTGGCATGGTGGTGCAGTTATATGGTGATGTTCAAGAGAATTGTGTTATTTTAGGCGGGGAAGATTGCTGTTATTCTGGGGACTTGTCAAAGGACTCCTGAAATGCATGGGGACTGTCAGTGGCTCATCTGGGCTGAGGACTGCCATCCTCTGCTGATGCACATGAATGTGTACAACAGAGTTTGATATCAAAACATGTCTGACAGCCTGCATTTCTAAATGTTGTTGACTAGTCAAGAGTCCTTTCCAGCTGGTAATGTTTTGTGAATTTTACCCACTGTCTTGACACTGTTCCCCAGTGCTCCGGTCCAGGAAGCCCTCCCTAGAGTTGGAAGCAGGGGAGAAAAAGGTTAATGTTACACTAGGTGAGTACAGCGTGGCAGTGGAATGAGTGTTTGGCTGTCACAAGGCCCTGTATGCATGCCTGCCTTTTAAAACCAGCTATTTCATAACTTCAGCAGTCAAATTCATGATCCTTGGAATGGAAGACGGAAGAACCGGGTGAGGGGGAAAAACACCTAATAAACATCCAAGAACACAAGGAACCGACAGCTAGGGTCTCAGAGAAGGCAAAGGGAAGAGGATGCAACATGAATTTACCATTTCTTAAAGAAGCAATATTAAAAACAGAAACAAACTAGTTCAATGCTCAGGAAAGGCAAGTGTAGTAAGGAGTCAGTTTGTCTGATTTGCGATCTCTTACCTCAGATGAAGTGGATACTAGGACAACTTACAAAGGATATTATGAAAGAATAGCATGAATGTGCACAGAGAAAATTGTAAAGGCCAAAGTGGGATATAGCTAATATAAGGGACCAAACCCACAACAAGAAAATATCTCCAAGAACATTACTATAAAGACCAAGTCCAAGGAAAATGCTGATCTCCTACTTAAGATAAAACTATTAAATTGAAGAGTTCAGTGACTGTATTGCTTCAGTTCTCATGAAAATGTCCAATTGTAATTAGGCAGCTTACAATATAAATATGGCTGACATCTTGGACTAGGATAGGAAATGAACGGGCCAGAGAAAAGTTAACCCAACTCAAGATTTCCACATCAGGTGGGCTTAATGTATTTCATCTCAATGCAAATTTGAGGAGATGGAGAGGACTGGGTGTGACCAGCCAGTAACCAGCCCTAACCAACAAGGAGTGGGGGAGAGGATCAGCATGGAGTCACGTTTCTACCAGTTTTCCCCAAAATGTCACCAAACAAGCTGCTGGCAAGATAAAAAGCCCTTGTGGCTATGGATAAGCAGCACTGTCACATGTCTTGGCTTAGTAAGACTTCAGACACATGACACTTTTGTGAGCATGGAGAAACATGTTCTGAATGAAGCTTCTAAGATAGCTGTAAAACTGCTGGAAAAACATGGAATATCTGTCAACAGCTCCCTGTCAAAGAGGAAGGATGCATTGAGGGTACTTAATGTGGGGCAGGAATAATCAATTTTTTAAATATGGATCAGGGAACCAATGGCCATATAACAGTTCTGCGGGAAAAATCTGGCAGCAGAGCCCACAGATGCTGTGGGTTCAGATCCAGCTTGTGAACCATTGCGGTGATCGTTCACAAGCTGTCTCTGAGCCCGCTGCAGTGGAAAGGCAGACATTACACCAGAAAGTGTGAGCAGCTGGATGGTGTAAAATAAATGTGGACTAGACCTTCCCCTCCATAGGGTGCTCAGGCCTTTGCTGCAGTGATACGTCCAATGCTGGACACTGAAGGAAGAAAAGCAGGGTGCATGAAAGGGTGCAGGAGAGATTAGTAAGAGTTCTTTAAAAACAGGAAACTGGGACCTAAAGAGCTGCACTCCTGGCTTTGGGGAGCGGGAAGCATTTGAATGAATCCAGGAGCACTGGTATTATTGGGCTACTGTAAAAGCAGAAAGGGGAAGAACAAGCAGAAGTGCAGAAATACTACTTATAGCTGGTATTTTCCAATATATCAAAATGCCAAATATTCAAACTTTCAGAGAAGAGACATGTTACTGCTGAGGTGATCCCAAAACAATTAAAAGCTTTGGCTCAGCAATTAAGTCCTTTAAGCAAAAACATAGTATTGTATCCTCTGTTAGGCGAGGAAGGCAGCTTAACTGTGAGTGACCGACCCAGAGAGCTCTGCCAAGGCAATGCTACTGCTTCTGACCCAGCAGTTGTAAAAACTGAATTAAATGTAGCTCCTATGGTAGCAAATGGTCAGTGTGCCATGTGAGCTTCAAAAGCAAGAGCAGGAATAGAAGAAAAAGGAAAAAAAAAATCATCTAGTGGAGCACAAGTCCAACAAAAGCACAGAAAAATATTTGGGGTTGAAAGTTTGTTTGTGGGCTTTTAAATAAGAGCTGGACAGGCTCCAAATTATAACCAGGCAGCATTTAAAACAACTTTAGTAGATGGCCTGACCCCAGGAATGTGTCCATGTGTCTAGCCTTAAGGCGTGTAGATGTGGGAACAGTGTGGGATGTGTTAGAAGCTCTGTGGCAGACAGGAATAGGCTGTGAAATAATGAATACAGCTTTAAAAAAAAAAGTAACTGTAATGAAAAGGAATGGCCTTTGCTACTATAACTCCCTGACACCTTTCCCTGGGGAAGGACAGAAAAAGAGGGTGACTCAGTAAAAAGGAGGGACAGAATAATGTAACTCTTTAGGGAGCATTAAGTAAATAACGCAGCAATGGATCTGCAACAGGAGCAAACATGAGCTCACATACGGAAATGGCCTTGGGGGTTTGGGGAGGATATGAGACAAGTCTTCAGGTTGTGTCCTACTTGATCCCTTGACAGAGATCAGGATGAAAAAAAGGGAAGGGGAGCCCAGGGCCTCCATCACACCAGTTCTGGAGTAGGGATGCCCATCACCTGCTTTACCAGTGCCTGTGGACTAGAGAGTGCCCTTCAGGTACAGTGAACTTACAAGGTGACAGGGCAATAAAGAGCCCAGGATGCTGCTGGGTACTGGTGTGCCCATCAGCATAATGCTGGGCACCTGGCTACCAACCTCCATTAAGTGGGGATACAAGAAGAACTATTAAGCTTGAATCTGTGACCAGATGCACAGCAAAATCCAAAGAAATTGGACGTATTGAAGTACATATCAGTTTCAGGAGAGGAACTAGAACACTTTGTGCACAGCCTAATGCTAACAGCCTACCAGAAGAGTAAGAGCAAGACCTTCTGCCTCTAGCCTTTTTGTGAGAAAATGAATTAATACTGGATTTAGTAAACCAACATCCTGATCCTCTGTCACAAAGTCAAAATACCCTTGGCTGCAGTGGAAAGCCGGGAGCCTGCCCGCAGAGGCATATTAGAGCAAGGAGTAGTTGTACAATGCCACATGCCTGTAGGGATCCTGTTTGGCGTGTCCTGAAAGCAGATGGCAAGGCTCACCAGCTAACATATTTTTGTTTGTTTATTAATAATTCCAATTTCATTTCTAATGTAGGAATTTGTATCAACAACACTTTTATTAATAATTTTTTAGGTTTAAATGCTATTATGCACCAAACAACACCTGTTGTAGCAAAAAAAATTGCTAGTAGCCCTAACTGTCATAGTGGCTGGGGCAAAGTGGTTCAGTGTAACAAACTTAGCAAATGCATTACTTGCCCTACACTAAGCAGTGTTGGTACAAGTTTGTCTTTGCAATCAAAGGACAGTAGTAGTGCTTTATTCAGGTTCACCAAGGATTTCACAGTACCCCGCTATGTTATCCTTGTGTTGTCTGGATGCAGGAAAAAAATAGCATAAGCTGATAAAGCCCACGTTTCATATGTAGATGTAGTGTTTCATGATCACTCAAATAGAAGTTAAAAAGTGAATTAAAGAAATGTTAGCTATAGTTATGGAAACAGGATACAAAGTAAGTTGGGAAAAGACCTACCTGGTACAGAACAAAATAAAATGCCTGGGAGTAGGTTTGGATGGGAAGGCTGTCTTTGCAGGGGTTCTTCTAGAAACATGCTCACAAATTCAGACCATCAATGGTGCGTGAAGCCTGCCTGAACGAGGTTGGTCTGTCCTGCACAAGCCTTTGAACCCTAAAACTTGGAATTCTTTGCAGAAACGTCCCCACTGGTATTTCAGCAATGACACGTTTCATATGTAGATGTAGTGTTTCATGATCACTCAAATAGAAGTTAAAAAGTGAATTAAAGAAATGTTAGCTATAGTTATGGAAACAGGATACAAAGTAAGTTGGGAAAAGACCTACCTGGTACAGAACAAAATAAAATGCCTGGGAGTAGGTTTGGATGGGAAGGCTGTCTTTGCAGGGGTTCTTCTAGAAACATGCTCACAAATTCAGACGGTGCGTGGTGCGTGAAGCCTGCCTGAACGAGGTTGGTCTGTCCTGCACAAGCCTTTAAAACTTGGAATTCTTTGCAGAAACGTCCCCACTGGCATTTCAGCAATGACTGTGATGCTGCCTCCCAACTGAGAGGCAGTACTGGCTGTGCCAGTGTAGGCAGTGCTTATGCTAACACGGTAAATATGGGTGTAAAGGTCTTGTGTCAGCAAGGAGGCTGTGAATGAAGTTAGTTATTGGGGTGCTATTATCCAGCTCTCCAGCCATGGGGAAAAGCAGCATTCCGGGGAAGGGCAGCAGCGGAAATAGATTATTGTGGATGTGCTTTGCTTTGTTAGATAACCCAATCCCCTCACAAAAGGATGGAATTCAAGACTATCGCCCTGACCCTTGCAGCATGAATAAGAAGGATGGGGGAGTATCTATGTGTAGGTTGTTGTGCCATACCTTAAGTTTATGATATTTGTTTCCCCTTCCACTATTTCTTAGTTCCTCGTGTTTTTTTTTAAAACCAAAAAAACTCCAAACCCCAAGAAAACCATAGTCCCATGCTGGCAAATAGTAAAGTCCTACCTGTTTTCAGGCACAGTCCAAGCTGTTGTCATTCACTCCTGTCTCAGAAGGCCCCCCTGGGTAACTGATCCTTGTTTTGCTTCTGTTGGCTGCAAAATTAAGTAGAATTATGTTGATGAAAAGGAATTGGGAATACAAAATTAAAGCCTTCATGTTTAGAACTGCACAATAAGGTCCTCAAAAGAGCAAATAGTCCTGTCAATCTCAGGAGTCACCTGAGAAAGAACTAAGGTCATAATTTAAAACCGGGTAGCTAAACTACATTAGACCCTGTATAGATCTTAATTTAAATGGCCTAACTTCAGTTTAGCCTGATGAATTCTCACAGGCTGAACTATAAAGCCATGTGCATAACTTTCTTATTTCCTTCCTCTTCTCAATTTCAAATACATACAATTACAGGTACATTTGCTAGATTTAAAATTATTTTTGTTGTTCCTGTCCTGTACCTCAGGCAAGAAATTATTTTTAGACAAAATCTCAACAAAAGCTGGCAAAAACTTTACCCAGCTAGTATCTTGTTTCTAATCTAAGTGAAACTGTTAAAGATAGACCATACAAGCCATACCAGGCAGAACCACAACCAACAGAGCCACAGTGCTTAAATAGCTACAGCCCTACTGAGCCCTTGAGCGGCCATGGGTGGTTCCTCTCCTGCCACCTGCCAATGGTGCCCCAGTGGCATCCTGACACTGTACTGCACATAAAAGTCTGTTCTTGCCCTAGATCCATGTTAAAGTGTGATGAGGAAGGTAGTTATTTCTGCTACAGCCCTTTAGGGGGGGAGTGGATAATTGTTTAGGAGATTTGAATCTGCCCTGGCTTGGTCCTGAATGAAGCACATGGAAAGCAGGACTAGCACTGTGGAACTACAGTGCCAAGACACTTCTGTTAAACCTTAATGAGCAAGGAGTGCACTGGTCCAGTTTTAGATGTTGCTTTTTCAGATTTGTAACAGGCCCACAAATCAGTCGGGAAGTAATGCAAATTGGAAACAGAAATGTCATTTTCATTCACATCTCTCGCATATGAAGTAGCTGAGGCAGGAAGGGACCAGATGGCAGGCTTTGAAAATTAGGTGTGGAGATAGGGAAACCAGCAGAGGATTAGGGGAGAAGAGAAACCTTTGCAGCTGGATGTCTTTTCCCTTGCCTTTGTTTCTAAGGTCCCAGAAAGTTTCTCTCTCTCTTCCCCTTCCTGGCCAACAATTCATTAGATTCCCTAATCTGCTAGACTTTACATTCATCACAGAAAAATGTGTCTGGTCTTTCCTTGTTCTTTCTTTTTCTTTCTTTCTCTTTTTCACCCTCTATTTCTTTCTTTGTTTCTGCTTCCATTCCCTCTCGCAAGTTTTCTTCTCTGTTTTTCTTTCCTGTACAGATCTGGATTTAAAAAAATCTGTTCTGATATAATATGGCAATATAGCTGTGCAGATATAATATATCGATACAGCTTGTTGTAGACTCTTTGCCTTCCCCAGAGGTTCTTGTGATTGGGAGACCATGGTCTGAATGACTGGGGTCATTTGCACTAGATGACTTACTAAGATTAGTTATTTTTCAGATATGATTGTTGTGATTGCTGAAACTTTTGCTGTAGTGCCATTCTGTACTACAGATAAAGATGTGTTTCAAGGTGCTGTATCCCAGTAAATAAGAATGAACTGTATTGAAGATTTATTGCTGGTCAGTTAATATTGATGTTCTGATCCCCTCCTGTGTTTTTCCCCCATACATTGCAAGAATAAAAATGCAAGCATTCTTGGCTCAGCCTTATTCAAGCCCTGCCAATTGCATTAAAAAAATCAACTAGGAGGGTTATTACATCACAAAATATTTTAGAAACATGGAGGTAAGGTTGCTACCTTTGTAGATAATGTGTAAGGTATATAATGTGCTGATTTAGTTCCTTGCTTAAGCTATAAAACCCACTTTTTTACGTTCTTTTGAAATGCAAGACTTAAAGGTTGCAGTGTGGGCAAACATGTCTACTTTTAAGAATGAATGGGCAGTTAACAGCGAATGACTTCCATGTAACCTCGGGTGGTGCACAGGTCTTGCCTTTTTTTTATTTAGGTGTATGCTATTTTTGTTACATGCTTCTGTTCTCAATTCTATGACCTCTGCATCAGGAACAGAAAATTCACTCTTTTCTCCGCAATACCTACAACAAATTTACAGGAGTCACTTTTATATGTCACCCATTTTGCTTTGAATAACCTGACTGGACCTGAGTGCACCTAATGAAGCATGTAACTACAGCACTTCTTTTGAAAATTCCGGACTATACATTAATACTTCTGCAACTGCAAAATCAGTCACCCGGGAGATACTACAGACAGTGAGGCGACGCTGTTTCCTTATCCAAAGAAACAGAAAAATACGTATGGGTCAGCAGGCACATAAATTGTAGGTACATAAAATATGCTGCCCTGCCCTGGGCTAGTGACTCATCCAGTTCAGGCACCCGTCATCATGTCAGAGAAACTTCATGCTGACACACTGAGAAGGCTTAGTTCATGGGGCAGAAGAGCTCAGTCCTCTTCTGAATTTCTGTCCTCTTTCTGGTAAATATGAATATTCTTGTTAGTCTTGTGAGTCTCTAGCCCCTTTCCTGGATCCTGTTAAGCTCTTGACTACAATTTTATTTCACGACTATAAATTTCAAATTTATTTCGTCGAGGTAATTAAAACACTCTTTATCTGTTTCCTGTTGCCTTTCACTTTCTTGTCTCTTCAGTTGCTCTTCCATTAAATAGATAACCTGATTTTCACAATAATAGGCACAATCATATGTAAGTCTGTCATATTTCCAGCTGTTCTTTTACTTAATTTCTTACTGGAATTCACTAATTAATTAGCATAGCTGTTCCTTTACAATTTATGTAACAAAAATGTGAAAGACATTTCAATGCTAAGAACTTCTGGAAACTTTACTATTTTCATCTTTGTCATGATTTGTTGGGCTAAACATTTACATTTCTTTGAACACAAAGAAAGTATTTTTAGCCAGAAATATTTTTTTGCAGATGGCTCTATTTCCATGAAATCTTAATAAATAAAGCTTTTTGTTTAGGATTGTATTGAAGAAAATAGTGTGGTTGAAACTGCAGAGAATAGAATGCAATTAAAGGAGGAATGAAAATTGAAGCTGTTTAGCTTTGGCTCAACTTGAAAATAAAGTTTCTTATTTGAGGCCGTTCTGTCAATAAATCAGAATTCTTTCATTGTTATAGAAACCTCAGGCAGACTTTTTCATATCCTTATAAAGTCTGTCCGTTAGAAGAAAAGATGTCACTGTCTGAAGAATCAACCATTTGCTTTTGAAATCTTTCTACAAAGAAACAAAATGTTTCTTCAAATCCAAAAGAATGATTTGAGCATAATTTTGATCATAAAAGAAAAATTGTCCAGAAACTTAACAGTATTCTGTGATTTTTACAGAGAAGACACCCAAACTTTATAGCTCCCAATGGCATATGAAACTGTGGGATGGGCAGATGCTTTTTGTTATAATATTTGTGATCGATGATATTTGCATAGATAAATATTGGGAGGGAATGTATATTGCACTGTTGATTCACATTTGTTTCTTTCCTCCTTGATAGACAATTAGAAACTTTTTGAGTTTCCCGAGTGTAAAAATCTCAAGGTGGTGAACTGGTTTTCAGCCTGGAGCGTCAGATGGTGATTTCTTAGCCCTTTGCTTTGCAGAGCCATCGACAAGTGTTTGAAAAACAGCACAGGGCAATTAGTGGACAAAACTTCACAAGAGATAACAAGATAATCCCAAGTATGGGGTTTTGCATAAGTGCTTGCAGATGTGATAAATTACATCAAATAACTTCAAGACAAAAGGGCTATCTGCCTTACCAACTCCATGTGTTCTCTGAAACAGTCATTCCTATTTCTGGCTTCCTCTCACCATATTTAGAGTTTCCTTAAGCATGTTATTTTCCATCTCCAAGATCTCTCTTCTTAAGTCTTCCTTTTGAAGGCTGCATTTTTGGCAAAGAAAACCAATGCTGTTTGTCCTGGACAGATGTAGGGTAGGAGATGGAACAAGATGACACAAGTAGGGGGTGTCACCCTCATTCCTGTCCTTTAAAACAATGCTGGGGCTATCACTGTGACCTTGGAGGTACTTGATCCTCTTCAGTGTTGCAGATTATCATAAACATAATTTACATAATCTTAAATTATGCAGAAGTTAATGGAGGAGGAGGAATGTTCAAAGTACAAACCATGAAGCAAAAAGATAAAAACAAAGGAACGTAAGTCAAAAAAGTCAGGAATATGAAAAATGGCTAAGGCAGGCATCACCTAGATGCATCTAGAAAAACTCCTTGTTGAGTAAAATGATACTTCTCTTAAATTGGGCCACCTTTTGGGATTGTTGAGTCTGCACAGCAAAGACCAGCACTGTCATTGCCAGGCACCTTCTCCCAGCCTTACCAAGAGATCCGCACAACTGGCCTGAAAAGGAAGGGATTTCCAAAGCCTTCTGGTGCCACCACACACCCCCACCCATTTTATGCATGTTTTGTCTGTTGATCTTGAAGATAAGCACCTCAAATTTCCATGGAGGTGAACGGTAGGGGCTAAGGATGCTGCACAACTCTGGGCAGCATTGCACTGAGGTGTTCCCATAATAAGTTTGACATGAGGTGCCCTTTGTACTCAAAGCTGCAGAGTCATGTCCTAACACGGGGAGGCGTTTAGTAGAACTATGAAGTACAAGCTAGGACTCTCTTTGGTATGCTGGTGGAGAATGGTATTGCAACTGTCAACACAACATTTGGGCTTTCCTCCTCGACAAAGTATTTGTCTGAAATGCAGTAGCTACGTATTAAAACACATTTATGGCCTAACCAAGCAGCAAATTGGAGGAGAAATTTGGAAAAGCACGTTTTTGTTTCCCTGATCACTTTGTTGTTCCCTCTAAGCATGCTGCTCCCACAAACCTTGTTCAGGCTCTGAAGCTCTGGCTCATCTGGCTGCACCGATCCATTACACTGGGCACCTCAGACATGCGACTCAGGTTTTTGATTTCCAGCAAGCTGCAAGGTGTTTCCTCAAGGCTGCTCTGAATCTAACCCTAACTCATTTGGACAGTCTCCCAGAGAGAGTCAATAGCAAAGTTTATTTCAGGAATCCCAATCCAATGCCTCAATCATTGGCCTTTGCAAAACTCAGCTATTCTTTAATGAATAAATAACTTTGGTAAGGTTAGCATACTGCCAAGACGATGTACCAGTCGTGTGGCTTGGCAGCTACAGGTGTATGAATGTAGCTCTTGGGGCAGGAGTCATAGCTTGTTGCTGCTGGGATTTGTTGTGCTGCTTTCAGTGCAATCTTGTCATCTCAGCCCACAAATGCTTCTCCAGTTCTGTTGACTTAACTAAATCTGTGAGTCCAGGTGCAGGACATGGGAAATGCTGTCACTCTGCAAGTGCCTGAGATAGTCATTGATGAGAAGGACTGGAGACCACGAGTACATCTGACATAGTCTCAGACGCAGCGTGATCCAGCAGAGTTGGTTTCACGATCTGATCTAAAGCCGCCTAAAGGTAGTGGGAGGCTTTCCGTTTGTTTCTGTGGGCTTTGGGTCAGTTTACACACAGTTTGAGCTGTTGGTTTAGTATATATCAATAGTCCCTTAGATTAGTTCCTAAATTTGAAACAAACTCATGATCAAAAGTAAAGGCAGACAGAGATTAGAGGAGAATTTTGTTCCACCACATATATGTTCTATATGTGCAGAATTATGGGAACTGAAAGGTCCAGCCGATACTGTCACAGGAGACAAAAGACAGAGTTTCAGTGAGTGGTACACCCCAAGGTGCCTCAGTCTGCTGGAAAGGAGCTCCTGTGTTTTACCTGTGGACAACAGTTCCCTTCCATCACACAGTTGTGCCGGAGCCATTGCAACAGTAAAGCTGAACTAACTCCTAAAATTGGTAAGATGTGCTTTATGGAAAGACATTACGGGGCAAGGCATCCCTTCAGTGGAGAAAGAGATCTGCCAGAGGCACGGGACAATTTGTGATTACAAGGGACTGGTGTTTTGGTGTATCAAGGCCCAGCAAAAGCATTCCCAGCTACTGTGGAGTGACAAACAGGCAAGAAGGAAGAAAGATGCACAAAATGAGAGGACGTGTAGCAATCGGCAAAGCACAGCTCTGAAGAGGTGCTGTGTTACAGTCACACGATTTCCTCAAGACAAACTATATGGGCAAGAAAGAACATGTTCCTTGGGTCAAAGGCAAAAGCCTTGCCTGCATAGCCAATAGTGAATGACATATATTTCACTGTAGCTGTATGTATGTGTACTTGTATGGGAATACATGAATGTAAAGAATGCTAAAATAATGAAATAAGCTCTCACTTGGTGTAAGAGATGTGGAAGGAAAATAAAATGGAAAGTAGCCAACAGAGCTTGGAAAATATTTTCAAGCCCCCATAATATCAGTGTGTCGCACAGTTCCCTGTCATCACAAGAAAAGTTCCCATTTTCCCTAGAACGAAAACAACTGCAAGATTTTCTACTCTGCTGGGAGATAAAGAAGAAATCCCCTAAAGCTAGGTACGTGATTCTCAAAGACAGATGACCGTTACTAAACATTTTTCTAATGAATTGTAGTGGTCCTGTTTATGAAGATACAGACTTTACTGGGCTATAATAGAATCATAAAAATGAGGAAGTCTAAAAGTTGTGTTTAATTTTGCTACCTTGAATGCTCATGACAGCAGAGAACCTATGATAAATAAGATGTTTTTTCTCACAGGGGACACATTCTGCCTGGGAGAGGTCTCCACATCAGCCTGAGAAATATTTGCTAAGGAGCCCATGAGGCAAAAACGTGAGTGCTGCTTCTTGGTCTGTTTTGGCGCACTCCTTTTGAGCTTAAAATCCACACAGGCCCCCAAGAGCGTTGCGGTTTTGTCTGTTTTCCTTTGGTGAGTGCAAACACTGCAGCTGTGCTCAGCCATTGTAGCAGGCTGCCAGAGCGGGATGGTTTTTGGGTCTGCTGCTTTGCGGCCTGGCAAGGGACCAGCACGACAGCCTCTGTGGAGGAGACGGCACGTGATGACTAACTCAGCTGTGAACTACTGTGACTAATCTACAAGGCTGCGACTGCTCCTAGCTCACTTATAAAGTGGGTAAATCACAACATCCCTTTAAATCTCAAAAAGCTGCTTTTTGTTTTCCCCCTTCTTTTCTGTCCCGCAGTCAAGGGGCCTCCTGGGGAGGCAGAGATTGAGAGACCAGGCCCTCTCAAGCTTTGGTTTTGATTTGCTTTGAGGTTAAGGTTAAAGCTGACATCCTGCGACAGTCTCTTTGTTTAGTGGGTGTTGAAAGGTATTGTTCTGCATTCGGGTGCGTTTCTGGGAAAAGTATTGCTATTGTTTGTTTTGCTGTCTTAACTGCCTCTTGGTAAAAATCAAAACAGGAAGATTGATGTCAAGGATTATATTGGGTTTGCATGGCAAGGTTTTGGTAGTGGAGGGGCTACAGGGGTGGCTTCTGTGAGAAGCTGCTAGAAGCTTCCCCTATGTTCGACAGAGCCCATGCCAGCGGGCTCCAAGACGGATCCACCGCTGGC
>NW_008795861.1:665141-672594 GCF_000699145.1 Aptenodytes forsteri | reverse complement strand
AGGACTGCACCCCGTGGAAAGGACCCACGCTGGAGCAGTTCGTGAAGAACTGCAGCCTGTGGGAAGGACCCATGTTGGAGAATTTCATGGAGGACTGTCTACCACGGGAGAGACCCCACACTGGAGCAGGGGAAGAGTGTGAGGAGGAAGGAGCGGCAGAGACAATGTGTGATGAACTGACCACAACCCCCATTCCCCGTCCCCCCTGTGCCGCTCGGGGGGAGGAGGTAAAGAAAATTGGGAGTGAAGTTGAGCCCAGGAAGAAGAGAGGAGTAGGGGGAAGGTGTTTTAAGATTTGGTTTTATTTCTCATTATCCTACTCTGATTTGATTGGTAATAAATTAAATTAATTTCCTCAAGTCAAGTCTGTTTTGCCCGTGACAGTAATTGCCGAGTGATTTCCCTGTCCTTATCTCGACCCATGAGCCTTTCGTCATATTTTTTCTCCCCCTGTCCAGTTGAGGAGGGGGAGTGATAGAGCGGCTTGGTGGGCACCTGGCATCCAACCAGGGTCAACCCACCAGAAGGATGGAAATATAAAATGAGAAGAAAGATTAAATGGCTACATGTGGCAAGATGTATGGTTTCCAACAAAGAGATTTGGCAATATATACTGAAGCTTGGATGTTATTCCTGCACAACTTCCATAGAAGATACAGCTCTGCAGTGGTCTGTATTTCTGTAACTGCTTGGGAAAAAATTGTCATTTCAGTGCTTAACATCCTGGGCTTTTCACAAGAATCTGGTGAAGTACAATATAAAGACACAGCAGAGCTTCTGAAAATGTTTAGTTGCTGCCACAGCATCCTAGGAATACAACATGAGTTCATCTCAAAACAAACTTGAAGAAGGTACTTCTAAATATTTGGCAAGTTTAAAGTAGCAGCTTCTTGCCGTTTTTCTCTTTTTTCCTCTATTTGTGAAGGTGCAGTTTGGTTTTGAGTTGAATTCTTAAAACAGAGAAATGCTGTTGGATAGTAAGTACAAGATAAACCAGCACTAGAACATGCAGTAAAATGGGTCATGCTCTGTCTTTGGGGGCTGAGCTGGGAAGAAGCCATCAGTATGGATAAACCGAACTGGTTCGTGCCTGTGAGGAGTGAGGCTCTGGTGCAGGGTGTCCATCTCTGCAAACTCGTGGTGAGCAACTGGCTTCTTAGGCTTTAAATACCTTAAAGAGTGGCAGACAGAATCGTAAACCAAAAGAAAAATATTGCTTCTGTGTTTGCCCCAGAGATAAAGGACTCATAAAAAGCAAAGTAGCAGTACCCCCTGTTACTGGTAAGGCCACTACGGATTTCCATAAGAGCAAAAAATATGTCTCTTGTACTGGGAAGAGCCTGTGGGGAAAACAGCTGCCCGAGTGGCAGAGGCAGGAGACAGTGACACCTGCAGAATTTGAGCTAGCTGCCAGTTGCTTTCCCAAAAGACCAATATCAGGGCAGAGTCTATAAATCTGCCAGCTCAAAGGGGATCAGTTCCAAAGTAAACAGGTATATAGACAAAACTGTCAAGGAGAATGGGGTTTCCCAAACTATATTTCTTCCAAGAATAGCTTTCTGAAATGACAGGGTGCCTATTTAGATTTAAAATATTACAATTTGTTGTATTATTTAAAAGGGACCTGGATCAAATGCTGCAGGGAGTGAAAGCGTTTGCCATATCTAATAACTGGGTGACATGTTGTAAGCGAGAGAAAGTCTTAAAAGAAAAAAAAAAGAACAAACCACCGATAAAACCTAGAGTAAAGAGCTGCTGCCAGTTGCTTTCCCAAAAGACCAATATCGGGGCAGAGTCTATAAATCTGCCAGCTCAAAGGGGATCAGTTCCAAAGTAAACAGGTATATAGACAAAACTGTCAAGGAGAATGGGGTTTCCCAAACTATATTTCTTCCAAGAATAGCTTTCTGAAATGACAGGGTGCCTATTTAGATTTAAAATATTACAATTTGTTGTATTATTTAAAAGGGACCTGGATCAAATGCTGCAGGGAGTGAAAGCGTTTGCCATATCTAATAACTGGGTGACATGTTATAAGTGAGAGAAAGTCTTAAAAAAAAAAAAAAAAAGAAAAAACCACCGATAAAACCTAGAGATGTAAAGAGCTTGGAAACACTCTTTAACAACAGTAAGCATCCTTCCCCCCCCCGCCTCAGGACTTGTTTTCCCTGAAGCATTAATTTAAGCGGTTAACTCTGGCAAGCAGGTTATCCCAAACTGTGCATCACTGAGTCACAGTGACTGTCGTGTGCATGCTCTTTACCCATGACGGATGCTGCCTTTCTTCATCCCTCATTGAAGAGTGTTCAGCTAAAGTGCATCACTTTGCACTCAGCATTGGCTAAACTATTAAACACGGAGTTATTGCAATTTAGTGGATGTGGTCTAGTGAACAGTAGTTTAGCAGATGTGGTAACTTGCTACCATACCCTAAATTACTCATATGTCTAGTTTCCCAGTTTAAGTGTATGTCTTTGCTATTCACAAAAGCACCCTCTGAAACATCTATATATATTTCAATACATAAATTATAAAGCAGACAAAAAAGATAAAATTTTGAGGCAGAAGTAGGTAATGCTCCATTAGCGGCCAAGGACCGCAGGGATGGTTATTGATCTTTGTGGTTCACTGGTGTGATAGTTGTTACAGATCATCAAAAGAACTTGTTACTGCCGGTACCCTGTTTGAATTGATCCATTCATAAGAAAACATACAACGGGGAGTGTTGTGCTGATATGATCCTATTACTGGCAGAAATACTGCTCTGGAAATAGGCCAAGTCTCTGCCTTTCAGATAGTGTTAGTAGTTTCAGAATATGGGAAGCGTACTGGCTGAGAGCAAAGTATCTCCAATTTTCCTTAAACAGTCACGTCCTTCTTTTTTCTGTAAGGACTCCAAGTTGCACGTAAACCTCATTAAAATTACATAATATATTACACAATACATGTATAGCAAGAAGTTATTTTGTGAGGCCAAAGATGATAACAAAAGGAAGTGAAAAATGTTCCTTTGAAAAAAAATAGGGTATTGATTTCATTACCAGATGATGAATACCACTTGCTGGGAATTCTCAGATCTCCTGTAAAACTACATCGAGCTGCAATTTTTCGTACTGAGGTTTAAAAATTAATATTGGTGGCAAGTGTGTGGGAAAGAGCTACGTTTTTAAGAAAACCTGCTATCTGTTTAAACTGTAGAAAGCGTTTGTTTCCTGCCTGCAAGTTAAAGTTCTTCAGGGAAGTATGTGATCAGGATGTTATTTCTACTTTCATTTCAGGTTCAGGTTTCTTGCAACAAGATGACTTCAATTATCTGTGTAAAACAGGATTTTTTTTTTTGTGATGTTAGAAGACTTTGTTCTAGATTCTCCAGGAAGAATCTTTCTGTTGTTGCCTGTTCAGAAAAAATATAACTCTCTATCTGGATTTTCTTAACTTCACCATGTATTACAAAAACACAGCAATCATCTGAACTCTTTTCCTTTTAATGCCACTGCAGGTAGAGCAGGCAGATTGCAGGACAGTACCTGGACTGAACAGAGACTGAATTAGCTGCACTCAGAGCCCTGGGAACTGCCGAGGGCCGTATTAGCAGAATGACTGCCTCGGCTTCTGAGAAGCTGTGTTAATTTGAGCTCTGGCCAATGCCCTGCGATGCACCCTTCATTTCAGGTTCAAAGCAACAGCCACACTCTAGGATTTATGCCTGTGGATCAGACCTGAATGAAACACGTGGCTGAAAGCACAGAATGCATCCCCAAAGAGAAAATGGTCAGAATTACTCTGCAGCTTTTTTCCTACATCTCTCAGGGCAGGAATCATCTTCCTACATGTTTGCAGAGACACACTGTGAAAAAGCCATGAGCATGAGGGAATCAATTTAATGAACTACCCTATGAGTCGCTGCACACGGATGCAGTCTTGGGCACTTCCAAGCGTCTTGGTGGGCACCTGGCACAGTTAAATAGGGCTAGTTCTGGACTTGCATACGTACTACATAGTATAGACGAGGGAAAGGGAACATTGATGCTTGCTCTATATGGATTTGGATTTCCTTCAAACATCGAGCTGGGAAATAGTTTCGGTCTTTCCCTTTTGTAAAACCACCAGTCACTGAGCTGACTGCACAGAACCTACTGCTGTGAGAGAGGGAGGGAGACAGGAGGTTGCCTTTGGCATTCCCTCTTCTAGCAAGCTGCAGCAGGATTGTACCTACAATTAGTGTTACCAGGATGACAAGATTACAGCTGTAGGAGCGGCCCACCACACAATGGGTTGGAGATCCATTACCTCCCTGGTCAAGCCAAATGCACATGTGCTTAAGTAGCCTGAATACTCCATGAGAGAAAGGTGTGTTTGGTGCTGAGATTTGGTTCTGCCAGATGTGCGTTTAGCAAAGCAAACACAGCTGTGGTTGTCCTTACTGAGAGCGTTCTATGAAATCTTTCTTTGCTTTCATGCAAAAGTATAGGCTTGTGTATAAATCCCCAGATTTTTAGCTCCTGCAGACTTTTGTCTCTCTGGTGATAATAGGCAATGAAATCGCTGTCAGTTCCCAAAGATTAGCATATTGTTAAAGCACTAGGTTTAGCAACTCCACTATGTCTGGATCAAATCAAGTGTTATTTCTCTTACGCCAGACTTTAACCATAGCTATGCCCTGCATGCTCAGGCTGTAAACAATCTTCTTGGTCAATTTCCTTTCATGCTGCTTCTAAGAAAGACATTTTTAAATTTTTTTAGTATCTTGAAGACAGGTTGGCCTGAAATTAGGGCTCATAAGGCAATTTCATGCAGCTAACAATCTAAAAATATTATTGTTTGTAAAGCAAGCCATGTCTGATCTTCATCTGAGACACATTTATCCTGTTGCACTGCATAGCTGAATCATCTGGCTGTTCTACAAAGCCATTTTTCATATTTTCAGCACCTTCCCTCCCTCGGATCCATTTGAATTCTTGGATAACTCAAAAAATGATTACTTCCATTTTTTTTAAACAACTGCCCATTTGTCAGAGTTTGTTTTCAAGGAAGGCTGACCATTTTGGTGTGTCTGCTACAGGGGCTGTACAGCACCAGCAGGTCCTGCAGCGATAAGAACAACCTACACACGTGCTTAGGAACAGGCTCTATTCCAACGCGTTCCTAACTCCTACAAACAGAAGAGGTGATAAGGAAAAAACATAGAAGCAAAGGCCTGAGTTACCAATGATATTCAAGTGTCTGAAATTAATGGGAATTGGGCACTTAATATCTTCTCATAGCCTCAGGCAAAACAAAATGTCAGCAGTCCTGAGATCCTTCAAACCTTGCTTAAGCCCTGCCCAAGTTTCCACCAGTGAACTTTCCCATGCTACCCATATTACTGCAGCAAGCAACATACACAACCACAGAGGGTCTCAGCTCTTGCCAAGCCAGAGGGAATGAGAGAGACGGCCAGTGGTGAAAGCATTTTCCTTGGAGATCTGAGAACAACCACTTCTCCTTAGATGGTTTCAGTGTTCTATGCAATGTAGAGCAGCTTTGAAGGAAGCGTGCTGTCCACTTTGCCCCGTCACTAGGGTGTGCACTGAAGAAATGGGTGATGAGAGTTCAACTCTGTGCTCTGGAGGAAGAAACAAAACGGAGACACTTTGCTTTCCCACAGCCTGAGTGCTCTGGCTCTACATTTGTGGGGGACAGAGCTGCTGCCTCCTGGTCATATCATGTTGGCTGGGTTGCAAGGCTCCTGCTCTGCTTGTGTGCTGTGTTGGGAGACTGGACATCTAACTCTGAGGGCTGAGGGTCCCACCATGTCCAGCCCGAGGTAATTTTCTTCATATTGTACAGAGAGGCAAGGCCAAGTTGGGATATGAAACCCAGAAAGCGATGTGCTGCTTCCTCTTTTGCAAGGCGTCTGAAGGCCTTTCAAGATGGCCTCAGTGTCATCAACACCTCAGAGCCCAAGTGTTTCCTTCTGGCTCCATGTTTCTAAAGGCCAAAGAGCAATGCGAGGAAGGATTTAGACCCAGGAACTATTGCAACAGTTGTGCAGCCCCATCAAAAAGCATTGATATAATCTTTCCTTGCTTTCCATGGGCACCAACAGCCTCATAGTGGCAGCATTATTTGTTCCCAGGACCAGTTAAGTTATTGTGTGAAGCAAAAGGTCTATGTCACTGTCTGTTTGAGGTGGTATGATGCTATGTGCAGTCACGCACGGAGTCTTAAAAGTCTTTTTTTGATCATCTATGACAGTGACTGCCAAAGCACTGGAGTCTATCCAAAGGTGTGACTAATGAAGCCGTTCCCACATTACCCAAATCAGCTCCTTTGTAATTTGCTGAATGGTTCTGATCCTCACTGTGGATTTGCTGTCATCATTAAGCTAAGGCATTTGCTTTTAAATGAATGCCTGTTAGCCTTCCAGATATACTGCTCTTTATTGATTGAATAGTCTTTCTCACCTTGTGAAGGAAGGGTATTTCCAGCTTGCTTCTGTTATATTAGCATTTGAAAATAAGATCAAGGAATCAAATATTATTTTGGACTTTTTGATTCTTAAATAATTCACAGAATCAAATCAGATCCTTACTGCCAGATTGACGAAAATGAACTTCAACTTAAAGCCAGCAACTGAACTTCAGGATGTCAGAGGCAACAACAACTTTATACCCTTTCTGTAAGCAATGTCCTGATATGCCTAGAATAGTACTTTTTTTCTTTTTTTTTTTTTATAACTGTGTGCTGAGAATCAGAAAACTATGAAAAACATTGGGCCTCCATTTTTCAACCATGACTATACAGGTATCCCATCTAGGAATGTGGATGAGTTGCACAGTGTAACTTAACCCAGCTTGACCGCTCCAGTGCTTGAAAACCTTTCCTAGCTTGTACAATAATGTGCTAATTAAAAAAACACTGAACAGCACTTTTACTAATCCCTCTGATTTTTCTACCACAGCCTACTGCACACTTCTGTTTGTACAGCTTATGCTGATATTAGTTACCTTGTCTGACCGGTACATTTGTCACTGCAAAACTGCTATTGCGGGTGCAGTTATAATGGCAAGACCGCAGAGTATCTTTGGTCTGTGTGAGATGGCGGATTGCTTGAAATGGGTTTTTAAAACCCACTCAACATTTGCCTTTTCCTTTATGAGAGATTTATTTTGACTGGGCTTAAATTTATAAATTTAGGAATAGAAATTTAATTTTAACTTAAATTTAACTTATAAATTTAGGAATAGAAAGATAAGCTGCTGCTTAAGTGAAATATATGCATTCACAAGATCTGTGCCTATGTGACAGTTTAGCAATGGATCTAATTGTTTTCTTTTTTTTCCCAGAACTTTGTTTAAATTCCAGAACCAAGATGTAATTTGGTTCTGTTAACGCTTAAAAAACGGTGTTGATTCCTATGCACCCTCAGTGAGTTTGCAGACGACACCAAGTTGGGCGGGAGTGTTGATCT
>NW_008795861.1:662586-664458 GCF_000699145.1 Aptenodytes forsteri | reverse complement strand
TTGGACTCGATGATCTTAGAGGTCTTTTCCAACCTTAATGATTCTATGATTCTGTTGTCAATTATCACTAATAGGTATGTGTCAACTGCCACTTAAGGGGCTATGATGAGAAAATAATCTAAAACTTGTGCTCGTGTGTATCCATTTTTTTCCTATATTTGCCTGATCAAAACTTGTGACAGAAGGTGGCATTTCCATCAAATCTGGAAAAGGTTGTTTATGGTGTTGTATCATCTCTAGACATATCTTTGACATTTTTATCCACATGCAACTTTTTGAAATATAGACATGGAACAATGGCAATTGTTCCATTTTCTGGCAATTAAGTTAGGACTTACTCCTTGTTTAAATGGATGCACTTAAAATCTTGTGTAAACATGGTGGTGTTCTTGATCAAACCTACTGACAGTTTTTCCTGAGTGAGATCCTACTCAGGAAGAGTAGCGGTGCTTTAAATGCTTTTGATGTCAATTAACCCTCAAGTGCAGGAAAGTCTTAAGTGGGAAAAAAGTGACACCTCTGCAAATGTGACTGTCTTGCAGGTGGTTTCTGCACCTCTGTAAGACGAAGAAAGGCTCATGGAGACAGGTAGTATTGATGCAATTTTGCTTATGTACAAAAAAAAGCACAAAGTCCTCTGTTACTATCTATACAGGAGGAATTGAACGTGAACCATGTTCTTGGCTTTCAGGACCAAGCCTTGTTTCACCTGCTCTTTCTCAACCACATTTAGAGCTTGTCCAGGCTGTGTGTTCAGTTTCCTGGCTTTTTTAATGCCCACAGGTGTTTCCCCTCTTTCTCCTCCTATTTTCCATCTGTATTGAAAATAGTACCTAGCAAAACCTCTGTCTGCGTATTACTTCATTCCCAAATGGATTTGTCTGTGATTTTTGTCATGCAAAGCAATAGGAGGGACAGCAACAGCATGTGCTTTAGGTTTCCAGGGAGCTCCTAGATAGGCACTAGACTATGGCTACCAAAGCTACCAAATCAGGAAAGCAGAAATCTGACTATAAAAGCTACGTTGCAAGGGCTATGGTTCCCAACCTGAGAATATCTCACACACTGAACAAAATATTTATTTTAAAGTACACTCTGCACAGCTATCCAGGCAGAAAGTTTAGAAAACTAAGTTGTGACTTAGGAGAGTTAGGCTCTCTACATCCACGGGTTTCAGTAGATTTCGAGCACCTGATTTGTTTAGCACCTGTTGAAAATGTCTGCAAACACCATGTTCAAAAGAGCAGAGTTGGAGACAGTTAGGAGAAGAACTAAGTCCTGCCCAACCCCCTTCCTCTAAAATAGTGAATGGTGTGTTTAAACTTTCCTTTGCAAGTAATGAGCAAGCGGTTTCAAGCGTAAACCTCTGCATTAGCTGTTTCTGGCAGATTTGAACTGAGACCTGGCTAATCTTCCAGTGTTCTGGGAAAAAAGGGCTCTGAGCTCTAGCATGAGACACCTCTTATCCCCTCTCCCAAAAGAGGTGGAGGAGAAACGGAGCGATGCTCCTGCATGACACCGCAACATCCTGCTGCCCCCAGGTCGCAGAAGTCGCCATAAAAGCAAACCCACCGGAGGGTCCCGGGACATTTCAGACCCGTAGGCTCCAGCTTGAAGCAAAGCATTTTGGGTGCTGTCTTCTTTCAGGATGCACTAGTTTGGGCTGACCATCTAGCTGCATTATGCATTTGTTTATTTTGGTAAAACACCAAAAAACCAAACGACAGCCCCGCCCCTCCGCTCCCCAGAAGCCCTTTTATTAGACCTGCAATTTCTGTCGCCTCGCTGTTTTTCAAGGCTTTGTGACTCTGCCCAGGGGAACGACGATAAACACTGGGGGTTTTGCTGCTGGCCCCTTCACCCCCGGGCGGA
>NW_008795861.1:655998-662205 GCF_000699145.1 Aptenodytes forsteri | reverse complement strand
GTACCTGTCGGTTGCGCTCACGCCCCGCTCTTCCCTACACACCACCCGTTCCGCAGCTCCTCGTAGCTGCCCGATCCCCAAGGGTACGGGACGCAAGTATAAAAGATGAAGAGGCAAGGGGTGGTGAGAGAGGAATGTACACACGAACAACAGATCTTGAAATCAAATCTCACTGGTAAGTAGCAGGCTTTTCCTCTTCCAGTGCTTGCCCGTGGTCGGGGCAGATGGCTCCCAGCAATGCCTTCTCCTCCACGCAGATGCTCTGCTGAGCACAGCATTGCTGCTGGGAGTTTCAGTGGGGACAGACTGACAGGTGAATGGCACTTCGGGCAGCTCTGCAGGAGATGCATTTTTGTGAGACGAGATGTAGCTTGGCCTACAGCGATTGCTCTGATTACTTCAGGCCAACCAACCTTGCCTATCTCATGATAAATCTTGGTACAACCTATTATTTTGTTAAATCTCTGCGTGGAGATCATTGTACTGTTTGATCTCTCAGCTAATGACACAAACAGCTGAACAGACTGTCTGAAAAGCTCAGTCCGGTGGGAGAAGGATGATGCCTACTGGACGTTTGGCATTCAATGTGCAAGGGGATTTCCCAGCCCTCGGGGCATGAAGTGGAGGGAAGAAAACAATCCGTTGTATTTCCTCACTCACAGGTGATTTGGGATTGGATATTGGAAAAGGTTCAGAGAATAACCCAGTCCAGGAAGAAAATTGTTCAAGTGGGAGTGACGATCACCTTAATCTCTATTACTCTTCCCTGCAGAGACAGCTGATAGCCATCACCCCAAGGAACACCACTTTGGAGAAGCGGCAAACAACCTGTCAGGAGCTTAAAGAGACATATCACTGAGGTCCTGAGTGCCAGGGTTAGACCCTATTTAGGAACAGTACCTTTTCTGCAGTAAAACACTTTCAATAAGCCCTTAAGGACTATAGTCTTTAGGACCAAGTCTCTTCAGGACTATAGTTGGGAGAAATGTCAGAGGACGTTTACTAGAGGATGATGGCCATAAATGCCTGCAAGGTGTGCCTTAACATGTGATTGCTCCAGGCAGAAAAGGGAGTAAATACATCCACTGGTCATAGGAGTGTGGCTCTTGGGAAAAGAGGCTTTATATATAACTTTATAGTGGCAGGTTTTGGAAAATAGTCTCTGGTCATGAGAAGACGCGGAGTTCTTCTCCAGACCTGAGAAAACATTTGGACAGAGATGCTTTGTGTACAGAAAACAAAAGAAAATAGGGACTAAAAGGTTTTGAGAGAGAAAAGCAAGGCGAGGATGGACTGGCAGGAGGACCGTAGCTTGACTATCGCCTGGATTCCAGAGAGCAGACATAGCATATTCTTGTAAACAGAATTGCATTAAAGCTAATTGACTGTAACTTGAGTTTTCCCCTTTAAGACCCCAGCCTTTGGCTTATTGTTCTGCTAAGTCTGTCAGTTACCACAAAGTTCAACTTTGGACAATAACTTTCACCCTTTTTTATGCTGCTTGTGTCTCTCTTTTTCTCAAACAGCCCAAAGGTGACTATCTAATTTAAACCCACTGCTTAGAATTTTGCCAAGAGATTCAAACCTCTGACTCTGTGTGCATTTTCATGCAACTGCAGTCCAATGTAATATTCCCTTAATTGTTTTAGGTTGTTTGAGAGTGATTCTACTCTTTACTCCAGTTGGCAACAATGCAGGATCATTTTTGGAGTGGAAAATGTATTTTAGTAGGGCTAATTATGGCACATTCCACTTCCTCATAAACAATTTAACAGTGCTCTGGAAGTTATCTTCCATTTTTCTCTAAAACCACTAGTGAACACCGCCTCAAAAGAAAGCAAGTATAGAACCTATTTAATTATTAATATTTAATAACTGAAATCAAGAAAAAGACAAGAAATAGCAGAGGGATAGGGAAGAAAATTGTGACAGTGATTCTAGCACACCAGCAGCCTAAGTGCTGCCATGTTTTTGTAAGTATTGTGACAAAGAGGAGTAAGGATGGATTTGGAGGCTGGTTTTGAAGTGACTGAGGGTTTCACATACTGGGAGGATAAAAGCATGGTGAAAGTCAGAAAGAAGAAAACTTGCACTCAGCCTGAATGATGCTGGACTGTGGGCTGGGAGAAGCCTCAAAAATAGACATTTTGACCAAGTGCTGGATCCCTTTGGGAAGAGCTTTCACCACTGCATGAATGCACTGATTAAAATGCAAATTTGGCTTTTCAAAACATGTGTTGTAAAAGCAAGCCCACAGGAAGGGTTTGAAATCCTCCCCCACCCTTTTCAGCTATTCCCTTTCTGCACAGCCAGAACTGTATCACCCCTGTCCCTACCCGTTGGGCTTTCGGCTGTAAAGCAGATCTTCCTCTGTCCTCACCCCCAGGCTGTGATTAAGTCCTGCAGGCCTTCTCTGTCTGACACCTCCTCAGGGGGTCCTGTTTGTCTGGGCTGCTTTGCTAGAAAGCCGCCTTTTTCCATACAACTACTTTCTTCTCCAAACCTACTTCACCCATTCTCCAGGCTTCCCTAAGAGCATAGACCTGTTTGCTCCAGATTTCCATCGAGGATCCTTCTTCTTGCTGTTTCACTCTTTTTGGGTGGAAATAGCGCTACAATTCTGTCTTACAGATACCTTAAGCGAAGGGCAGTGGTTAAACCTGTGTCAGTGAGTTTAAGCCCAGCTGTTAACACCACTTACTCCACAGCAATCCACAGACATTTTAAAATGAAATTACTTACTGAGCGCAGAATTCAGTGCTATGCATAGACTTAGTAAAAACTGACTCACACAAAACTACTAAACTACTAAAGCAAAATCTACTTTAAAGCTCAATGCGCACGTAAGCCTTAAATTGTGCCTAGACTTACACCAACACCGTGGAAGAGTGAACTTCACTCTGTACAGAAAGAGATGTTTGGCCATCACCTAACAGTGGCCAGAATGAAATTCTTCCTTTTGCTCCCCAGGAAATCATACAAACACAGCTAAGATCGAAACAGCCATGCACGATTCTATAATCTCAGTTTATGTGTGTAATAGCTACTTAAAATAGATCTCTGATGTCTTCAGTTTTTGGCACTGTATGAAAGTATGGCTTCAGCATCACAGGGAGCTCTGGAGCAGGGCTCAGAATTCAGTAAGGCAAATTCACAAGGTCTTTTTCTGGAGGGCTGGGTAATACTCAGAGGGAAGACATACTCACAGCCTCCACAAGCGTATTTCACATGATTGTCATTTTCATTGTGCCATCCCCCCAATTCAGGGTTGCATTTGAAGTTTATTCATCCCAGGCTGTGATTGCTTATCACTTTCAGACTATAACTTACACAGTTATGTGTAATACTTCCAGTGCACTCAATTTCTGAGCTTTAAGTACCTGAATTTTAGTTAGTGAAGTTAAAATTCTACTTGACATGCTGCATCATATGCTTCTTTCTTAATGTGTCACGGCTGTTGCTTTTCAACAAAATAAGAACAAAAAAAAAAAAGAAACCTTTTTATCTGTGTGTTTCTGCAAACTCTTTAACCCAGACTGTGCTTTCCTTACCAAAACTCATGTAGGATTTTTTTCCCCAAGTATCAGGTCAAACACTTCCAGCTGTTCTTGGCCAACTGGTGTAATTGGTAACAACTAATTAACAACTAATGTAGCAGCACTCTTATGTTTCTGAAACGTATTTAATTCAAAAGGAAAGCAAAGAAGAAAATAGAACAGGAAAAGTCCTGCATCCTGAATAGTCTGGCAGCAGAGGAGGGGAAAAAATCAATATAAGGTGATCTCCCAGGCATGCCTTTGATGTTGCAGTGTCTGCAGCCAAGAGCTTCAAAGACAGTGTTTTGGTTTCTATCTGAAGATCAGGTCGTAACTCCAGCATAGCACTTCTAGCAGCTCCCACTAGCTTCTCCTCTGACATATTCCAAAGATTGTGTATTATGTACATGCACAACATTATGTTATGTATTATTCATTAGGCAGCCCAACTGGAGGAAATCTCAGGATTTTTGATCACCAAGTATCTCAGGGTATTTGTCACCAATAATACTTGGTCCCCAAGTATTACTGACAAAGAAAATGATCAATCTTATTCTAGAATGTATTAACAGATATGTTGTGGATGAGATGTTGGGGGGAATTACACTGCTCTCTTTGGTACTGCCAAAGCATCCGATGAAAGTACTATGCCCAGTATTGGCCACCGCACTTAAGGAATACATACCTAAGTAAGTGAGGTGCAGAAGATAGCGATGAAAATGAGAAGAGAACAAAAAATTATGATCTCGTGAAAAAGGTTGGAGGGGCTGGATTCGCATCTTTTGGAAAGGAAGAATGTGGGGGCAAGACAAGAAAGGGCACAGCAATATTCCAAAGGCCGGTGGGTTGTCACACAGAGAACAGTGAACTTCTGTGTCCTCAGGGGACACTACAACAGGCATTGGATTAAGTCACAGCAAGGAAGATGAAGAAATTTTTTTGTCATTTCTTTTGTCTTGAACAGGCTGCAGAGAGAATCTCTGTCCGTGGTGTTTTTTAAGAACAACTTAGACAAACATAATTGGGCGTGATATAAAAATACAGTTATCCTGTCTCAGGACAGGAGGTTGGTCTAGGTGAGCTCTGGGAAGTGGGGTGGGTGTTGGGCTGCGGGTAGGCCAGTGCAGGCACAGTCATTAGCAATCCATGCGCTCTGGCTTCATGCCAATGAAAAGTGTTTCAGCGTGAACAGTCTAATATGGCAGGGATGTTGAAGCAAACACTTGCAGCAAAAGAAGGAAGAAGAATTTGGTGGGAGACCATCTTCAGTGTTACAGCAACACCGAATGTGTCTGCTCAGCTTATCAACAGCATTAAATAACAGCTGCCTGCAGTACCTGAAAATCCATGGTACCACTGTGACATAATGGCAAGTGATAAAGGCACAAATGCTGCAAATGCCCAGGGAAATGTGGTGGTATTGAAGCAAGAAAGAAAAGTAATCTTTTGAAGTTGGGTTTCAGAGGTTTAACAGAAAAATATTTTAGTCATACTGGGAAAAGCTAAAACTGATCCTGTCCTGGTGCCTACTATGTCTCCAAACTGATGGCTTTGCATACGGAGTATGCTGGGTGTCCTCATTTTCAACTGAGGCAAGCAAGAAAGGTAGATGAAAGGAAGACCAAGGATAGACAAGATGGGCAGTCTGTTCTTGTAAGTGATTAAAAAGTTAAATGATACAGTGTGCATAATCTCCCGCTAGTGTAAAAAGAGCGTAGTACAAGTTTACATCACATAATGGGAAGTTATGGGACTCCAAGAAGGCAAATGGTCCGGAAATACTAAAATGGAGAACATCCTGCAACAATGTTTGGGCTGATGGCTCTGTCTGCTTTAACACTAAATCTTGCATGAAATGGATGACCTTTTAATTTCAAAGAGTTGGTTGGGAGGCAGAATTTTAACATGTACTTCATGGTAAGTAATTCTGTTTTGTATTAGTGATGCATTCTTTCATTAGCTAGTATTAGGGAAATGGGATGAGGAAGAAGGACTAAGGGATTGGAGCATCTGATGTGTGAGGAGGAGCTGAGAGGGCCTGGATTGTTAAACCTGTAAAAGAGAAGGCCCAGGGGGATCTTATCAATGTGTATACAGAGCGGGGTAAACAAGACAGAGCCAGACTCTTCTGGGTGACAGGAGAAGGGGCAGCAGGCACAGGTTGAAATACAGGCAATTCTGCTTAAACATAGAAAAAACGTTTTTACTGTGAAGATGGTGGAAGAGGTTGCCCAGAGAGGTTGTGGTGTCCCCATCCTTGGAGATACTCAAAACCCAGCAGGACAAGGTCCTGAGCAACCTGTTCTAGCCGACTCTGCTGAGGGAGCAGGTTGGATCACACACTCTCCAGAAGTCCTTTCCTACACCAAGGATTCTACGATTCTGGGGAAGGACGGTCTGCTTTTTTAATGATGGACAAACGCAGTATGGCATTTCTCCCCTACTTCCATCAGAGCAACCCCCCAGTTTGCTCCCTCCCCTGTACCTCAGGCCTGTCATTTTCTGGTACGTATTCCTATTCCCTTCGTGCTTTTGTGAGCAATAAACCCGGGAAAGAAACGCTGCTCTTCCTGGGCCCAATAAACCCCGGGAAGAGGCGCCTGGTGAACACCAAGGACACCTTCAGGGCGCACAGCCCTGAATTCGTGGGGGTCCTGCCGCCGTCCCCCCG
>NW_008795861.1:580262-655273 GCF_000699145.1 Aptenodytes forsteri | reverse complement strand
CGCGGGGCGGAGGCCGGGCCGGGTGGGGGGCTGGAGCCTTCCCCGGGAGCCTTCCCGGCTTCCGCGCGCTGCGGAGTCCCGCCTGGCCCGCGGCCGTGGTCTGGCTCTGCGCATCGGGAGAAGGCCTGGGACTCGCCTGGAGCTCCCCTTGTTCTGCCGGCGCCCGCCTCTGGCAGAGGGAGGGCTGGGGAGGAAGGCACCCCTTCTCCATCGTGTCCCGTGCGCTTCTAGCGATATTTAGCGTTTAGTCAGTTTACTTACCGCGCTCTCATTCTGGAGCTTTAATATCTTGTCTTTTAATCCCGAGACTAAATAGCTACATCTTAACGGATGGTAACTTCAGGTTTTCTGGATCCGATGGTGTTTTGCTTAGGCACACTTCCAGGGGAGTAGATGCATCTGTCTCTGAGAAACTTTTCAAGTGTTGTAGATGCCGTGTGTTGGCACCTTTACTAACCTCATTCAGTTGCTTTCATGGGGAAAAGGAAAGCTTTACATGTATGAGGTTATAAGCACCCTGATGGGTGACTGTATAGCCTGTGGGAAACTGCACTGGCCGAATCCATGAGATGGCTGCTTTTGGTCTTGTATCTTCTTTCTGGTGTTGTTTAAAATACCTATGTGGCTTGTTTCCTTCTGAGCAAAGTGATCACTGTAGCCTTGGAGACAGGCAAGTCATAATTTGTCCTATGTAATAAAGGAGAACTAGTGTAATTACTAGTTATTTTAATGGTAGCTGAGACTGACTTATTCAGTTACTTTAACATCTAGAATGAATGTACTGCATTTTTATGCCTAATTGTGTCCCTGGTACTGCAGTTCTAATGTCTAGGTTGTACTCTGGTTCCAGAAATTAGGACCTAGGAATCCTTGCATCAGATGCTTTCTGTCTCAGCTGATCATAGGACCGTAGAGCAGTTCATCTGGAGTTTCCCAGTTTGGATTTAGTTTAAGTGTCAGTAAAATTATTTTTCTTGCATAATACATTTGTTCTGACATTGAGGTGATACCGGGAATATCTAGTATAGCAAAGTTACATCTCTGGATTGTTTTATGTAGCAGACTGACAGAGAATAAAAATGGTAGCAGATATCACAGTTAAATTGTCACTGTTAGATCTTCTGGCTAGTGTATGTGTGAGAGTGAGTGAGCGCACATGCCTTCCAGAACTTCTGTACATCTGGTTGTTAGGAGCCAAATGGTTTCTTATTGACATTAAGTTGGTGAAACTTTTTAAAGCCAGTCATCCTACAAAGTTGAGAAAGGTGAAGACGCATGAAGATAAATTTGTACCTTGAACTGGTATAGATGTTACAAAACTTTGTAATCTCCTTGGTAGAAACATCTACTGTCTGAGTGCTGCTCAGAAGCGTGGCACAGCAGACACAATACAGGCCCTATTTGCAAGGGGAAACAGTCCATAAACTTCTATTTGCTTTATTAAAAATCCTCCTCTATATATAATCCTACTAGATTTCTAAAAGTTCTTCCGGCCCTGTAGCTTTATGAAGCTCCAGGAAATAATATTAGAGAATGCTGTGTTGTGAGCAGCCAGAGGGTTTAGGTGCAGATTGGTCTTAATAATTTTGCACTCCATCGTAGACATCGACTCAGTGTAGTGTAAGGATACCTGAACTAACTTTACCAATGCAGAGTTGCTATCTGCTTTGTAGACATGCCTGTATTTATTCACACTAATGAAATGTGATTAATTTGTGGCCTCTGTTAGAATCCCCAGCATTTGCCACTGTCACAGCAGTTTAATGTTGGCTTCTGTCTTGAGAGTTGTATTTGGACTATGAAGCTTTGATTGTCCCCCCTCCCCCCGTTCTTTCACTTGCTCATTTTCTGTAAGTTGGGATTTTGACTGTGTAGGCATTTGAAATAACGAGATGTGAGAAAGAACTGTGTAGTCTACAGAAGAGAAAACCCTATATGGGAATTTGGCTCTGAGAGCAGAAACAGGAGGGAAACTTAAAACCATTTCTACACAGGAAAAACATAGGGTTTGGTGTATTTGGGCTGGGGGCTACAGTCCCTTCAGTAGAGGGCCTGCAACTTTGTAAAGTTTTTCAGTGCTTAAATGGTGTCATAATGCTTCGACTAATCAAACGTACTGATTAGAGAAAAGGAATGAAGAAATTTCTGAGATGTCTAGCTCAGAAAGGCAAAACACACAATAGCCTGGTTATCAGGCTGGTTAGTTTGTATCATGATTTGTTAAAGTGCATGTGACCTAAGACTCCTGCTTAGTTTTCGTTGAAGCTCTTGATGAACAAAGTATTTCAGGCATAGACCTCCTTCTCAGGTCGTGGAACTCTCATATTAGTTTCTTGAGAGCAGTTAGCATGTTATGACTTAGGTTTGCAGAAGCTTGGCTTGACCTGACTGGATGGAGTGGACCTTTAGAGCAGTGCTCTGTTCAACGCCAGCTACATTGTGTTTTCAGCATTAAAACTATCTCCTGCGTCCAGAAGTTGTCCTTGTGTGTTAACTTCAGTTTAGTGTGCTACTGCTGAAGACACATTCTGTCTCTTGTAGACACAAGGTATGCTTTATGGTGGTTCAGGATGAAAGATACCTTCTTCTTCACAAAGAGAAGAGTGATTTGGGGCGGGTGGGCTGGTTCCTTCTTAGAAATTATTACACCCAATCTAAGCATAATCTTATGTTTGCTTAACCACGTGGGAAGATATAAAACTCTTCAGAGTTTTGCAAAGATTCATTGAAATGAGTCATGATCTTGAAAATGGTGTTCATGTGTTTGTTCCCAAAGCTGTGGACTCTTGCCTATGCAGGCAGCTTTCCTTCTGTTTCAGCAGACTGTGGAGGTTACAAGAGGAAGCCAGCAGACAGTGTAACCGGTTGTGCACATTCTTTGATTACTGTGCATGATTCATACATGTGTCTGTCTAAGCGTTAGAGGGAAGCCCTCAGAACTTTTTTGAAAATCATTCTAGCGCAGTGTGTACAACTAAAGACACACTTCAGCAGTTTGAAAGCTTCAAGTTTCAGTGTCCCGTATATGTGGACACTTTTGTGATGCTGTGCTTCAAACACCCATATATGCAGTTTACTGCCTTTCAGTAGAGCCTTTATGAAACATGTACATTCAGAAAATTGGAAGAATATCACAAGAATATCACGTGTAGGAGAATGAGAAGTGCGAGGAAAAGATTGCTTCGTGGGAGGAGGGAAACCCCCAAGCTTGCAGGGTGTGATGAAACAAGAAGTTGGAGAACCGATCCTTTGATGAAGTGGTGGTATTCTCATGAGTGAGGGTATTCGTGATGCTGAATTTTAACTATCTGTGAGAACACTCTTCAATTACTAGATAAGAAAAACTGGAGGAAGAGTCTCGTTAAGTGTCTAAAATTGTTTGGTGTATTAAATATATACTGTGGTGTGAAAATATGGCCAGATAATACATAACAAAACTAATAGCTGTGATGTCAAGCTGGCATCTTACATGAAAATAGTAAGAGGCGTTCCTTTGTTGGAAAACTGAAGAGCCTATGTGTTAATTACCTCAGGTCTGCGGATGATGAATAGGTTGAAAGTGAGTCTCAGGGTTAGTGCCGCCTTCACAGTCAGACTAGGTGAATTCAGCTTCTCCACTGGCTAAAGAACTCATTAACAGCTTTTAATCACTTGGTCTCTGAGCTTCAGTTTCCCACCTGTGGGGGGAAAAGGATGAGACCTTTGCTGCTTCATAGTGTTGGGAGCTGATACAGGTCTTGCTGTATCACCAGCCCCTTCTAGGTTTCTCCCTAGTCCAAAGCATTCTTGTCAAGAGAGTTGTTGGTAAATCTTGCCTTTTAATAAATCTGGAAATTAGTGTGTCTCACAAATGGAAGTACAAAGTGTAACTGACATGTAATCAGGCTCTGTGGTATAGGTGTGCTTAAATTTTTTTCTGATGCCAAGTGGTTCAGTGACTGCTTCACATAGTCTTACTGCAAAATTTGAGTACATAATGGTAATAAAATGGAGAAGTAGCTGGTAGCTAGTCTGTCAAAGATTCAGAGCTTTAATATATTTTCAGCTGAACGAATACATAGATGGCAGGAAACTTGGACTATCCTAGGAAAAGTAGCAGAAGCTCTAACCTGTCAAGCAGTCTTCTCTTGTAATTGGTCCCATCAGTTATGCCTTGGGACAAGGTCTGTGATGTTTTTAAAGAAGCCTATGTAATCGCTGTTTTGAGTCAGCTAATTTGTATTACATTGTTACAGATCTAGAAAAATCCCTAGTTGAGATTGAAGCCAAGGAACAGTTTGGGTAACTGAAGGAATGTTGAAAGAAACGTAAAGGTCTTATAAATATTAAATGGTAGGTGATTACTATGCTGCTAAGGAACTCTTGACTTTTACAGATGATTTTCGATCCCACTATGAGCAAGAAGAAGAAGAAAAAGAAGAAGCCCTTTATGTTGGATGAGGAAGGGGGGGATACACAAGCGGAAGAGACTCAGCAATCGGAAACAAAAGAAGTTGAACCAGAGCCAACAGAAGACAAAGATGTTGAAGCAGACGAGGAAGACAGCAGGAAGAAAGGTAAAGTGCATCCACGTAGATAAACTCTCAAAGGTAGTCCTTCTGTATTTTGAGACTACAAGCCCCGTTTCAAGAATTTGGCATCACAGTGTATAATGCTGGGGCCCTAGTTTGTTTAGAGGCTTGTGAGTAATACTCTGCTGCCTATTTGGCGGGCATATTTCCCTCCTGCTTGAAATCATGTTCACAGACATCCAGCAAGCTACCAGTGGCTTATGTAAAATTCCACTTTACTGACTCAGTCTTTTGTGTGAGACAATGAAAAGAGAATCCCTAAAATAGTTACAATGCAGTTTTAAGTCTTCCACATGTAGTTGTTGCAATAATTCCACAATTATGGCTGTTTTTCATTTGAACAATTAAGCAATAGTGTGAATAACAGAAATATGGTTTAAAGGGTTTCTCGTTTTTGGACAACTGTGAATGTGATAACTAGAGTGTTCTTTGGAATCTTTCCAGAAATAAGCTTGCAATTGTGTATATAACCTTGCTTTTTAAATTGAGGCCAATGTCATTTCAAGATGACCTGATTCAGGGAAGGCTGTTAACTTAAATCCAGCTTGTTGATAAAATTGGCTCCTGCAGTAGACCAAAGAAACTATACCTTCCTTTTACAGTTTTCTTTTCATTTTTTTCAAGCACCTCTACTATAATGACAAAAGTGGCTAGTTTCTCTTGTACAGCAGAAAGAAAGATTAAGCACTTAAAAAATAAAAAAATGTGGTTAGAAGATGCAGAAACTGTATAACAGTACTGAGGTATTTGGGGGTAGAGGGGAATGACCTCTTTAACACCTGAAGGATATCTGTAGAGGCTACAGGTCATTGCTTATGTCTTACTGTAATGTTTTGAAGATTTGGATGTAAATTAGAAACCTTAATGTCTAACTGTTTCTACAGTTATACTTCTTTTGTCAATCCTTTCTTTTTAGATGCAACAGATGACCTGGATGATTTAAACTTCTTCAATCAAAAGAAAAAGAAGAAAAAAACAAAAAAGATATTTGATATAGATGAAGCAGAAGAAGGTGTAAAGGTTTGTCTCATAACTAGGCCATGTTGTCTATGGCTGAAAACTTTCTTGCTTTCATTTTCTTGGGATTGGCAGTGCAGGAGTTGTTTTGAGTCCATCATTGTGTCTTAGTGCTGTTAATAATGAAACTTACATTTCACTGTGTCTTTCATATATAGTAGGTTCTGCTGAACATGTTGCTCCTGCAGGGCTTTTTGCGCAGAAGTGAAAAAATCTAACTGATCTGCACAAGCAAAAGTAATTCTGCAATCTGTTGTAAGGGTTGACTAGCATCAAGGTTAATTGTCTTTTGGGGTGAGAGAAGTAAATGGATGTCAGAAGCCACGCACAGAATAGTCCTCTAAAAGCCAGCCCTTCAAATAAAGGGTATATATCTGCTAAGAAATCTGTTTTTACTCTGGTGTTTTCTTTAGAAATGATTGGCTACTGTTCTGTGTTCCAGAAGGTGTACGAGATATTTTTACTCTTCCCAAGTTTTATTCCAAGTCATGTTTTTGTATCGCGTGTCAGTGTTAACTGGCAAGCACAGAGAGCAAGAGGACAGAGAAATGTTACGTGTAACCTCTTCTTTGGCTTCTGCCTTTTGGGGAAGAAAATGTCCCTCTGATCTGCCCCAGACAGGCAAAATGCTTGCTCTCTGTTCTCTGCACGTGCAGAACTGTGATAACAAATTGGACTGGCTGCAAGTAGCACAGCTTTGCCTTACCTTATTGTCTGGCATGTAGGGTGTTTTGTTCCCTTATGCCCTAAAATGGCTGATGCCTGTAGGTAAGTATAGCGTGACCTTGTTCTTGACCAGCCAGAAGTTAGACCAGAAGATAAAAATCTGTCTCTAGTAGATTCATGGTAGTAGTGCAGTGCTCTCTTCAACATACTTTAGTTCCGTTCTTATCTGTTATGTTTCAGGATTGTGGTAGATGTTACTAGTATTCATCTAGTATGGCGTGCTACTAGTATTATTTCTAATGCTGTGCAATGGAGATTTGTGTTTAATACTGTAAACGATAGTCTTGTTATTTATTTGCAGGACTTGAAAATTGAAGGAGATGTGCCAGAGGCAGTAGAACCTGAAGATGACCTTGATATCATGCTGGGCAATAAAAAGAAGAAAAAGAAGAATGTGAAGTTTCCAGATGAAGATGAGATAATGGAGAAGGATGAAGGTGAAAGTATAACCTAGCTCAATGAGATGTTGAAAGTGAAATGTAGTTCATGTTGTAGGTGAATAAGTTCTGTTCAAGTGCCTTTTTTTGTTTCAGAATTCATTTTGTTACCTTTACCACTATGTTATTTATCAGAAAAATGTTCTATGAAAGCATTGTATAAATTTGCCGTAAGTGCTGTTGTCCCTTGTAGGCAGACAGAGACTTGTGTCCACATCTTAGTGGAATCTTCTTTGATGTACTTTTTAGAAATGGTGTAAGCATGAGGTTAAAGAATGTTTCTTTTCTTCTTAATGAATCCCAAACAACTTTCTTTACAGCTTTTGAGGATGAAGATAGCAAAAAAGATGATGGAATTTCTTTTAGCCTTCAGTCAGGACCTGCGTGGGCAGGCTCAGAAAGGGACTACACATATGATGAGGTAATGTTCAAAAGACTTCTTAAAAATACCTTCCATGTTTATGTGCATCAGTAGAGCAGGGCCTTATGCTCATATGTCCTATTTTTAACTTAAAGGACTTGTAGTCAGACGCTCATGAACAGAAAAATAATAAAGCACATCTTTTACAACAGGTAATTTTCATATAGGGCAATATTAGTGATAGTTAAAAACACCTCTGCAAATAGGCTGAGGTACTGGTAGATTATGAAGTAAACCCTTGGGGAAACAGCTTTTATATTTTGCATTTATCAGAACATTTTTTTAAGTGTGTGTTGAAAAGCATATGGGGAAATGCTAATGGGCAAAGACAGTCTAATATTCATTGTGAATGCTGTTTCAAGTTTTTTTTAGAAGTGATGTACTTCATTTGAGAAATGCAAGATACTCATGTTAATGTGAATCCCTTTTTTTTGCAGTTGCTCAATAGAGTATTTAACATCATGCGGGAAAAAAACCCAGATATGGTAGCTGGAGAAAAACGAAAATTTGTCATGAAGCCTCCTCAGGTTGTAAGAGTAGGGACCAAGAAAACATCTTTTGTCAACTTTACAGATATCTGCAAATTGTAAGTTTCCTCTTTAGGTTTCCCAGGAATAGCAGATGAATGCACCTTTCTGTACTGTTGGCTGTTGTGCTGAATGCATGTTTTCTGGTTTGCCATAGTCTTTTGCCAGAAGTAAACTGAAAGCTATTTCAATCATACTGTTCATTTCCTCTACATTTATCTGTGAGAAGATATTTATGAAGATGATTTATTGAGATAATTTCTTATTTTATACTTAAATTATGAAAATGGTAGGCTTGCTACATGGGCCTCATGGACTGAAACTAAACCTATTGCTCTTGTGAGTTCATTGGCTTCTATCAAGTTGGTAGTTGGGTCACCAGTGATATTTATTTGCAAGTCTTGGGCAGGGGGGTGGGGAAAGTTCTTTCTAATTTGAGCTGACTACAAATACTATTCTCTTGGTAAATGGTATGGAGTTCAGTAATTTTTTTCCACTGTTTTCTGCAGTGCTTTCTGTGTCTTAATTATTTCTTGTGAAGGCAGTTCTATTCTTTGTGGGCACTTCTGGGAATGCATATCTGATTTGTTTCATAAGTGTGCCAGAAAACAGTCCTGGTGAAATCATACTGAGGATCTGGGTAGTATACTGAAGTGAGCTTTTAATGGTAGCTAGTAACACTTTTTTCAGGGAATGGCAGGGGGCTGGGAGAATAAGAATGGAAAGTCTCAAATAGAAAACTTATTTTCAGTAGTTACTGTAATTGTGAGTTTGGTTTGGGGGGGATGATGGGGTTTTTTGTGGACTGTTCAGCTTTCTTGTGTCCTCAGTCATTGTCTGCCTGTGCTCTTTGGTGCAGACCCTCTGGCACTGCCCCCTTTTAAACTTGGTAATTTAAGATCGTTTTAGCCTGCCAGTCCTGTATAAATATCAAATTTCTCTGAAGGGGGAAGGTTAAACATATCCTTACTTTATTTTTAGATTACATCGTCAGCCAAAACATCTCCTGGCATTTTTGTTGGCAGAATTGGGTACAAGGTAAGGCTACTGGGCTATGTATGTGCTTATGCAGAGGAAGCAACGGCAACATAGTTGACATTGTCTGATCAAAAATAAAATTATTGGGTTTAGGTCTGTATATATGTGCTTGAACGTCAGGCTGTTCTTCCCTGCACATAGATGCTGTGCTGGGTGATTGAAGAGATACCATCTTAGGGAAGAGGTACAGAGGCAAACTATAAGTCCCAAGGAACAGTCTGGATAAGGGTTTGAATTCCCTATTTGGGACCTTTCTCAAAGATGCTCGGATAGCAGAGCTGTTTGTCACAATTGGTGAGGATGGCTCTGTGGCCCGTATCAGCCTAAGGCAGATGATAGATAGCTAGGGAAGAGAGAATGCCTGACCGCCTAATGGCAAGTCCTGTGGGCCTGTAGCTAGTTATTCTGTCTAATGCTGTAGTTAAATCCACCTGTCTTAGCATAAAAACAGTGTTGATTTTATATGCCTCTTATCAAAGATCTCATGCTGTGGTGGTGTACTTTCTGGTTGTCTATTCATTTCTCTGTTGTAGACTACAATGTTGTTACATGTAGACATAGAAAATCAAGGAGTCTAATCGCAACGTGTATATAACAAATGCCCATTTGTTTGAGCTTTGGAATCTTCAGCTCCAGACATCTTAAACAAAAACTTAGAAACCACAATGTGAAAAAACATTCAACTTACTACATCAGAATGGCTAGAAGAGGATCTTATTAGTCATATTACACCTTACTGGGGAGTTGTCTTGCTCACTTCTGTGAGATAAGCAGGTGTTAATTCTCAATTCTGTAAAGTTCTTCTGATTGGGTAGCTTAACTATGAGGCTGATCTCTGGTGGAGTTTGCTTTTACTGCAGTGAGGGTTATGCTTGGGCAAAACTTCCTGTAGGTTTTTAAGTGCCTTCAGAATTTTGCATTTTTTTTCCCACAAAGTAATTCTGGCTTACTCTTGTCTTGAAGAATGCATCATCATCTTGCTTCATGTTCCTGACTTGTTTTAACGCTTGACGTCTTCTGCAAATCAAATAATTAATTTTTTTCTTAAATTAGTGGCTCAATAGATGGTAACAACCAACTTGTAATCAAAGGAAGATTCCAGCAAAAACAGATAGAAAATGTCTTGAGAAGATATATCAGTAAGTATAACTCCCTCTTCCACTATAGATTTCTCTCAGACCCGTTTTGATGACCAGTGGCCCATGTATGGCCCACATGTGTGTGCATGCTGTGGAGACTCTGTGCTAATGCTGCAACTTTATAATGGAATAATGCAGGTACAGGTGGTTCTACCATGGTTATAATAAGCACATAGGTCGTACTCTGTCCCGGCACTAAAACATACCAAGGAAAACAGTAAGAGCATTTGAGAATTGCTTGTTTTCATCTGACTTTCATTTCTTGGCTTTGGTGAGGACTATGGAAAATAACAGTAATTGTTAATTTTAAAGTCTGTACACGCTAATTAACAAATACAATGTGCATGTCACTGACTGCTGGTCAGAGGACTCACAGATTATATGTAACAAAAAATACTGCTTTAGTGCTGTGTCTGTACAAGAGTTGCTGACATCTGGGAATGCTGTTTCAGCAGAGGAAGTTATGAAACACCAGTGGGAAGTCTTAACTGGTTGCTATTATTTTTAAAACACCAGTGTCAGTGCGTAATGTATCGTATGAAACCTAGTCTTTATTAACCTGGGAACTAGGGGGAATTTTTAGGTTGCCTCAACCTCTGTGGTTTTCATAGTAAGCCACTTCTAAGTTAGTAGATGCATTTGAACAGCCTTTCAAGACAACTGTTAAACTAAAGGCTGAAGAAGTGGTGACTTGTTCACTGATAATGCATTATCTTTTAACTGCAACTTAATTCCTTTTCTGCAGAGGAGTATGTCACCTGTCATACGTGTCGGTCACCAGACACAATCCTACAGAAGGACACCAGATTATATTTCTTGCAGTGTGAGACCTGCCACTCTCGCTGCTCCGTCGCCAGCATCAAAACTGGTTTCCAGGCTGTCACAGGCAAGAGAGCACAGCTCCGTGCCAAAGCTAACTAGTTTGCTAATCAACACTGGATTTTGCAAAGTGTTCTGGGGAGATATGACTGGACAGGTTTACAATCTGAATGGATTTACCATTGTATTAAAACAAGATTGTAAAAACTACAAGAAATTTGGCTTTTGATTGGTCTGTGAAATCCTTGCAAGATGCAGATCCTCAAGCTGTTCACATGCGTTTGCTCATTGAATATGTTTTACCAACTGTAAGGAACATGATGGGAAAGGAGGTGCTTTTTAATCCGTTCAGACTTCTGTAAAACACAAGATAAATTAAAGATACTATAACAGTGAGTGTCTTCGATTTGGATTTTTCCTTCAGTTTCCTCTTTAAACAGCTCATGGGAATGGTTGGCGTGTTGTTCTGCAGATCATGTCACTGAACTATGTCCAAGACCCAGAATAAAGTTTAAGATAAAGGTTATTTTGCTTTTACATAAGCTTATTTTTAGTTAGGCTATCATTAAACAGAGAAACCAGTCACAAAAAGTCACAGGGACGATATACCAACATGAGAACTGCTCATGCTTTTATAGCCACATTAATATGGGAATGCATTTTGCACAGAAAGTGACATCAGGACATGTTGATACTGCTTAATTAGGCAGGATGTAGCTCTGACATAGTTCAGACACCATATTGATGCTGAATCTTAACATAGAATTGATAAACGTACTGTAAGCTTTCCTAGTGTCATAGTACTAAATTTTGCAATTTCTAATAGAGAAATGTTTATATTTCTTAAGTCCTGCACTCTTCACCACTTTAAAAAGAATCTAACTAAATGCAGCAAAAAAAAAAAAAGGATATAGGTAACATCATTATATGATGGCTGCAACACACTGTCTTCTATGAATCTTGAATTTACAGAAGATACTGCCAAGTAGTTTGAGTTCCAAATGAACACATTATACTTCTTGATCATAACATGCACTTCTCTCTGCTAGTGGTCAGTGTCAGTAATCTCTAGGGGACATGCATAGTGCTGTCCTAACTAGTTTTTATAGTGCTGTAGAAATTCTGTTACAGCTGCCAAGTACAAAGACGCAAATGGGGAGTGAAGTCCCTCTTGAGCACCGTAAGGGGGGACAGTTTTCATTTAATCACCAAAATCGCACAGGGTCAGGATAAGGTGTAGTAGCTCAGGACCCCGGGCGCCCATCCCTGCAGGTAGGCAGAGTAGCCTCCTCCCCAGAGAAAATGGTGGTCATTCTGAATGCAATTCGTCAAATATCAAACTGAAGGGTTTCTACCAAGTTTTAATCTTTGTATGTATGTTAATACAGAACACAGTCTTGCTGGGAAGTCACTTACTTGCTATTTGAATACTTGACAGCACTGTAAGGCAAAAATCAAGGTTTTATGGTTGGTTTCTTAAAAGCATTTTGAATTTCAAGTGAGCTATAACAAATGTTGGCTGTATCTTTAAGTGAATAAAGCCAGGATCAGTGCCTCTTGTAACATTATTGTTGTATTCTTGTTTTTTCTCTAGCAAATAGGCATTCTCCTGTTGGAAGAAAAACTTTTTGGAGAAGTGCTAGTTGCCTTTTTGTTTCGGTGACTTGCTGTTGGGACACACTGAAATAGCTGAAGAACAATGATACTTTCTGTTTTTAAATGCTTGCTTTTTCCTGGGTCAAATACTTTTAACATACTTTTTTAAAAAAATACAGTATGGCCTTGAGCTGGTGCTATATTTTAGTGCATTAAATACAAAGTTTGACTTCAGTATATTTGGATCAAAAAGATCAGGTTAATAAAGGAATAAATAATTGTTCAAACCCATCATCTGTGAGCTCTTCTGGCTCACAGGAGAGCTTTATAGGTGTATTTTATAGATGTATTTTGAGTCTGTGCATGAAATCCTGAAGACATTGGTTTTGATGGCTAATATTTGAGTGAAACATCTTGAGCTGTAGACTCTAATTTACCTGTGGAATAACCTCACTGATGCATGAAAAGTCTTCCGTGTCTAGGAGCAGATATTAGTTGAATTTTATTTTTTTTTTTTAAACACCTTCCAGTCTACATTCAAAGAGGAGTATAGTCTACCACAAGTGTTGTATGAACATAAATGTCTCCTGCTGCTTGTAAGGCTGATGTAAGTGTAAAGTGCAGTCGTGTGTTCAGAGGCAAAAAAGAGTTTTGTACTTAAGCTGAATGTAAATAAGCATCTTAAGGACGGAGTTTTTAACAGGATAAGGTGGTAGCTTTGTTTGCCTTGGGTCTGCATGCAGGCGTGTATTTGGAGGCAGACCCATCTGCGTTTCTCCATGCTTTTTTCTCTGTGAGCTGAGAATTGGCTGTATGGTGCTGACGGAGATGTGGGAGCTAGATTGTTTTAGGTACTGAAAGACTGTAGAGGAGAATGGAATCTCAGTTTGAATGAGTTGGGGAGGAGCCTGGGAGCTAACGAAGAGCACAGTGATGCAGCTGGGTTGCTCCTCTCCATGGCTCCTGCTGTGCCCAGAGTTCTCTTACACCTTACCTGAGTAATCTAAGCTGTTGCAGGTCTGTTCCTTTCCAGCAGTAAAGATGCAACACGCCTTTCAGCCCAGAACATGCAAAAGAAAATCTGAGACTTGTCACTGGAGGTCCTAGGGGAACTGTACAGAAGAAGTCGTGTTGCTGTCAGTCAGCCTGAAATTTACTGATATCCTTGTAAGAAGAATAACCCGCTCTTGCCAGGTAAATGCTTTTATCTCCCTTGCGTAGTTGGGGGGTTGGAACTCAAAGGGTTAGGTGACCTTGCTCGGGTCACCAGAGTAACCCGTAAAATGAAAACAGATCGAGTTCCCTGGTTCAGTATAGATGTAGTGGGATGAGCTGCCTTCAAGGTGGTGTCATTCTGTTCTGCTGAAATAACTGTTTACTATTACAAAAATAAGTGAGATTAAACTCCTTTCATGGACGCTTCTGGCCAGAGCAAGGATTTAATCAAAGCAGTAGTATTTTTGTAACCACAAATGCTGTAATGAAGGAGAAGCATTTATAAAAAGTTTCCACTGAGTGGGGGATTTCTGGTTAGTACTGTGCATGGGTCATCATGCATTGTGTCCTCCAGACGTGTACACCACACCCTACTTCTTTCCCTGCTTGACAGGGAAACTTGGTCACCTAAGATTGTAAGCAAGGAGAAGAAAAAGCAGACTTTCAAAGCTGCTGCTGCTGAAAACAGGACAAGGTTTGTCACAAATTGGATGGGATGTTGGGCTGTAGTCAGGCAAAAGTGCACATGATGGTATCTAGTGGAAGAGGTACAGAAATAGTAACAGCAGGAAAGCTCTGAAAGTCAAGAGAATATGAAGTTGAGTGTGATGCTGACGGCTAAGATTCACTAGAACTTACCTGTTAATGTTTTAAATAACATTTCTCTAGCATCCTGTTCTGCTCCTCTGCTCAGTTTTTTGCTAGAGGTTTATTCCAGATCACCAGACTAATAGAAGTGTATCCAAGCAAGTGGGAGGCCAAGCTTTGAGAAAGAATCGAAGGCAGATGTTTAACAGAAAACAGAAGCTGCACGAGAATTACCAGTTCAGCTTCAGCCTGTATGGACAACAAACTGCAAAGCCACACCAGCTTCCAAAATAATCGCTTGCTTTTCTATTTTTAAATTGTTTTTGCCATAGTAAAGGTTAGTCCCATGTTGCCTGAGTAGCAGAATATAATTTTCTGTAGCTTTCCGTCTGACAGGTGGTTGCCCTCGCAGCATGTGGGTTTGCACCCTGGCTGCTCCAGTGCAAGCTCTTCCCTGAGCAACCTGTTTCTGGCCCCTGCCAGAGGCAGGACGTCAGTCTGGACGGACTGTGCTGTAACCCTGGATGGTAAGTCTGGGTTCACTTACCTTGCTTGTGAGCTGTCCTGTTAACTGTTGTGTTTTTCCAGCCACTAAGCTCACTTTTCCCTAGAAATGTGAAGGACTCAAATGATGGGAAAATGGGCAGTTCGGTGTCCCTGGAGGAAAATGGCCAGAAACACCCAGGTTAGAGATAGCGGTCAGGAATCAGGACAAGCCTGACCTGATGAAAGCCTCTCTCGGACTTTTCCAGCAGTGCAAAGGGGGCCTACAGCTGAAGTCTGCAGATGTTTGGATTCCCACAATGTTTGTGGGGATTGGCCAGGGTCAGGCTGGACCTATATGGCTCTACCTTGCATACTGCTTTCTGCATGTATAGGGGCATTTTGGCAGTTAACCTAAATCACAGCTTGTTCTAGTCCCAGGTGTGTGTTAACCTTGGGAAAACTCTTCTCAAATGGCTCTAATTTGGGCTAATAGCTAAAAGGATTTTGCATAAGCAGTAAAATCCTATGGCAGAGAAGGGAGCGCAACTCCATGTGTCCTTTCCTTCAGTACGCCTTTGACTGCAGAGAGCTGATGGAGAAGAAAGGTTGCTCTGATCTTGATCAGTTGCTTAAATGATCTCATGACAGGAGGAGGAAAAAGGCTTTTGAAGGAAGATATTACTTGGAAATTGTGGAATCCTAAAGAGAAACAGGTTCCAGGGCTCCTGCTGATCTTTAGCAAGTGCTATCTCACCTGTAAAAGCCTTTGGCTTGGAGGGACCTCATCTGGCTCCAGTCCCTTGGCTAAGAAATCCATTTTTTCCAGCTCTTTCTATAGTCAATAATGAAGACAGGGAAGTGCCTCCAGAGGAGATTCGGCCAGTCTCATTTTTTAGAAAGAGCCTAGGGAGACTTTGCTTTTACTGTAGGTGCTTCACCATAGATGAATATAGATAAGATATACATACATACATACACTATACATTCTTAAATATTCTGTATATAAGAATATGGCTGAACCTGTGCTGTTAGTCTCTGTCACAAGCCCAAGGGAGGAACCATACTTCTTTATACAAAAGTAGAAATTTAAGCTGGCCCTGGAAACATGTTGCTGCCTGATAGACATGAGGAATTGGCTTTTCCTTGCAGGAAGAAAAATACTTTCTCGCTTCCCTTCTGCTTGTCACTATAACGCCAGGCTCGTTCCTTGCTGTGTAAGCTTGCAGTTCATCCTTTTTCCTTTTTGCATATTGCAAACAACTGCATATTTCTGAAATAAAGCAGTCATAACTTTACATCTGTGTTATTAATCGTTTTTCTGCTGAATACCCAGCAGAAATGTGTGGATACCTCCCTCTTCAGCCCGTTGCATCTTCCATAGCGGGTCTCTGGGCTCAGAGAGACTTTGGGTTTTCTAACACAGAAGCAGCTTCCTTAATTCTATGTTCTGTATTAAAGCAAATTGGTTTTAAAACCTTTGTTTCTTCCCCCAGCCTTGCTTGCTGCTTTGGGTAATTATCCCATAGGTTTTGTGTATTTCTTTCTACCATGTGGAAACACTTCACTTGGAGTGGAGCGGGACCATATGACTTTGATTGCAAACCATGCTTGTGCCCAAATTATTACCAGTGTTAGGTCACACAGCTGGATCTTGGTGCTTCTAATGTGGTCTTACACACATTCTCTGATAATATTCATTTTCATTAAAAAAGGAAAAGAAAAGGGAGTTTTATTGCCTTTGTTGCAGGGAGAAAAGCTGGATGTGATTCATTTTGAAAACAAGGCACAAAAGGCAAGTAAAAAATAAATTTTTGGTTCTTTTTAGTTTTGCAGACTGAAATGCCTGTACTGCTCGTGGTCCTCAGAGCCTGCTGCAGGCCTTGTGCTATGTTTTTGTTCAGCACCAAAATAGCCTTTTTTCCACCATGAACATGAAAAAATAAGTTCTGGGAAACAAGCTTCATTTCAGATGAGCTCATAAAATATTTTTCTTCCCTCCATTGTTCCATGCTTTCTGACATCCTCAAACAATGGGTTGCTTTCCTATGAGTCCTAGCGAGAAGGGAGGATTGCATTTCTTTCTTTTTTTCTTCTGACAGAGCTGTGCAAAGATCTCTTAGGTTCTCTTGAAGTGGTTATTTAGGTTTGAGGCTGTGGTTGCCATTGAGGTTTCCCTGTTAGTGAGAGGCTGCTTGGGGCTGGCCGTGTGGTCTCAAATTTTTTTGTACATGACAGTTTGTTTTTAATTCTAGACCTACTCCACTTTCTCAAATTCATTTAAGCTGTGTGCTGAAGCACATTGTTTCCCACTACACTTTGTTCTGGATGAGGGTGGTGGCCGTTAAATCCTGCCCCCGACCAAGAACATACTTGGGCGTGAGGAATGAGGAGCGTGCTGGGGCTGGAGCCCCATCTGCGCTTCATGGAGATGCTGTGGGCAGAGAGGTGTCTTCCGAGCTGGCCAAAATCGGGAGACAGGATGCTCTGACGTGTGGATATGAAGGGGATCTTCTGAGCAGTAAGGAGGGGGCCAAGCTGGAGCACAGGGTGAAAATCAGGAGTGGATGTCCTAGCTGTGCTGTCCCCCTCTCCCCAAGTGGCTCAGGATCACCCAGCAGAAGGAAACTCCAAGCAAACATGGGGAGTGTTTGCACCGTTGTGGCTCTGAGCCCCTCCTGCCTGGGCTAACCTCCCCTCCGCAGCCTGAGCCCACCTGGGCTGGCATCTCGCAACTCCTGCTGCCACCACAGCAGTCTCGCTGCTGCCATTTTACCAGAGATGGAGCTGCGGTCGTCCCCGTGCAGCAGAGAGCGCTTTTGCTGTGAAGGTTGAAGGGTTCTTGAAGATAGAAAGGAAATACGCAGGTAATGAAAAAATAAGATTAAACTTAATGTGTAGAAATAACAAGAGGCGAGGATTGGGCAAGTATGCAAATGACGTAGAGAAAAAACTAAGAAATGCAATCAGAAAGGTGCTGATTTGTGTGTGCAGAGGCACTGGTTCTGGGTTAGTATTCCTGCTACCTTGAAATACTCTTGTTTGAGAGCTCTGCTGTTAAAAAGGTGATTGCGTGTATCAGATTTACCTTTCTAATTTGGACTGTAATGCCCAGTGCACCGCACTTTGCCTGTTACGCATTGAATGTTTTTCAGAAGAGTATGATATTCACAATGGGTCTTGTATATTCACAGCCTTGTGGGTTGAAGTGATGCTTAAAAAGAGCCAAGAAACCAGAGGAAGGGAAAAGGGGAGTGCTGTGAGGAACAGAACTGGTGGGGATGAGGCAGAGGTAGAAATTAATACAGTGCACAGCGGCAGCCTGTCCCTCTGCATTCCTATCGAGTGCTCTGCCAAGCCATTGCTATGGCCAGTCCTCATCTTCTGAAGTACAGAAGGGATTAGACTGTGTATACTCTTTTCTCACTGGTGCTGGCTGTATGTGTTATATCACCACATATGAATTAGAGTATGAGCAGGGTTTTTCCATCTCTAAGTTGGGTTGCTCTTTGCGTATCCTCTGTGTGGTCATGTTCTTACAGTTTCTTTACTGGCTCAAGTTCAGCAGACTCTTTGAGTTGGTCTCTGCTATGTGTTTAGCAATTTTCCAAGGCAGATATTCTCCATACACAACCAGTGGTGATGGATATCTAAACGCAAATCCCATCCTATTAGGATAGTTCCTGGCTGTGGTTTGGGAGGACACAGGACTCTCCCATACGTCTGGGCTTGGTGGCTGGAAAGGCAGGGAGCCTTGCTGCTCGTTTGCCAATGCAATTGTTTTTTCTGTGGTGAGAAAAGAGCGGAGATCTGTCTTGGATTGGAAAATGATCCCACAACAAAAATTATAATGTCTCTACTATGATATTGTAGAAAGAAAGTATCATACCGACTATTTTCAACATAAATTTTATAGTTACAAATCCCATCCTATTAGGATAGTTCCTGGCTGTGGTTTGGGAGGACACAGGACTCTCCCATACGTCTGGGCTTGGTGGCTGGAAAGGCAGGGAGCCTTGCTGCTCGTTTGCCAATGCAATTGTTTTTTCTGTGGTGAGAAAAGAGCGGAGATCTGTCTTGGATTGGAAAATGATCCCACAACAAAAATTATAATGTCTACTATGATATTGTAGAAAGAAAGTATCATACCGACTATTTTCAACATAAATATTTATAGTTAACTGAAAAAGTTGACTTTTACCAGAAAAACAGCTGAAATGATGGCAATAAACCAGGATTTTCTGTTTCTTACAGTGAAGTGGTATGAGAGACAGAAATAGTCTTGAAACCACAACTCCTGCAGGTGTGTGTTATGGTTTTTGCCCTGGCTGGCTGGTTCTGTGTTGTTTCCAGCCAGTTTCAGTACCTCGCTCACAGGTTCAGTGCAGGTTTCGTATGTTCTGCTGCTGGAGAGACACTTTTCCAGCTGGGGGAATAATTCAGATCCATTAAGGCATGAGTTGCAAGTGGTGAGGAGCAGTTGAAAAAGCAGTGCTTGATTTTTGTGTCTGTTTGAAATGAGTGCAGTGGCGGATTGTGATCTGGGATGATGGAAATCATATCTTGTGCCATACAGGAACAGAAAAGTCCTGCCTGTGTGTTGCCTGTTGCTACCCCCCCCACATACCCCTGTTATCTTCTCTGGCTTCCCTCTTCCCAGTGCTGCCGCCGGGTGAGATAACCAGCCCAGTGAGGATGGGTGGGCGAGTGTTGTTCTGCCCCAATGGAAAATCGCTCCTCAAATGAATTATTAAGGTTTTCTGCAGATAGGAACAATTTCCAATGGACCATTTTTTTTTTATTTGTTTAGGACCAGGTATCTCAAAAGCTTTTTGTAGCACAGCTCCAAGTGTCAACATCCATAGCTGTGATATGTTTTTCAAAAGAACTCAACACCCAATGCATCGAGTGGTTTTGAAAGCTGGACTTGGAGTGAATTAGAGAAGCCAAATACATCTTTTGTCCTTATTTTTGCTATTAAGGTTCTGAAGCATTTGACTTTTAATGTTGGTTTTGCGGTGTCAGCATTGTTCATCTCAGCCATGTTTTGGGCCACTTTCCCACCAGTTTCTCAGTCCCTGTGAAGGCAGTGCTGCTCTGATCCCTGTGTTCCTGCCTGCAGCATTGTGCTGACCAGGGCTGAGCTCCACAACCTGGGGAACGCTCCCGGTGTTGCAAGGAAGGAAGAGAAATTTTTATGATGGCCTTGTTGGGAAAACTATGTCACGTGTGCAGGTATGTGACGGGTAACAGTGAGGCTGGAGCAAGGGTGCATTGCTCAATCAACTGCTTCTTTTTGGGAGAGGGGAACAAGAGCAGGAGAAACATCAGATGAAAGACCGGCCACTTGTGTGCCCCAGAGATTCAGCTGTTGTTGACCTGCCCCTCCCCGTGTCCTCCATTTGTCTCCTGGCAGGAAGAAATGCTGCCCAGCTGGAATTTCCCACAGGCACGGTGGATACGGCCCCTGGAGAGGTGCGGCCCCTTGCCACGTCCTTGGGATTTGCGCTCTGCAAGGAGAGAGGCCAGTCCATGGCTGTTGGGTTCAAGCCAGTTCTCTTTCCCCCAGTGCCTGACAAGTGCAGGTGTGAACAGCTGTGTCTGGTAAGATTTAAAGCCAGGCTGTTTTGTAATAGGCTGTGAACAAATGACTACAAGTAAAACTGGTAAGAATTATATTTTTGCTTCAGTGTAACCCCTGGATACCTTTCAAGTTGCTGTGTTGCTTCTTCCTAGGATGTCCCGTGTGTCCGAGCCACAAGAACTGGAAAATTTCATGGGGATACCTGTCTGCTGGGTTATACTTTGGGCTGCAACCGTAAGTGTCCTGGAGGGTTGGGTGCCTGTGCTGTTACTTGTCTTAATGTCTTCCTTTTTTTTGTGTTTTTTTTGCTGTCCTTTTAGTTTAAATCCACCTTCCCGCATTGCTGTTAACACATCTTTGTTTCTCCTTTTATCTCTCTAGTGTCTCTTGAAGTTTAGGCTTTTGAATGCAAATGCACATCCCAGGTGGCTGTATTGGCCATAAGTGCTCTGAGTACATAGAAATGATTTCTGATTCCTTGTTCATACCCAACCTGCCAGGGGCATGTGAATTACTTTAGAAGAGCTTTTAGGTACAAAGATAGTTCATTATGGTATGTTTAAGATTATTCTACTTTTGTCCCTATTCCTCCTGCTGGCTGCCTGCTTCCTGCCCAGCCTGAACTCCCTTCACGTAAAGCTCTTAATGCATTTACTGCAATATTATAGATGCTGATATGCAAACAAGTTCCTAACTTCTTGTGGTAACAGCATGTGCACACGCTCTCTCCCCCTGTGATACAGTATTAATAGCCAGCTCTGGTGGCACGTAGACATCACTGCTTTTGCCTATGGGAATGTGGTGCTGCCGCGGTCTGGGGCTGCTCATGCAGCCGTGCGGATCCGTGGCGGGGGCTGGACCTGCCTACGAGGACGAGTCTCCTGTGCTGCCGGGCTCCTGCATCGCGATGTGGTAGGATGCTGCATTGGGTCCCTGGGCCCCACAGCCAGACTGGTCTTTAAGCAGTTTAAATGGATATATTTAAGTGTCGCCATCTTGTCACACCCAAAGCAGTTTTATCAAAGGAGACGTGCAGATGAAAGTTTCCGAAGCCTCCCAGGTCTCAGCTGTGGTCCTCATGCAGCAAATTTTCACCTTGGCCTCGAGGAGCTGCTTATGCTGTGCCCAGAGTGTGATGGTCTGTGCTCCAGAGCTGCTGACGGGCTGAAAGCATTCCCGTCCAGCTGCTCGCAGCCAACGCAACAGCCAAGTGGGGACATCTCTGGCTCCCAACTGTGGTGAATTCAGCTGCGGTGCTGAGGAGGAGCTGCAGCAGTTGCTCACCAGCGGGGCAGGAGGGGTGAAGAAGTGGTCGGTGAGCAGATGGGGGAGGCTGCAACTCTGGTCCGCGCTTCACCTTCAGCAACGTCTGCTTCCAAATGGGAGTAGAAGGCGTCAGCAAGGAGGCTCGCGTGCTGCAGGCAGCTCTGCAGACAGGGCTAGGAGATGGGGTTCCTGCTTCTGCCTGCATCTCTCACCCCTATCCTTCCCTTTTCCACCTTTTGCATCTTGTCTATCTCGATCATGCTTTCTCTGGGTCTCCTTTGCAACTAGTTTGGGCGAATCACTGGGGCTGTGAGCCCAGGGAGGGGGTGAAAGCTGGGGCCCATAGGAAGCTGTGATTGAGGAACCCTCTCAAACCTGTCAGAGAAAATAGTCCACCTGCTAGGAGGTAAATCTGGGCAATGAAAAGGTGCTGAACTTGAGGGTTTTCTCGCTAAACTGGTACAGTGCGTCTGTACTGGCACGTGCCTGTCCACACGCTGCCATGATGGGTACGCGAGCGGTGCCGGCGGTGCGGAGCTTAGTGCAGGAACGGCTGCTCAGGCCTTTCTGCCAGACACGTGCAGAGGATTTCGGATATGGCTGAGTCCTTTTGGCATTGGACTGTCCCCGTCCCAGGCTTGGGTGTGTTTTCTTGGCAGAGGATGGACAGACTCCACCAGGAGCCCTTGGGGTTCTTGGCCACAACTTGCCAAGTTTCCACAACTTTCTTGAGAAGAGAAAAAATATGGAATTAAATCTCCTGCAGATAATGGGAAGACAATGAAGGAGGGATATGACAACTCTCACAGAGGCAGCAACTGGCTTTTACAGATTCCCCAAAGAATGGATCCTGTTACAGCTGCAATGACTGAAGTATTTCCAAAGCACTGCGTGGACTTTAACCATGATGCTCATTAAAGTTAGTAGGATTTATTTGTGGGGATAGGCAGCCCAACGACAAGCATTGCGGAGTTTGACCTTGACGACCGAGCCTTGTGTCCGTGAGAAGAGAACAACAAGTAAGAAGAAACTCTGTACCGAGCCTTGTGTCCGTGAGAAGAGAACAAGAAGAAGCTGCTGTGTTTATAGAAGACTAGCCTATGTGCTTGTGTCTAGATGTGCGTGATCAAAAGGCTGTACCCTATCAGTAAGCTGCTGATAGTGCGTGAACACTTGAGTTTTGTATAAGAGGAGAGCTTGATGTATAATAAAGGTCTTTTGGTTGCTGCCTGCCAGAGTCCGTGCCGTTAATCCCCACATTTATTAAAGTCAGTGGGGGGTTTCATTGCATCTCCTGACTCAAACTGAATGCAAGATTACAGGCGTTTTGGCCTGACAGATAAGTCTTTCCATGTCCAGAAGCACATAAAAGGAGGATTTGGGACTGGAGTAACCCTGCTCTATTGCTGTAATGACTGCTGAGGCCAGCATATGGAAAAGCAGAGCACCAAAACTTCCTGCACATCTGCTATTCCCATCCAGAGCAGCACATTTAAGCCCAAAGTGTGTTACCAACTTGATGCATTTCATGTTTCCTTTGCAGAGGTGCAGACAAGGCAGTGCGGATTGAGACCTTTGGTTTTGTTTCCAACAAAGACCACGCTGCTGTCACTACCAAACACAGAGCAGCAAATATGAGAAGCCAAGCAAGATCCAGGGCACTTGGTAATAAGACCTTGCCTTTGTGGGTGGCGGGGAAAGGCTTTAACAAAAGTATTTTTTTTCCAGTTCACAAGATGGAAACTGCGTGTATGTTCAGTTGAGTTGCTCACTTTATGTTGGTTGTTTTTCTTCAGAATGTGCAGATGTTGAATTAACTGTTGCCCTGGGGGAAATGCCAGGGAGAATGGACTGGCCCCACACTCGTCTTCCCACATCCCAGCAGGACAGGGATGATTTACAGGGAGCGACTCTATGGGGACACTGGATCATGGAAAAGGAGGTTGGGTGCATGAAGGGTGGGAGCCCTTTATATTCATTCAAGAGCTAACGAGATCTTACAGGTCTTTTTGTGTCATGGATATTTAAAATGCCTTGGGGAGGATCACACATCTTTCTGTTAACCAGGACAAGCCCGGTAATGGGGCTTCTGCTCTTTGCTGCGGTCTGTTCCCCTGGGACAGCAGAGTGTGCTTTGGGCTGGGGTTGAGGGTGAGGATGGATGGGCTGTGGTTAAAGCACTGCATTGTGCTCTGAGCATGCAGCACCCCACACTATATCTCATGTGTGTTCACACTTGGCAAGATGGGATGGGGGAGTAGGGGAACAGGAGCTGACTGCGATCAGGTGCACACTTAAACAGCACCGACGGCTTTGTCTGCACTCTGTGTGCTTGTTCACTATGAACGCTCTGGAGTCCTTAAACATCTACAGCCCATGTGCTTTCACCTGCCTTCTTCCTCCAAAGCTCTGCCCCTGTGCCTCGTGCCCCTGCAGTGGGCATCTGCCTTTTCCCCTGCCCTCCCTCTCCATCCCTGGGAAAGCAGTGCTCAGAGGGAGGCGGTGACACCTCCTCTCCCTCTGCTCCTCTCTTGATGGACCCAGTGCAGTCAGCGGGAAGCTTTGCAGCTGCTTTATGGCCTTAAGGGGTGAAAGGGGTGGTGTGCGTTCCCTTTCCCACCCCACTGCTGTGCCCTCGCCTCTTCATGCGAAGATTTTCTGGTCACACACAGAACTCAATGAGCACGAAAAACCCAGAAGTCATTTTGTTGAGGCCCTATCTGCAGCCAATAGCAAAGTTAATTACCATACAGGGGCCTGCATAAGAGCTCCCAAAGTCCCTCACTCTCCCCCCAAAATAATTAACAAAATCAAAACAGTTGTTTGCTGGGAGACCTAGACCATGCTCTAATGGCCTAAAGCTGAGGAGCTGCACCACGCTGCAATTACTCAGCCCCAGCCCAGTGCCAGGCTCAGCATTTGGCTCACGAGACAGGGGCTCGGGGTGGGGATGGAGCAGGGAAGTGCTCTGCCCTCCTCTGAGGCACTGAGCCGTGGTCCCTCTCAGAGCCCAGGTACACGGCTCAATGGACCTAAGGTTGGGCTGATTTTGATCTTCTTGATAGCCAAACATTTTAACTTACCTTTTTTCTTTTTTCCCCTCTGTCTTTCCTCCTTCTTCTCAGCCACAAAGATGTCCAGCCATTAGTCTGACCATGCTGCTTTCCTCATCTTGAAGTGAACTGGTGACTGATGGCAGGATGGATGGATGGATGTTCAAGCATCCCCAGACTCACCATGAACTTGAACAGCTGCAATAGGCAGCTTTGCCCTCTGGTGCTGGGTGACTGCTGAGCCTGGCCTGAGCCGACAACTTTCTAGGACTGGAAGCTTAAAAAAAGCATTGAAAGTGTGGTAGCAGCTGGCTTCTCCCCACGTGGTCACTGGTGCCCTCCATACACGGGTCAGGTGCCAAACATGCCAGGGTTTGGATGATTACTCCAGTGAACACGTGCACAGCTGGCAGCATGGTGTGAGCTTTGCTCTGCTAAGGAAGGGACTGGGGAGACGGCCAGAAGACACTGTGCTTAAGGAGCATTTGTTAGCACCATTGGCTTGTGCAAACTGGAACAGCAGCCTCATTTTTCCAGTCTGTTATGAGCTGGATCAGTGCCAAGTCCAGAGATTAAAGGCCTGGATTTGTCCCCTGCTCTCCTGCATCAAATGAGTTTCCAGGCCTCCAGAGGAAAAGTCCCAGAGCCCCTGTGAACCCAGATGTTTTGCTCAGCCCAGTGGGATATACCTTGTGTAAGGGAAAGCAAATCCTGTGGGCAGAGCTGAAGCTTAGAAAGGGAAAGAAGACTCACTTGTCTGAAATAGAGGAAAAAAGTGTGTGTGTGTATGTATGACAAAGAGAGAAGAGAGCGAAAGCAAATTAGATTTCTTTCTTTTATTATACAGGATTGTATGTACAAGGTCACCTTTCTCCCAAACATCAGCATCACAGTCAGTTCATAGCAAAAACTGCAGCTCACCTCTCAAAGCCTAGAAAACAGCTCTACAACGGCTCAGTACAACACAACGGATAAATTGTACAGGAACCGGAAAAAGGTAGGGGAAAGCACGGTTATCCCTTTAATCCCTCATGAATTATTTGAAACTAAGAAATGCAAAAAAACCATTGTGCTTCAAGAGCCATGTCTGCTCCAGAATGGCCCTCAGGGGAGGGAAGTGTGGCCCCCGGGACCTGTTGTCCCCTTCACCCTTCAAAGAGAGATGCCGTAGATGAGGTCTGGCTTTGAGCACTGCAGCAGAAAGCAAGAGTCCTCTTTCAGAGCACTCTATACGACCTGGGGGGCCACGTTTTGTGGGAGGGTTTGACCAAGGAGAAGCTGTGGACACCATTCCGAATTCAAAGCACTGATCTGTGTGTGTGTGTGTTTTGGAGGGGAACAGGGGAGACGGGCAGGACACATCTGATCTGAATAAAGTGCTGCGTGAGTTTCAGTCCTATCTACCCCTGAACTCAGAAAAACTGGGTAAGCCCACGAAGGAGGAACGAACAAGAAGAGAAAGGCTGAGAGACCTCTTGGGTGTTGTGGTGTAAGGGGATTCCCACGACAAGCCGCATGCTGGCTGCTGCAGCCCTCTGCTCGCAGGATGTGGCATGGGTCAAAAGCAGCTTGAATTTGGGTAGGTAGGGGAGGTGCTTGCACGCTCACATGCATCGTGCTCAGGGTATTTACCATTACCAGTCTCATTACGCTTGGGCAACTTGTCACGCTGCGCAGACCTGTCAGACTGGTGATGGAGCACAGTCTTCGCAGTCAGGAGCAGGAGCTGTCCCGCCACTCTCCTGGCGTGCCAGGTCGGTGTGAAGACCCAGGGAGGCTGGGGCAAGAGGAGATGTGAGCACCCTGGGGAAGGGGCTGATGTCTCTGGCACTGGGCTGGAGAAGTGGGTGGATTACATCCCTTCCAGGGAGCAGCTGGTCCAAGAAAAGGGTCTCATCCACACATGCTTGCACTCCCTCACTCTGCAGGGACTTGCTCAGCCTTTACATAGTGGTTTCCCAGTGGAGAACGAGGAGACCAAACCATTGAAGATGACGTATGCTTTGTTTCTCCTGCTTGGGATCACTTGCTTTCCTGCAGGCAGCTTCCTTTCCCCTTCCCGTCTCTTCAAGCAGCTGCAAAGAGCACAGTACATGCACCAGCACCGACTCCTTTCCACCTGGAAGTGACCGTGTACCTGCGGCAGCTCATGGGGCAAAAGAGACACGACAGGAGGTGACCATTCTGGGAGGACAGCTCACCCCACACCCTCTTCCTCAACACGACCTTTAGCGTGAGAACACAAATTGTCCAAACTGAGACAGTACTTTCCTCCAGTTAGCAAATGCTCTGGCTCTCACCTAGCACAGGAAAAAATGTCTTTATTGGGTTAGGCTTAGTTCTCCCTCCTCTCCTACAAAAAGCTCTATAACATCTCTGACTCATTTGGTGACACAACTGCTCTCCTGTTATCCAGTCAGTGATGGTTATAGATTGTGCAGGTTTTGGTTCCTGCCTCTGCTGGCTGCCGAGCTCCGAATCCATTGCACGGGGTAGTGGGGATTCACTGGGATGATGAGTTTTCTTTGTCTTTGCTTTACAGATGGATGGAAGATGTTGGGCCATGTTTATCCTTTTGAATGCCAGGTGGAGATGACAGCAGCACTTCGATTCAGTTTATCTTGCTCAACGTGCCAGGACAGGGTTTAGCCTCGTGCTTTCCTCACACTGTTGCTCACTGCTGTTCTGAACGGGCTGCAAGGAGAGAAGGGGGGCGGGGGGGAAGGTACATAATTTTCCTTGAACCTCAAAGATTTGTGATTTAGGAAAGGGAGTGAGGGGCTGATCAGTGATCCAGCTGAGCAGCCAGGCTCAGTGCTAGGAAAACACAGGATCAGTGGAAAAAAGCATCTTCTGAAGCAGCAACCCCCAACATGCACGGAATGAAAGCTTTTGCTCAGAATCAGCCCCTAAAAGGCAGTGTGTGAGCTGTACCTGGTTACTGTAGTCTGGCATCCTCCACATCTGTGTAATGGCTGTTTTCCTGGAGGGAAAAGGGAACCAGAAACAGTAAATCACCACGTGTGCCTCCTGCCCTGCCTGGGACACCGTGACACCTCACATGCGGTGACCAGCTGGTACCATGCTGGGGGAGAGCTCGCATGCTGCCAGCAGTGTCAGGTTGCTCAGCATGGTGGAGGAGCTACAAAACACATCTGATGTGGACACTGGGGGCTGTGGCTGTGGTTTCTGGCAGACACAGTCCCAAGCAAAACCAAAAATTTCCTCTGGTTCCTTATTCTGGAAGGGCTCTGCCAAACAGACCTGGGATGTGATTCCCTCATGGATTTTGAAGTCTGGCTCCTGCTGAACCTCAAAGGGACTGGGAGAAAATTAAGCCCACCTTCCCTTGTGTAAAGTCAAGTGTCTGATCTGGGCTACAACCAGAGTCAGCACCTCCAGTGGGCATGTCCCAGGGAACGTCTTGAGCCTGTGGCATGAGTTGCCATGCTTAGACTGGATGCTTAATTTCTGCACGGCCAGGTTGAGTCCATGCTCAGCACTTTCATAAAGTTTACTGCGTGTGCTTGCACAGCTCACACCTTGTTGTAACACTCTGAGAAGTTAATTTGGGACCTAGGAATGGCCCGCACCAGGGAACTGGTGTTACTGGAGCTGCCCAATGATGCAAAGGTGCAGTCAGTCCACAATGGCAAATCATGCACAATGTAATGACTCTGCTGTTGAACACAGAAGCTGGTCCCAGTTTGCAGCAGAACTCATCATCCAGAATGATAACACTCATAATAATCATCACTCCAAAGGCACACGAACAGTGCCGGCGTGCTGAACCACTCCCCATGCAACAGTGGTTTTGAAAGCACGGCATGTGAAAGTTGCCCTCCTGGAGCCGTTCTGCAATGCAGTATCATTAAAAGAATTAGGTGCTCAGCGGTAGTATTTTGCCTCCTGCATAGGCCAAATTTTGTGGTGAATATTTGAGAGGTGGAAATGGATCCAGGAGATGTCTGCAGGGGATGCTAGGTAATCTGAAAGGAAAGGCAAGGGGGCCCAGTCCCAACCTTGTTAGCAGCAGGCTGGTTTACAGGGCACTGGGTGAGATAAATAGATTTTTACAATCAGGGAGACCAACAGGGTCTTTGCAGAGACCCTACAGGGGAAAAGCCTCAGGACTGCAATGCATGAAGAAGGGACAGCTGGAGACTACGCTCAAAGGAGCTGTGGATGGAGACTCCCAAGAGAGGGAAGTCTGGAGGCTTGCGACTTCTGGCAACAGAATAAAGGCTCCTTCTCTGCAATTACAGAGCAGGTAGCGCCCTGGGAACAGGCTCTTCAGGAAAGCCAGGTGAGGTGGCATGTGCTCTGGGCAAAGGAATAGCCCAGATGCACAAAGATTTGCCTTGGAACAAGTGATGAGTCAGCTGAGAGCTTGTGGGTGAGGATCAGGGGCTAGAACACCATGGGTGACATCATGGCAGGCATCTGCTACAGACCACCTGATACGAAGTCTCCTCTGGATGGCTGGAAGAAGCCTCCTGATCACAGGCCCTTGTACTCCTGGGGGAGTTCAACCACCCTGATATCTGGTGGGAGGGCAGCAGGGCTGGGGGCAAGCAACCCAGGAGATTTCTGGAGAGCGTCAAGAACAATTTCTTGACACAGCTGACTGACCAACTGACTAGGGGAGACATTCTTCTGGACTGTTATTGATGACCAAGGAAGAACTGGTCAAAGATGTGAAGATGGAGAGAAGTCTTGGCTGCAGTGACCATGACACTGTGAAGCTAAGAATCCTGAGAGAAGTGACCAAGATAAAGAGCAGAATCAAATCCTTGAACTTAAGAGATCAGATTTTGGGTTGTTCAGGGATCTGCTTGGCAAAATCCCATGGGAGACTGCTCCGGAGGCCAAGGAGGCCAGGGCATCTGCGTAACCTTCAAGGACACCCGCCTTGAAGCACAAGAATGGCCCGTTCTGATTGCAGTCAGGCAGGTGTGGCAGGAGGCCAGCATGGATGAACAGCAAGCTCCCAACCGAGTGTTTTCCTACACGAAAAGGCAGAACCTAGAAAATGGAAAGCAGAGCTGAGCCACCCAGGAGGAATACAGAGCCATCCCTCCAGTGTGCAGTGATGGAGTTAGAAGAGCATCTATAGGTACACCAGCAGCAAAAGGAAGGCTAAGGAAAGTGTAAGCTCACTGCTCAATGGGGGGCAGGAGACCAAGGGACCTAGTGATAAAACACATGGAAAAGAAAAAAAAAAACAACCCACCCCTTCGTCCTTCTGCCTGTTGGCTGCAGCATGTTTTTGGACTTGATTTCTTCAGGTGATGTTGGAAACTTCACCAAGGCCAAGCAGAGATTTGTGCACAAAACCAGGGCAGCCAACTTTGCGCTGGAAGTGGGGCTAAAAGGAAGTATTTGCCCAGCTTCCATTGACTTTCAATGGGAATTGTGTGCCTGACTCCCTTGGGGTCTAAAATGCTCCCCCTCACCCAGCTGGGGCTAACACCACTGTGAAGCACCACTCTGCTTACCCGTAGTATTTTCACATGAGCTCTGGTTCAGTGAACTCCCCTACAAACAGGGATGCTCAGGCCTGCTGGTCCCCAGGAGACATCCTACAGTTGTCTACAGGGTATAGGTGGGACCTAGACCCAAGTCCAATTGGATCTTCCCCACTTGTCACCATTGGGAAGAGGTTCATGGCAGGGAAGTCTCTGTGCTGGGTAATGCCCAAGTATTGGCAGGTCTGGTTCCTGCCTTGCATAAACTATGTCTTTCCCACTTGTGATGGATGCATTCCTCCTGTTTGAACTAACTGGACTTTGGTCCAGGCAGAAGCTTAGCAAGTAGGCCTAAACAAAGTTAATCCTATTGTGTGAGGCTATCAGTGAGAACCCAGCACCAAAACCAAAAAAAACAGTTTGGCTGGAGATAGGGCTGATAAGCGGCTGAAACTGCATGAACACAGCAGCAAATGTGACTATGAATCAAACATATTACGCTATAAATATCTGCAGCCATCAGGGCCCGTTGGGCTCTCCCTCCGTAGCAGCTGGCTGAGCGGCACCTGACACCAGGCATCGATGGGTTTGGTAAATGAAATTTTTTTGCATGCATGTAACATTTAAGATAAGTATCGTAAGCTTACATGATAATCTTTGTATCCCATACTAACTTTAAGTGTAGTTTTTTTGCATGCATGTAACATTTAAGATAAGTATCGTAAGCTTACTTTAAGTGTAGTAAATAGTATTGACCACCAGTCCAACTGTACTTATTAAATATTTTACATACCTAAATTTACTGATTAGAACTCAATAAACTAACTACTAGATCAGATCTGTCTGAGTGACCTCTGACTCTTCTCCTGCGACACCACTGCCCCTCAGAGCCAAGGGTAGATAATGTTTTTAGGGACTGGTGTGGGCACCATGTCCATGGACAGCAGGTGGTGAAGGCTACACTGATGTGTGTAAGCCAAAGAGATGTGGGATAAAGGCGTCACTCCCGAGGAACTGGAAAGAATTCAAAACTGTTCAGTGTTGTAAGGTCAGGAGCAAAATATAAAGGATGGCTTTTGTGAGTCGCCTTGCAGTGTTTAAGATCCCTGCAGACGAACTACACACATTAACCTGCCCTATGCTGAGCACATGTGAGCCTGTCTGATGTTGGCAGTAAAATATTTCTGATCTCAATGCCACTTTAGGACCAGAGAGCCACAGAGAATAGAGGTGGAAGAAAGCTGAAACAGTCATCTTGTTCATCTACTCTTAATGAAGACCAGCCCTTCTTAAATCATTGCCAGCAGATGTCTGTCCACTCTGTTTTCTTATCACACTAATGGCAGAAAAGTCCACATTTTTTTTTGTTGACAGGCTGTGTGCTGCTTTATCATCATTAGCATCAGCAAGTTTCCCCCTAATTTCTACCATCTGTTTCCCTTGATGTAATTCAAACCTGGCCTTCCTTATCCTAATTGACACAGAGATGGAGGCCAGCTTTTGCCTTTCTTCTTTATAGCATCTGTTATGATGTCTCCCCTTAATCACCTCTTCTTAGATTTAGCAGGAGTCATGGACTTCAGCTATGAGGCCCCAGAAACCGAAACAGCTGAAAGACTCTGTTCAGATCCCTCATCCATCATGACTAAGGTGGGGCAGAGTAGAAGGGTACAAGCAAGCTGGGAAGTGTTTTGAGTTAGAGGAGCTTTTTAGCCATACGAAGAGTGCCACACATGTGCAATGCGGTGCGGTCACCCCAGGGGTAAGGAAGAAGAAAGGGATGCTGAGCTTCATCCTCACTTCTGCTGCCACCAGTGCCGGGGTGGGGAAGGAGCGGAGCTGTTGCAGGAGACACTCAGTACAGGCTCAGAGGCTGCCCTGACATGCCCCAAGCCTCTGCGGGAGAGCTGTGCCAGCTAGCCCAGCTTCCCAGGGCTGTGGTCCTGGGCAAGAGGCAGCAAGCAGGGCTGTCCTTCCACCCCAGCACCCTGTTGCCCTTTTCCTGGGTCTGGAGCTGTTCCTGTTCTCAGAGGAGTCTTAATTTGGGATAAATGACAGTGCTGCCAGTGGTAATACAGTGCCCTGTATTACCCTTGCCATCAGAGTACCCAAGAACAGGGCTCCCATCCAGATGCTTTTTAGGCAAAAAATTTGCTCACTGGGTTCACTGGGAGTGTCCTTATTCGGGGCAGGACTAACACCAATGGGGCCGATGTGTGCATGACATCAGGCCAGCCATGCTCGAGTGCTGCCCTCACTATGGATGTACAGCACAGCGGCTGCGGCTTGCTCAGACCTTATAACTAGGCTTATGCCATTCGGTGTCCGTCCAGATGAAAGGGCACTGCAAATGCACGTTGTTAGGAAAGTGCAGTTAATGTAACATGGCCTGTCTTTGTCATATGTTTCAATCCATCTGAGAATTATTTGGGAGCGGAGCAACTTGTTTTGACCATTAATTAACAGTTGTGAAATCAAGGATAAATGTGGTCCGAATTTCAAGAGCCAACCATGTTTCTTCAGCATCTCCACATGCATTTGCTAGGTCAATGCTTTTGCAAGCAGCAGAACAGTTTGAAAGAACAAGCTGTGAACAATCATGGGATTTAAATACAACGATTTCTTTTGAGGAAGGAAAAACTATTCTCCTGGGGATTTAGTAAGTTCCAGTAAAACCGTGGTCCATTACTGAACTCCTTTGGCTGGAGGGATGTACCACCCAAACTCTCTTACCAGTTCATCTTCACACTCATCCCGTGCGAGACCCTCTTCCTCACCCTCGTCCCCGTTCAGCGGCTCCTCCGTGTTGACCTCTGCCTCTGATGCCGTGTCTTCCTGCGAGATTTCGCTTTTGCTGCCATCCGCCTTCTTCCGTACCTCTGTGAGAGCAAGAGCCAAGCCACCAGGATCAGGGGCTGGGGGAGGCAACGTCCAGAGCCTGATGACACTAATCTGGTGGGCCCCCAAATTCAGTTGGTAGGTGAATAATGGATCTAGGGTTTTTCTCTGCAATGGGAAGTTTTGCTGATTTTTGAGGAAGCTGCCTGAAAGCAACCCGGGAAAGGGCAGAGTGGGTCATTGTTCTGCATCACCGGAGTGAGTGTGGGAGGCAGACAGAATAGAATAGAATAAGAAAGCAAACTAAAAAAATACAAACTATATGACAAAAGAAAAAAAATCTCATCATTTAAAAACCCAATTCTGTACTTTGGGGCATTTTGGCATGTAATTTTGGCCTGTGATTCCACCCTGGAACCTGGGGGTTGACACTTCACCATCAGAGCCTGGAGGATGCTCTAAGCCGCGATGGTTTCACGGCCAGCTCTGCAGGGCACTTCCCTGCACTCTTTGCCTGTTCTCGGACCAGCCCCGAGGCATCCACACGCACCCAACTGACCTGCAGACATCTTCTGTTCTTCAGCGATCTGCTCCAGTCGGCCCAGGAGAGCATCAATGTTGGATTTGATCTGTGTCAGCTCAGTTTTGATTGTTTGCAGCTCACTGCACTTCACTTGGGAGGAAGGAAGGAAAAAAAGGCATTTAGTGCCCCGCAGAGCGCCCGAGGCACCTGCCTCACCCCTCTGCCTGGCCCAAGTCACCTCGCTGAGCAGGTTAAAAAAATCAACTAGAAACCCCACGGTAGAAACTTACTCCTCGCATCCCTGGGGTCAACGTGCGGTGATGCTCACACCTCACTGCACGGCGAATCTGAGCTTGTCTATGCTGGAAGGAGCCGCGGTGAGTGGTGTGCAGGGTATCCTGCACAGCTAACAGGGGCTTGGTGGGCAGGCGAGGAGAGGCTGGCTTTGCATGGAGCAGCAACACGCCCTCCTCCACTGCCAGCCCTCGCTGCCCTGCTGCCTGTTACGGCACCGGCAGGGAAAGCTGGGGGGCTGCAGATGGTCGTATACACCCAAAAAAGCCTGTGTGTCCGTTGTCCGGGCATGTTGTGGAGGCTGACACCAGGCTTTGGCATGCTGAGGTTGTACATGCACCTTCCCCTGCCGCATTCGCAGCCTGCAGGCTTCTGAAAGGCCCTTGCTTTGTCTGTTGTTTCCAGATGTTTTGGTTTTTTTTAAGGTTTTCCCTGGGAGCATCTGGCCCTGTGGGTGAATGCCTGGGGATGGGAGGCCCATATGCACACCAGTCTCCACACCGTCCTGCTGCACCCACGCACATACTCACGCTTCAACTTGGCTGAGCTGTTGGCAATGGCAGCCGATCTGGCGAAGAGCTTGACGGGGAGCGTCGCCTTCACGCGCCGGACGAGGGGGATGGTGACCCGCGGCCGCTTCACAGGAACCACCCTGGGCACCGGAGAGACTCGGCCCCGGTACTCGAAGAGCCTGGAGGGAGGGGGGAAAGGATGGGGGGGGCTGAAGCAGCCCTGCAGCACCCCCAGCCCTGCTGTGCCGGCGATTGGGTGCCACAACTGGAGCCCAAGCAGTGCTGGCGGTGAGCCGGGGCACAGCCTGGCCATCAGACCCCACTGCACTGGGCTGGGCTGGACCACCCTGCACCCCACCTCACTCCCCACGGCAGGAGCTGTGCTGCAGGGAAGATCTTGCCCCATAGAAAGCCCCTTTGGCTGATGCCTCCCCTGCTCACCTGTCGTAGAAGTCGTCTCTGTAATAGTCATAGTCGAAGTCGTAGCCGCTGCAGAGACAGAGTCAGGATGGCACGGGTTAATTAGTGCTGGCAATTTATAATTATTACTCCCTCATTGCCTGCTGAGCCTCCCAGGTCCTTTATTTATTCCCCCTCCATAGGGGAGCCCCTGTCCTTCCACCTGGCAGGACGGGCACACTTGTCCTCCCGGCTGCAAGGGTCTGCAGGGAGGTGGGCTGAGCCCAGGAGAAAGATCTGGGGGGGCTGACCGCACTGGACAGGGTGATGTTGGCAGCAGAGTGTTAACCTGGTTATCTCAAGGTGGAGCAAGAAGATGTGTAGGTGGATTAAGACCTACAAACTGGGGTGGGGAGAAATGTCCGCAAACACCCTGTGGGGATGTCTGCATTTGAAGCGACGGCTGAGTCTGGGGAGTGGGGACCAGCCCTCCATCCCCAGCCAGCCGCGCAGAGAAGTTGAAAGTACGGCTAATGGGTTGTGCCTGCTAAGTGTCAGCTGAACTGTTCTCATGGCATTGCTGATATCCCCCTGTCCTGCCTTTTGTACAGCGGGACCGTGCCTCTGTCAGGAGGGCACTGCCCTGCCGCCACCCTTGTACAATTTTTTTTCATACCATATGTAATTGTTGGGGGAGAAGTCAGGGAGAAGGGGATAGTTATTAATTTAACATCTTTGCTATCGAAGATATTTAAACCTCTCTCCTCCCAGCGAGACATTGCCCACGTTGTTTTTTTAAGCTTGAACTGCATTTTAACCCAAAGTTGGAGCAATGCATTTCTCACTCCCTGGAGATCCAGCGACATGCTTTCTCTCTTGCTGCAGCTGGTTTTTCACAAAGCAACACAAACCAGGTGGTTACAGCAGTCACCGCTCTTCAGAGACAAGATCCGCTCTGGTGCTGCCTGATGCCTCGGCACACTCTCAGCAGCGGGAAGAGCAATGCTGCGGAACATACCAGCTACCCCCAGCTAAACACAGTGTCTGGTTCCCTTGCGTGCTGCTGTCTGAATTAATGCTGGTTAAATAAGAAGTTATGCTGACGTTCCCTCCTCTTTGCTCTGAACAAAGAGAATGGTTATTGCAGCCCTTGAAAGCAAAGAGTCTGTCCTGCATCGTGAAACCGTTTGAAGTGGCTTATAAAAACCAAGAAAATCTAATGGGAAGAAAGAGAAAGTGATGGGGAGAAGGAAGGACTCCGAGCCAGGAGAAACTGGGGCATGGGGAGAGGGAAGGATGAGCGCTCAAGTATGTAGCTGAGAGTAAATTTGGTGTCCTGCATCTTAGTCAAGAAGTGACAAGAAGAACGTGTGGCTGGCCAGTAATTCCAGGCTTGACCCAGGACGCCTGTCCTGCCTATGATGGCACTTGGCTTCCCACCCAATGTTTTAGTTTCAGTAAGTGGCTGGTTTCTTAAATGTTTTTTTTCTTCCCATGCTCCTTGGTTGCTGCTTGGGCTCCCCAGAAGCCTGTGGCAGCACGCGGCGACTCAGCCTATGCCTCGGGGGGACCTGAAGCACACTCTGGATGGTTGGAGACACAAGGGCTCCTTTGGGGCCAAAGACAGTTGGTGCAAGGGGTTAAGGACAACAAAACAGCATTTGCACCTACTGCCTCTTTTGGGGTTTGCTGCCACCATCATGCACTGCCACAGTGACTTCAAGCGAGGAGGTATTTTATAAAGCTGGACCTTATCTCTGAGCAGCTGCTGCTGACCACGGCATCCACGGCTGGCCAGGATGCAGGGTTTCACTGCTGAGCAAGCAGCAATGGCGGAGCAGGGGGAGATGTGACTATGGAGGTGTTATTGCCATTAGCCTTCCGAATTCAACAGCATGATGACAGCCATTTCGCTGACAGTCTCAGCATAGATGAATTTCAACATCTTTTCAGCCTTGGCGTCCTCCCCTTCTGACCTGACTTGTAGACAACGTTTCTGCTGGGCTCACAGAGGAGATTTCTCTGGCAATATCCTGGAATATCCTGGCAGCTTTCTGTCCCAACCACTGTGTGATCTGTATTTATTCCCTTGTGTGCTTTTCTGAATTGAAAGGGAAAGGTAATTCCTACCACGTCAGCTCTTGCTGGAATAAAACCAGCCTGTTTATATGGCTGAGATGGGCAGTATGGAACGAGGAAATGTATTTTCATGGAGATTTTTGACTGGTAGCTTGATTTTCATTCTAACCTGGGATGAAACCTGGAAATACAGAAAATCTCCAAGAAAATAGCTCCCCTCAGCCCACCAATCTATTTTGATCACCAAGGATGTTTGACTCCAGTTCTGTTTGAATCCAATAAACACAGAATACAATCAAAATAGAAAGTAATTTGAAAGGAAAATTGAACTAGGATGCTCCTACACTGTCAGACTCCCCCTCTTCATTTTTTGTGTTTTTTTTCCTTGGATGCAACTTAAACGAAACTGCTGCAATTTTGTACTATTTGTCAATCCTGACAGGCTCTGGTGAACTGCTTCTGGCTAGATCCAGCAATGCCCTGGAGCCAATGTTCTCTGTAGCCACAGGCAAGAGAAGACAGTGACATCTCCCTGCGGCTCAAGGACTCCAAATGGGATGAAGCAGTGTCTTTATTCACGGCAAAAACTCCCTCCATGGGCTGTTGCTCTTGCTGGGAAGCTCGCTGTGGCTTGGAGACCATGAGGGAGCTTTAGACCATTTGCTCATAAACAACACAAAGCTTGGAGGCATTTGGCAAAATTTTGAAACGCCCATACTCCTTTCTTCTCGCCCTATTCACACTCCTGGTCTGAGCTGGCTTTTCTTCCAAGCCTTTGCTCCCTGGTAGGAGCTCCGTTGGTAGAGCTGTGGACACCGTGGGCTCAGCTATGCATCTAGGAACAAGGAATGAAGCCCTGAACAGGGTGGGCACCCTCCATCTCCATCACCGACCCTGCCCTGCAGCGTTTGGGCACCTCCGCCTCACTCCTGGTCTCTGCTACAGCACCAACAGGACAAAGCCCGGCCTCAAGTACCTGTAGATCCAACCTGGTGTGGACTGGAGAAGGATGGAGAAGCCTAAAACTCCAGGCGAAGTCCTCAGCCTTTTTCAAGACTAGTTAAAACAGCAGTTTGGTATATGAAGTGGCTAATAAACACTGTAAATGTTATTACGCTATTTGCAGTAGGGAATGTGTGAGCAAAGATGGGCAGCCTTGTGTTATTCTGGTGGAAATCACTACTGGCCCAGTTTTGCAGCTTGTTTACAGATGCAGTGGAGTTGGCTTACAACATGCCTGATCTGCAGGGCAGTGGGTCCAAGAGCATCTACTAATATTTGTGGGTGAAAAGCAAGGGGGTGAGGAGGGTACTCCTGCCCTGGCCCCAAATCCTCAGGGGATTAGAGATACTTCCACCCATTTCAAAAGGAATTAGGGGCATAATCATCCTGGGGAGCTGGTCCTGACTTCCCCGAAACAGTGGGATTCATCTCACTTGACTTCAGATACTGGGAACGTAAAGAGATAAATCCAAGCCAGGGGGGAAAGAGGCAGTTCCAGGTCATGGTACCTCACATCCAAAGGCAGACATCTAAAATACGGTCAGGTGAAGAACTGTTTTTTTATCCAGCAAGCATAAAGGGAGTCCAGACAACCAGACCACATAAAAGCCTTGACAGCATAGAGGGCTGAACTCGCGTGAGATGAATCCACCCTCAGACTCAGTGTGGTGCAGGATGGCAAATACTCTGATCTCAGCCTCTGGCAGTACCGCTTTCAACAACTGCTAACCATGAGACAGCCCTCAATGAAGGCAGCAGGCTGAAATAAGGGATTTTTCGGAAGTCTGTGACTGTATGACCCTGCTATAACATGCCAGTCAGGTCATGGCTTTACAGATGATGCCAGGGAGGCAGTGGCTGGATGCTTTTACCAGCATCCTTGGAAGTCAGGCGCTGAGCAAAAGGCAGGTCTTCCAACATGAATGCAGGAAAAAAGCTAGTAAAAAGTGAGTGCCTTAGCGGGGGTGATTTATCTGGACATTGTGTGCCTGAAAATTTCACTGCACGTAGGATAAAGCTTCCTGAGACTGATGGATCATTTTTCAGTGACCTGGCAGGGCTTCCTTTGTGTACAGGAATAATTTTTGCCGTTTTTCAATCAGTTGGTGACACTGCGCCCTTTGAAAATAAAGCAGGGACAATCAGAGTGAGAGGCAGCAGAAGGCTGTAAGGCTGTGTCAAGTAACACAATGCATCCACCTCCTGATGCATTTCTTTTGCTTTGCTTTTCTTTAGTAATTAAATAACATTTATTAATGACTCACAAAGGTTCAAAATCCAAATATTCATAATTGAAGGGCAATTGTTTGTATGTGCTGCCTTTATATTACATTTGTGGTGCCATTTCTGAGCGTGTACCTGAATAGCAAATGTACATTTGAGCGGCTGTGCTTTTAATTACTGGCTGACAGCCCCGCACCGATAATCACAAGTGACACGTCGTGCTCAGTTCATATCCTTCTACTAATGGTTGCACAACCTTAATTATTGCAGCAGTAGAAATAAAACTCACTGGGAAGCTACTTGGAAAATCTGGCATTGATCAAATAGTGAGCTTTTAAGATCTTGTGTATCTGGTGTGAGATTCCTTCCTCCTGCAAATAGCCAAGGTAGCGGGAAGCCAGGACAGAAAAGTGGGAAGGCAGCCCGGCATTTCCAAGACACCGGGGCTGCGGAGGGGCTGCTGTAGGCTGGGACAGCGTGCACATCCTTGCTGCCAGTGTTGGGTCTGCTGGGTTTGGGTACCATTGCTCACCTCCTCCTTTGCCCTGTGGTTGTTTCTCAGCCCTGTCTGTGTGGATTTGCCACCAGGGCTTGCCGGGGTGTCATTGCTCCCAGCACCGCTGCCGAGACGTGGGAGGAGTGGATCTGTTTGGAGATGGGTTGACACCAGCTTTCTGCTGGGATTGTAATGGGTATAACAAGGGATGCGAATGCCAGCTGAGCTGGAAGGACATCATCCACCTGCATCTGTAGACTGTGAAAATAAGTCAGCGGTGGTTTGTCTGTCACCATTTCAGAGACAGTTCCTTGGGCCGCTGAGCTGCCAGACACTCTCTCTGCTCTTGCAGTTCTTGCTTAGGTTGTCCTCACTGTCCTTTTGGCTACAGAGCAACATTATCACCAGCATTACAGGGAAGGGCATAGAATTGTGCCTCCAAAGGTCAAGTGCAGCACTGGCAGACCCCACTGCCCTGAGGCAGAGCCACCTTCCCTTCCCAGCCCACAGCAACAAGCAGCCAACCCACAGCACAGCAGGATCACTGGCACTGACCTGAACGTGGCCCAAAGTGCCCTAGGAAATCCTGTCCAGACATTCACTATGCAGGCAAAAGAAGTATTGCCAGAAGGCAAAAGGTTTTGAGAAACAGTATGTGAATACCTGGGGGACACGGTCAAAATACAAGTCTGCATTCGGCAGCGGTGGCCGGGGTGCCAGGCAGGAGCACCCAGGGGACTTTCCATGTGCAAAGGGATGCTCTGGCAAATGCCAGAGGCAGAGGGAGGGAGGCCCTGAAGGTCTGTAGAGATCGGGGGAGAGCAGTGATGACAGATTTTATATTAACTGAAGGTCGCTCTTGTGGAGACACCTGAGAAAATTTATGATGGCACGAACCTGGGTGTATGTTTACCTATTGGAGGCAGATGGGAGGCTACATCCCAAAGGATTTCTATTAAACACCCAGGTAACCCCCCCAGGCTGGTGGATCAAGTAAGACTGTCAAGATTGTTGCTTCCTCTATGTCCAAAATGATATTTTCTTTCCCCTTCCCTTCCCTTCCCTTCCCTTCCCTTCCCTTCCCTTCCCTTCCCTTCCCTTCCCCCCTCTCATACAGACTTGGAGTGAGGCAAAGTAAAACCCAACCTTTGAAAAAATAATCTTATGTGTTTAACACAGCATTTCTATAAATTATAGTGCTGTGAGTTTTGAGGTCTAACATTTAGAAAAATTTATGATGGTTAGGGAAGCTATAACCACAGCTCACTGCAAACCTGGATTCCCTACTTTCTGTGAGATATCGTATTCCCTTCCCTTACCTTCCCTTCCCTTCCCTTCCCTTCCCCCCTCTCATACAGACTTGGAGTGAGGCAAAGTAAAACCCAACCTTTGAAAAAATAATCTTATGTGTTTAACACAGCATTTCTATAAATTATAGTGCTGTGAGTTTTGAGGTCTAACATTTAGAAAAATTTATGATGGTTAGGGAAGCTATAACCACAGCTCACTGCAAACCTGGATTCCCTACTTTCTGTGAGATATCGTAAGTTCCGCTAGTCCAGATGGCAAAGTTTAAATCTGTCACCAATCTGGGATGAAATATTGCTGAAGCTCAGAGCAGTGTAGTTCTCTGGCCCATATTTTAGCATATCCATATTTGTGGGAGGAAACAAACATCTCTCGTTTGCTCTCTCTTCATCTACATGGCAGCCTGGAAGTCTGAATTATTGGTCATTTCAACAGAAATGGATTAGCAGTCAAGGCACGGACAAAGAGTAAATGAAATGCTCTTTATTGCAAGATGTATGGAATGAATTGATTTGCATTATGGCTACCAGCACCATGTAAGTAGTATACGTGCAGCTAAATAGAAAGATTTGTGTCATCTCTATTTCCATACATCAGCATGGGTAATGCACAGAGAGTCCAGTTCCCCTCAACTGGCATCCCCTGTGAATCCAGAGGGCCAAGTTCTGGTGAAGGACCAAGCTGGCCCAAGGTGGGAGGACAAATTTGCCTGGTGAAAGCTGCAAAGGAAGAGCTCAGCTGAGAAACTTGGGGAAGGTCTCAACAGACGCCTTGGGGGTGGTGGTGGAAGGGTTGCTGAAGCTCTGGTGGGTTTGCCTATGCCAGAAGAGCGTTGCCACCACTGAGGTTTGCCATTTCGTAGCACACTGGTGTTCCTTTTTTATTACACCCACCTATAACCCTGATACTGATTTTAGTCTTTTCTTCCTAACATCACACCTTCTAAATCCTGACTCAGTGCCCCAGTCTCCATACCATAAGACTGGCGTAAAAACAATAAGAATTTATAAATAAAACACATTTTGGGATCTTGTTATTTGCTTTTGGGTTCTTGAAATCTGCAGGGTACTCTCCAAATACCTTTTCAAGTTTTCCCTTCTGCAACCTCAGGAGCAAGAACTTAATGAGCTTCTCCCATATTCCCACGACTCCAGACTCTGGGGCTTAAAGGAAAATCTTCACTTCTTGTCAAAATCTTGATAAACTCTCTAGAGGGGGCAACAGTGGCATTGAAGGCTCACTGACATCTCTAACACTCTACAACTCCCACAAACCTACTTCATGTCCCACTTGTCCCTCCTGTTCCCTTGATCCCTTGGTCACTGCTCTGCAGCACAGGCTCTCGTGGGGATTCCCCCGGCCACCTCCTTGGTCACCTCCATCTGTTGCCTCAAGGCCTTCCCACTTTCTTCCTTTCTTCTCTCCCTTTCCCTGTCATTATTCTCTTGCCCCTTTCTCCAGTGTCGTTCCCTAAATTATCCCTGTTCCCTGTTCTCCCCCAACACCCAACATATGCCACTGTGCCCCACTCCTACTCCCCAGCTGGAGGGGCGCGCTCCTCTTGTTACACCTCTTTCAAGACCTCTGATGTGGTTAAAGCAGGTACTGCCCGCTTTTCTCCAACTACCTCCAGGTCCAACACCATTCACAGGTTGGACCATGCCCAGGCAGAGTCCCACAGTGCCATGGGCGTTGGCTAACCTTGGGTCTGCCGCTGACGCCTCTTGCTGGCTCTCCTCCCTGCGGACTACCACCAAGGGGCACTGCAAAGGCCAAGAAGACCATGGGAGGAGAAGATCTGAACGTGCAGCAGCGGCCCAGGACTGCCTGGGGTAGGGGCCAGGGAGCTCGGGCCAGCAGCCGAGGGGGTGTGCAAAAATCAGCCCCAGCCGGAAGGCAAATACCAGCCTGGAGACTTCACCGCAAGGAGATGGCATGGTGGAGACCTACCTGTACAATGCGGAGGCTGCTCTCTTCAGCCCTTTAGGTCTGTTGGGTTTAGGTTCTCCAGCCATGTTGATATCTGCAATGAACAGACATGCAGCTATGACACGGCACGTCCACGCTCACTGGGAGCTGTATCCGACCACGGAGTAAGGGAGGCTGTGCACAGCCCTGCCATCAGCAGAAACAAACTCCTCCACACCTCCCACCACATCTCCACCTGCTTTTAGCATGTCTGGGGCCCTGCTAGACCTCCACAAGAAGGCAAATACATTCTTGCACTTGGCAAGCCTCTTCCTTTTCCTTTACAAAGCTACTAACCATTTATTTTTGAAGTCAATGCCCTGCACATGGTCTAACCCCCCCCCCCAAATTCAGGACAGGCTTCTCAGGAGAACTCGGTGCTGTAATGATAAGGCATGGACAAAATATAAAACTGCTGCACGCTGCTAACTGCTAACAATTTATCCCTTGCTCCTTCTAGAACAAAAATGAATGCTAAGCATGAGCCAGCCAGGCATCACTGTGGACTGGGCTGCATTAAAAGCTGCATGGGGTGCAGGCACACGCCTGCAGCCACCCCAGCTGACCTCGGAGGAGCATCTTCTACCAGGGGAGGTGAGAATGAGCTCTTCTAATCCGCCGAGGAAATTTCTCTCCTCAGACTCAGTGCCAAACGTGCTTTTGTCGTGAGAATAAAGTGATACAGCCAATTTCATGGAGGCTGCCGAGAGTCTGTCAATCTAACGCTGAGTGTGGCCCCAGAACTGCAGAGAGATGAGCTGTTGGGAGCACGAGGCCTCACCCCCTCTTCGTTTCTTGGCCCAGGAGTGAGCAAATTCCCTGCTGGCTTCACCAGTCAGCCCTAAGCTTTTTCTGTTCTTCAGGCCCTTTCTGTCTAAATAGGTGTCAGACCTCTGGGCATGCCATATCTGAGCCAAGCAAGACAGGCCTTCCTTACATAGACCAAAAGCACCATTTGCACTGGGCTGGACAGGGGCTGCCCCACAGCATTGGGGCAGATCCTCGTGCTAAGCCCAGTTACAGCCTCTGAGGTGCAGGTGGATTTGAAGGTCTCCATCTGGGGCGCAGGGTTTGTGGATCTGTGACTGCCAGCTGGGGTACTGAAGTTCTCACCTCTTCAAGACTTGCAGGATATGCCATGAAACTCAGCAGGTTTAAGCTTACTAATCGTTGCTTTTTTCATGCTGCATGAAGGGACTTTATGGAGAAATGTGGACAGGCCGGTCTGCTCACTATCAAAATAAAGAGCTTGCAAAGTGATCCAAAGTGAACAGGGTGCCGACTTCATTATTAACCAAGAAAATGATCTTCAGAAGCACAAGGAAGCTGCAGCACTGCTGAAACAACCTGAGCAGGAGTACAGGCTGCACACGTGGGACACGGACATGCTCCCACTGCCCAAATGTCCTCAGACTGCCTTTTAGGGTCTAGCAAGAGAAGCTTAGCCTATTTATAAGGTTGCTAACGAGTGTGGTATTAGGGTGTCGCTCAGACACTACATTGAACGTTCCTCTGGAGGCACATTCAGATCAGAACGTGTGTTTTCTCTGCTGCCTTTCACCCACCATCCTCCCACAGTCAACTGCTAAGGGGAATGCAGAAGAGTGTTGAGCCTGAACGCTAGCAAGGACGTGCATGGCCATAGGACAGGTCGGTGGACAACTGCTGCCAGTGTGAACATTACACATGCAGTTGCCTTTCTGAGTCTGTTGAGCAACACAATGCTTCTGGCAATGCTGTTTGCTGTAAAGGAAGAGAGGAATAAATGCTTCCTTGGTGCGTCCCAGAACACATCCCTGCTCAGCTCCAGTTCCCTTGTTGTGAACCCTTTTTGCTGTCAGGGTGCATCTTGCCAGCTGCCAGTCACTTTTCTTGAAAAATGAAGAGCTAATGACAGCACCATGCTGATTAACACCCTTCAAGGGAGACGCAATGAAAGCCCAATGGTGGATAATGACAACAATTAGCTCAATTTGCTGGTATGCACTGCTAGAAATAGCACTGTGGAGCCTTTATCAGGGCATGCAGACAGACCAGGAAATTTATACTTTCAACCTATAGTGGTGATAAGCAGTCAGATCCCTCAGGATTCCCTTGATACTGAACAAGGAGAGACAAGAGCTCAGCATGCACATCAGCCTGGACAGATTTTGCATCTCGTTCCCATTCTGGCTCCCTCCTCTGCGTCGCTGGATCCATCTGCTCACCCCATGGCAGTATCTATCCCTCCAGCTCATATCCAGGCACCTTTGCCCACACTAAATGGGGAGGTCTTGCTTTGTCTAGCCAACATAGTAGGGTCAGGTTATGGTGTGGATCCAGCTTCCAGTGCAGAGCTTCCCTCAGTGGAATGGTAACTGCCTCCTGCAATGACCGGGGTGTCTGGGAGCCTCTGGAGAAAGCACAGAGGTTGCCAGGACCTGCCTGGCAGAGCAGTCCATGTCCCAGCACATGATGGGCTACAGCCATGGTTTCAAACACCTCCATTTTGTGATGCATTCAGTATCTTGCTGATCAATTAAAATGCAAGTTTGATTGTTTGCATATCTGGTGACAAAGGAAGAAGAATTAAAAAGAAAAAATGGAAGAAAAGCTATTACTCATTACTCACTAAGCTTGAGAGCTGACCTTAGCTGGGAGATGCGAGCTAGAAAGATGCTGCTGCTTTGCTCATTCATTTTGGTATGTGCTGGAAAATGTTACCTGCAAATCATCATTGGCACTCAGGAGCAGATGGAGGGCTGAACCCTCCTGCCACCACCAGTGTGTGTAACTGTCCCATGGCAGCGCAGCCAGCTGTGCTCCTGGAGGGACAAGTACCACCGAGACCTGGAGTCATTGACTTAAGGGTTTCTGCAAGGACCAGCTTTTCTATGATCTATCAGAAGGAGTTGCAAGAGCCTTGACGGATGCTGGGGGAGATACGAGATCCTTAGACTACATGCCCACTCAGACGAGTCAGGCACAGCACTCATGGCACATGCAAAACTATGATGCTTTCCCACAACATTTCTTAACTGTTGGTGCAAATTCTCTTTCCCATCTGAACAGCTGAGGCAGGAAAGGCAGTTTCACTCAAACTGTGCCATGCAGGGCTGCTACAACCGAGTCATTACAGCAAGCGCTTGCCATGCAGGAGTGGCTCTGGATTTGGACAGAGATGCTGTCCTGCTGAGTGACCACCTGCTGGCGCTGGGGACAGATGGCCTTGCACTATCAACAAGCTGCTGCCCCTGAGCAGGGTGGGGGTACTTTGCCCCTACACCGGGCACTGCCTAGAGCCATGCTGCCCCACCGTGCAGGCGGTGATCCCCCATGAGCTCCTGCCACACCAAATGCAGCCGTTTGCCTGGCAGTCATGGTTTGCAGCTCTTCCACAGGATCGCATGGTTGCACCCTGCTGAAGTTACTGGCTGGAACTGCCAGGGCAGAAAGCAGCCTACCTTCCTGCTGCCCATCTGGGGAGGGAAGTTTTACCATCACCTCAAAGGAACCCCCAAAACCCTGCCCATGAACAGAAGCAGGGACAGTCTCTTCAGCAACGTGTCGGACATGTCCCCTGCCTGTCCCATCCTGTCCTTACTCTCCACGTTCCTATGTGGCCATCACCTCCTCTTTTTTAGGGGGGGACTTTCTACCTTGTTTTGTGCAAAGACATTTTCTAACCACATTGTTCAGCTCTTCTTTTCTGCTGGATTCTCCTGAAAGGGGAGCGTCCCCGTGTTTATACTGGTCCATGAACAGCAAAGGAAAGCCTGCTGAGCTCTTCTGTGCTAAGACTGGCCCATGAAGGGAAGGCAGATGAAAGGGAGCTGAATTTGCACCTTATCCAGTGCATATCTAGGATTCCCAGTTACAATACAGTCCTTTTGTCTTGTTGGCAAGCCAGACCTCTGGGACCAGCACTGAGAGTAAAGTAAGATGTTCCTATCATGGCAAACCTTTCATCTTTCTCTTCAGCTAAGTGGGCGAGTGTTGCCTGTCTCTTATCTGCATCTCCTGTATCTGTCTGGGGCATCACAACAAGCTCCTTTGCTCCCCAAGGCCCTCTTTGTCATATCTATGGACTCTGCACATGTGGGCAATGCCTGGGCTGGAAGCATCCCTGGCATGCTGTGCTTCGCCTCGGTCTGCAGCTCTGCTCTCTGGACTGTAAGAGAAGTGAAAAGAAGTTTCTGGTATTTGAATAAACCATGGATGGAAACAGCACACTGTCTTAAAGATCAGATCTAACATGCAACTTTTTATTTCAGACTGCTGTGCCAGAAGCAGGGTGGGAATGGGCTGCAAATCGTTTTCCTGGGTGCCAATGGCCACTGCCTGCAGCACGCTTGGAAATAACAATATTTCATTAAAAATACTGTTTCCAGTTTCAATTCTCAGCTTAGAGCTGGTGACAAGAGCTTCTCAGCATGTGACACTTCAGAGCAATCTGCAAAATAAGGATGCAGCTGGGGTGGTTTTGTTTGTTATTTCTTATCACACAGCAGTGCAGACAAGAGACTGTCATGTGGCTGGGGGGAAGTTCTCTCATTTAACATCAGATGGCTAAAGTTACTCTGAACTGGTCTGAGTTAGTTAGACTATCACCTCTCTTGACAGGCAAAGGGTAAGGCCTGGTCCACAAAGGGAACCAGGCAATGTCTTTTCCCACCCTTGTTCTTCCCCACCAGATCAAGGGCAACGACATGGGATGATTCAGAACTGTGTTTTCGCTTCTATCATCGCAGCCTGTAACATGAGTTTTTGGGCACAATGTATAAGCCCTGAGGGTACTAACATGCCTGAATGGCCATGACCAGCCTCACTTCTGACCCCTACCCACATGGGAACCGGGAGCCTTCAGCCCCTACCTGAGCTGTGTTGTAGGAGTGCTGGTCTCCAGCTCTGTCACAGCCATGCCTGTGCCTAGTCACGGACCCTGCTGATCCTGACCCATTGGCTGACTTCCCAGCCTGGCCCCAGACCTGCGTTGTCACTATGGACCTGCTTGGTCATCACTGGGTTGTGTCTGACCCGCTCACCATTATTGGACCTGACCCCAACCTGCAGATTGACGTCCCAGTTTGACCTTGGACAGGCTATCCCTTGACCATCCCCTAGGGAGCAACCAACGTGTGTTGCACCCACACACCTAAAATGGCTTAAGAAAAGACTTACCAAGCGTCTGGCCAGCAAGCACACGCCCATTCTCGCCCAGGACAGCAGCACGTGCGTGCCTCTCGTTGGAGTACTGTACGAAGGCATAGCCCTTGTGAACGGAGCAGCCCACCACTCGGCCGTACTTGGAGAAAATGGTCTCCACATCTGACTTCTTGACCACGGCTGTGTTGAGATTGCCAATGAAGACTCTGGAGTTGATGGACTTGGGGTCATTCTTGTTCGTGATGTTGCTTGTCTGCACCTTCAATGACATCTTGAACACCTGAAAGAACAAACTGGGAGTCAGGAAGATGTGCAAGGGAATTGCTGGAGCCTTACAAAAAGCGTCAGGGGATAAACCTCCCAGCAAGCCTGGAGCAAGGGAACCAGCTCCCCAGCTTCAACTAGTGACAGCTGGGGGGATCCCATCTCCAGAGAGCCCCTGTGTGTTGGGGAGGGGAATGGTGTAGCAGTGCAAAACTTTTGCTGGAAACCTCTTTACCAGGCTGACACTCTGGGTGTAAGCTGGGTGCTTTTGGGGGACAAAACAAAATTTAAATAAATTTTACATCTAACTAAAAGCTTTAATGATATTATAGGAAAGCTTTTACCTCTCTATACTTAATTACAATTCAAAGGACTGCTCTTTTTAAAGCAGTCTGCATTCAGCACCTTTGTTCATGCCCGCCTCTCCGGGCTTTCCCCTGCTGAGCACCTCCCAGCACAGGCCAGCTCTCACCACGCACAGGGACAACCTTGTCCCCATGGATCCGCATTTGCAGCTGGAAGAAAACCTGAGTTTTTCTGGATGCAAATGGAGATTTAAGTGGCGGAGCAGCCCGTGTGCTCCTATCTGACATCTGCACTCTGCTGCCTGCCTGCGCATTTACAAGCTGGCCTTTGAGCTGAATTTTGTGCAAACAGAAGGTGTCACTGTTAGCTTGGGAATCACTAAGCCATCAGCCAGATCAGCTTGAAGCCACTCCAACTTGCTTCCCATAGCTGCAAGGCGTGATACCCTGGGTTTCTTGCCTGGGGTATTTAATGGGCAGCCCCTGAGAACGGGCTTCACCTCTGAGGACAAAGAGAAGCCAGGGACAGGGCTGGAAATTGTGTGAAATTAAAGCTAGTCTGGCTGCCTATTACACTGCCTGCTCACATTTCTGCAGCAAAAATTACAGCTGTCCAAAGATATCAGTTTGATTTTCATCTTCCAGAAACAGAGGGGATGCTTTGGGACCGCTATTATGTGCTGCATACATAGTGTGTGGTATTTACCTGGGAAAAGTCAGCTCAGAGCTGTGGAAGGTATTTTATGACGCACGTTGCAGTGCTGCTCTTCCCTAGCCCCTTCCAGCAGCGCCGGCACGTACTCCCAGCACCTGGGGCAATGCCACCGGGGTGTCCACGACCCCAGGCAGTCACCGAGCCTATCGCCCTGCACAGGGGACGCACTGCTACCGCAGGGCCATGGTGTCCCCTCCCTGGTAGTCCCCAGCATCTGCCTTGGCACTGGGCAGAGCTAAAGCACTGCCTGGCTTTGGGCTCTCTGGGCTCAAAGCCCAAGTTTGTCTCAGCAGCTTGGTCCGAGTGGGGACCGTGGCAGCTGCCCAGCTGCATGGATGCACCTCTTGTGGACCTGGTCACCCTGGTCCCCAAGCCCTGACAGGCTCTGCTTGCCCACAGCCCAGCCTGCCCGAGGCACTGACACCGGCAGTGTGCGATGCTCTGGCTTTGCCAAGCCCTAAAACACAGTTAGTCTTTCCTACACTCCTTACTAGACAGGCAGAGGCCTGGGAAAAAGCTGCAGCGTTTCCTGATGTGCTTTCTGGGGTTTCACCCAAGACTTTCAAAGAACCTAAGTCTTCCTTCTTCCCTGTCTTCTCCTGCACAGAGCTTCCACACAGGACATGACATCTCTGGTTGCTCATCTCCCCCTAAACCTGTTAGGGGGGATAACTTCATTATACCTATCTCACCCTTTTGCCAGGTGAGTCCCATTTTGGCTTCTTGGGTGATGGAAGTCTTTCTGATGGAGCCTGCTCAGCTACTGGCCCCTCAGGACACCCAGGGGGCTGCTTCTGCCCATAGTCCCATTTTCCTGAAGGTACTTCTACCCACACAGACAAGCATTAGGGCTTGCTGCCGCTAGCTCTGTATCTCCAGGATTTGAAACTTCAGTCCAGCACGGAGGTAACGAGACAACAGAGGAGACTCGCCCAGCCCTGCACGCAGATGGTGCTTGCAGCCTGACCCGGGGAGACACAGAGCATTTGAACACTGACTGCAATCAATGAGCTCTCAACAGACAAGCTATGATGTCCAGACCTCCGCCTTTTTAATTTTCAGAGCACAAAGGACTGGACACTTGATTCCTTTCATCATTTAAAGCCAAACCATACAGAGCGTTGGAGATACCTGGCAAGGCTGATCCTCCGTGCAGAGCAGGGGAAGGATGCAACGGCACAATAAATCTTGTCCGGCTCTAACCCCTGTGACTCTATTAACCTACCATTGAGGCTGGAAATGATCTCCCTGCTAAATCCAATCAAAAAAAAGTTAGACACTGTCTGAGTCTGGCTCGTTATATTTTCCCTTTCACCCTTACAGACTAAAAGAGCCAGAGACTTTTGTTTTATTTTTTAGAAAACAATTCCTGGCAGCACAGTGCTCCTAAAAACACTGGAAAAAATAACCAAAGGACAGGACTTTTAAAGGCATCTAAGTGAATTAAATCCTCACACCTTTGGAAAGTGGTGCCCAACCTCTTCAGATTGCTCAAAGTTCCAACCTATATAATAACATTTGCTTAATACTATCTATTTTAACATATTTTTGCAGTGCAGTCTGGAAGATGTTCACAGAGGACACTGTCCCCATTCCTGGTGTAGAGGTGGACAAACAGAGGAAGAGCCAAGGCTGTTTCCAGCCATTTGGTCACTTTGGGTACCCAGCTTGAGCCTCAGGGATTCGTTTCTCAGAAATCCTGAGTATCTGCACAAAGCCCGGCTGGAGGCTGTTCCAGGATTGCCATTCCCCAGGGAAATCTCCATCTTAAACCCACCGGGACCGGTTAAGACTGTGCGGGACCTCCAGAGAGCCTGCACACGTGTAGGGTACCTGTATCCAGGTAGCTCTGGATGGTCTTGGTACCCAAGGACACGTCCGACCCCTTGTGAACCCCTGGCTCTCCCTGCCCTGGGGTTTCAGCGATGTTGCATGACAGTGACTTCAACATGTGCCTTTACACTTGGTGACTCCTGGAGTTTCCAGTTCCGTATTTTCTATTTCAGAGTAAATCTGCCCTGGCACATCTCTCGCCCACACTAGCCCATGTCGCATGGACACCTTTGGCCTCACTTAGCTGCTTCCCCTCCAGATGATGTTCTCCCACTTTTCCATCCTTGCTTATCTGCCAGAGTTTATGCAAGTCTCCAACTCATTTTGCTACCTACCCATGGCCCTCTTTTCCCCCATCCCCAGTCCCTGGAGGAACTCCTCTTGCAACTGGCCTCCAGGCAGATTACGGGTGCATATCACCTCCCTTGGAGCCCCACCATCCAGCTTGCACTGCTCTTGGAGGCCACCCATCTAGACTGCCGTGTCCCAACTTGGATGCCAGGGTGCTGTGGGAAATCACGTCAAAAGCCTTCCTGAAGTCAAGGCAGACATCAACCACGTCATCAACCATGTCATCTCCTCAGCCACACACTTCACCACAGAAAACGAGTAGGCTGGTCACGTTTGGCCATACCATTTACAGGTCTGGCCCAGCCACAGGCAGGCAGGAGGAATGCTCTCTTCCTCAAAATAAAATATAGCACTCAAATAAAATATACCCCTGTCTCTGTTTTCTCACCACATCTCTGAAGAGTTTTACAGCTGCTACCCCAAGCCCCAGCTTAGGGAAACCCCAGGCTGCTGTTTGCCCAAACCCTTCCCCAATCTAATGAGCCCAGAAGTGCGTTATTTACAATAGTCTGAATCTCTGACCAGCTGTTTGCAGCTGCAAACACCAATTACATCAAGGCACTGAGCTCCTTAAGCCTCTGTAGGAGGGATGTAGGTTAAGCTGCCTCTGTGCATGGGAATAGAAAGGGCTGGCTGGAGGATTTGGGTAGGATGGGGGTGGGGGGGGGCATAGAATGTGTTTTCCCCCAAATCTAGTGGGCTGCCCTGTCTCAGCGGGTGCAACATGAGCCAGCTCTGCTGCTGTCAATGGATCCTCCACTCCGTGGGTTTGTTTTAAAAATAAAAGAGCTGGATGAAGATGACACGTTTCTCAGGTGGGTGCTAAGGCACCAGATGGATCTCCACTTGGAGAAGGACATCTTCTAAGGCATCTCCCAAGGTATGACCCTTGGCTGCCATGGAGGTGGGGGGGTGTAGGGGAACCTACGTCTCTTCCAGGTCCCTGCTCCCCCAACCCCACCTTGCACCCTCCTTGTCTGGCTCCTGTGACCTCCCCCCACGCTTCTTGCAGTTGTACCAGTGTGTGCTTGTCCTCTGCGCTGTCTCCTCTCCTCCCCACCTGGGATGCTGGGTCCCCCCAACCCGATAAAGCCTGTGGCTGTAGGAACTGGAGATGGGAGAACTCACTTTCACCGCCCATTGCGGGGACCGGTGATGGAACGGGTAGCTCAGCATAACCCCTCCCTCGGTAGAGCCTTTCCCTTGGCTCCCTGGTGGAAGCCTCAGTGGCTCTGTGCATCAGGGCCATCTCGGGACACTGCAGGTCTGCTCAGGAGACGTGCCTGTGGCTGACGAGTGATGGGACGGGGCCACCAGATGGAAAACTCAAGGTCAGGCAAGGTGACGGCCATGCCGCTGGGAAAGATTTGGGAGGAAGCCAATGAAGACCCGACGTCTCTGCGGATGGGATGCTCTCCCAGTGGCCTCTGCCCACTGACTGCTGTCCCTGCCCAGGCAGGGAGCAGAGCTTTGGCAGGGAGTGTTGTCCAAGGCTGGGGAGCTGGAACTCTGGGCTTCTAGCACGGCATCGCTCTGAGATTTCAGGCACCATCAATGATGTCCTCCATTTAACAAGAAGCCTGCATGGCTCTCATTTAGCAGCTTAATAAAACAGTCAGCACTGGGTGTTCAAAAACCCTGTGCAAAGTGCTCTTCTGCTGTCCCCATGCAAGCCCGGCGTCCCCTGGAGAAAACAGCCTCCCTTGCCTTCTCTGTCCCATTTATTTAGGGTTTCTTTTTACACACAATATTCATTTCGCATCACCTATTGGCCCCCTTACTGCAACAACTGGAAAGGACATTTTAATCACTGCATATTAATATTTCATACTCCACCTAACTGCCTTCCATCAGAGCACTTTGCATTGTGCCCAGATTAAATCCAGCACAGCATCAGCCACATCGGTTTAGTGTCCCTTCCACGTGAAACAACACAGCTCGCCAGTGCAGCGCTACGAAGTACAATGTCTTCTCAAGCCACTGTCTCTTTGATATGCCACATAGAAACCAGTGGGCATGAGTCTGAGCAGAGTATCTTGGTGATATGTCTGATTAGAAAAATATACACAGCAGAGAGACGTATCACTGGTTATAGATTAATATTCTAATAACTATATGTTGTGGTTTAACCTCGGTCAGCAACTGAGCACCACACAGCCGCTCGCTCACTCCTCCCTCCCTGCCCCCCCCCGGTGGGATGGGGGAGAGAATGGGAAGAGTAGAAGTGAGAAAAACTCGTGGGTTGAGAATAATAATAATAATACACAAAGCAAGTGATGCACAGTGCAATTGCTCACCACCCGCCGACCGATGCCCAGCCAGTCCCCGAGCAGCGGCCCCCCCAGCCAGCTTTCCCCAGTTTCTGTACTGAGCATGACGTCCCATGGTATGGAATGTCCCTTTGGCCAGTTGGGGTCAGCTGTCCTGGCTGTGCCCCCTCCCAGCTTCTTGGGCACCTCCAGCCTGCTCAGTCGGTAGAGCGTGGGAAGCTGGAAAGTCCTTGACTAGTGCAAGCACTGCTCAGCAACAACTAAAACATCGGTGTGTTATCAACATTGTTCTCATCCTAAATCCAAAACACAGTGCTGTACCAGCTGCTAGGAAGAACATTAATTCTATTCCTGCCGAAACCAGAACACTATACTGTCTTCAGCAGATGCATTTTCACAACTATTATTTTACCTTTCATTCCCCAAACCACAACTGCAACAAGACAGACTTGAGTTGGAAAAGAGAACAAGACAAAATGCAGCTAGTACTTGGACATAGATAAATTAATGTATAAAGGGGTCTTGCATCTGTAGGACCTCAAAGAACACCAAGGACAGATTAGTATGATTATCCCTGTTTTCTGCAAGGGAAACTGAGGCCCAGATGGGAGAGGTCTGGGGTGGGGGGGTTTGTGCCACTGACCTCACCAAAGCTTACAGAAACATCATAATGACACCTCCCAATCGCCGTCAAAGACAGATGTACTTAAGGATGAGATTGTCAAATGTTCCTTCCTTCCTTTCCTCCTGTGTGTCTCGTGTCCCTCTGCATGGGGCAGGTGCCCGTACTAGTGGGGACCCTGTGAGCTCTGCAGGGGATAGCAGTCGAGCAACACCATGGTGACCCCAGAAACACGTCCATCCGCACCCAGGCCGTGCCACCCCAGGGCTCTCCGACCATTCTTTGGCCATCATCCCTGCAATCTGACCCTACCACAGATCCCAGGACCGCAGCTCTCCAAGGTTTTACCACCCTGCTACGCTTGGCACAAGGAAACCCGTTTGCCACCACCAGACTGAGAAGAAAATACAACATGGGATTAGCTGAGCTTTGTACCCCAAAAAGTCAAGGACCCCCTGTGCCATTTATTAGGGGTGACGAGAACCACTCTGAGCTCCGAAGAAGCTCCCATGCTCGAGGAAAGGTTGTGCCTGCCTGCACGTGCCCCTGGTCTGGACACCCACCAACAAAGTCCCCTCCCCACCAGCGCTTCTCCTCTCTTCCTAGGATAGCATGGAAACAATGTCACGGTCCCTGCTGCTGTTAATGTGCAGGAATCCCTTAAAAATATTGATATTCAATCTGGTAACAGCCCAAGGCCAGAGCTGGTTTACTTGATAAGCTATTTTTCCTCCCTGCTTTAAGTGCCTTGCTTCACAGATTAGCTGTTTAATTGAGAGCCAGGTGTCTGAAAACCCCAGGGGCCTCAGTCTTAGTGATGAACTGTCAAAGAAGCCGGCAAAGAAAAACCACCAAGCCCCACCACTCTCTCCTGCAGAAAGCGCTCTCTATTTCAGCGTGATGGCATCATGCAGCCGGGCTGTTATTCTCCTCTTATCACTCTTGTTCACAAAAGGGGAGATGTGGTTTTTCATCCTGTCCCCGTCTCTGTCCAGTAGCAAGTTTTCCCAACTTGGTGGCTTTCCACTGGGAGCCAGATGACAAATGAAGACGTCCTGCGGGGACCTCTGGCGCGAGGCAAAGGGCCAAATCTGCTCCCCACCAGGTTTGGGGAAAATTTGGCATTTGGGGTGCTGAAAAAAGCACCAGCAAACCTGTGTCTTGCCAGCACGTGATGGATGTTACAGCCTGAGGTGCACCCACTATGCTTTGGTGAGAGCTGGGTGGTCCCCAGCTCCCATGACAGGGCCGGTACACCCCTGCTTACACGCTGCAGGAAGCCTGAACGACGCAGGTTGGTTCAGGTCTTCTTTAACCATCCCGTATACGCTTGCATAGGACAAAACCCAATTCTGCACCACCTCACTGCTTTTTGGAGGTTGCCCCCTGCTTTCATCCCAAACCTTTAATGTCCATACATCTTTCTTGCCACGTGCAAGAAAGATGATTTTTAGGGAGGAACAGGGCAGTTAACATGCCCTAGCACAAACAAATTGGCATGGCTGTCACACTGCGAACATCTTGCTTTGGGCAGCAATCAACCCAGATGCTTGGCTCTGAGGGATTTCTGACTAAAACAGTCCTTCTTTTAGCCGAAAAAAGCAGTTTTAAAAAGAAACACAGCCAGCTACAAGACAGAGGGACTCCACTGATTGCACTGCCACAGCACCATCGATAGCACAGAAATGCACATGCATTTAAAAGCAAAGTCCCTACTACCCCCGGTGCCAATCATTCCTCCCCCAAGAGCTGCGAGTAATTTGCTAGTGAGTCCCCAAACACCAGAGCCAAGCTCCGAAGCATTAGTTTAATAACTGACACAAACCCTGCAATCTTTTCAATAACTTCTGAGAACCCAACAAGTCCTGCACAGAAACCCAGAGGGGCTCAGCCCTCCTCCTGGAGAGCGGAAAGACCCTGTTCACTGTTGTGTGGTTCAATAAATAGAATAAACTGGAAGGAAACCAGTCCTTCGGTTTTCTGGGGAAAACAGCTTCGATTCTCCCAAACGTGATTGTTAAGGGACCAGAAAGTTATTAAAAAAAGGGCATAGGCAAAGATGTCACAATTATTAGACTAGTTCTGCAGGACCAGGGCTGTCTTTTGGGGAAATTTCCGCTATGCTGAGTGAGCTGGAAGAGCCAGAAAGCTGGAGATCAGCTCAGCAGGAGCCGGACTAGCTTGTTGTGAAGCTGTGGGTTCCCTTTGCAAATCTTTTTCCCCCTGCAAAGTGCAACTGAGCACAGCCTGGTAAGGGAGGATGCTTTTGCAGCGGGCAGAGTGGGTCCTTGGGTTTCTCAACCGCTATTTTGGGCTGTCCCATCTCCCATCAGACAAGGGGCTCCTTGTACAGGGTATGTGAATTTTTCCAAACACTTCCCACGGCTCCACCTTGCAGACAAGTCAGCCCAGACCCATCCAGGCTCAGGCTTCATCAGTTGCAATCACTGACCTGGCTCCCAGTCCCCACAGAGATGCCACTCTCTTACCCACCCCAGCACCAAGCCCCAGCCTGCCTCCAGCCCGGGACCCTCCACAGTCACCCAGCCCCATCCACCCTCCATACCCAGGCCACCCCTTCAGGACTGTGTGGCTGGAGCAGAGATGGAGAAAGCACTGACGCTACCTTGCAGCCCCCCGTGCACCCCTGCAGCCCCCCAGACGTTTTTACTGGGGGGGGCACTTTCTGCCTGAGGACACGGTTTCCTCCTCCTGAGCGTGCGGGCTCTGCGGGCTTAGGCGGTGAGCCCAGTTTCAGCCCGGTTCCGCCCTGCACAGTGTATTTTCCTTGATAGAATGAAATAGCATTAACACCTGACATGTGAGGAGCAACACCACTGTAACAGCTCTGGATGGGGACTGCCCGTAATGACACACATGGCGATGCATCTGCACCACCCCGGGTCACGGCAGAGCACCCAGCAATTACTGCCCTTGCAAGCACGCTGGAAACTCCTGGGGAGCTCGGGGTCAGAGCCGTATTTATAACCTGACCTCACCGCCTGCTCTCCACCGAGCACTCAGGTCTCAATTTATGGGGTGGGTGAAGGGGGGGGTACCTGCTGATCACCCCTTTTTAGAGGGAGGCTGCACCCATCCTGCGCACTTGGACAGTACAGAGGAAAACTCAAAGCTACTGAGCGGGAGGGAGAGAAAACATCGGCCAAGTCTGGTTCATTAAAGCACATTTGCCACAGGATGTAAGCAAATAATCCAGACTGACACCATTAGCTTGTGGCAGTTGCCGAGTTCTGCATTTCACAGGGCTCTGGCAGGAGGGGCTGACTCTGTCCCCTTGATCCATCTTACTTTATGCCACATCTGACGCACTGTGAATTTTTACATCGGCGCATCCTCTCCCAGAGCCGCTCCGGGCTCGGTGTAGCTGCAGCACACTGTCACCACTGTCACCACTACACATTGGCTTATGTCACCTATTGCTGAAGCACCAGGACGTGCAAGCGTGGGGATATCTGCAGCACACCCACCCCCGGCTGGTGCCTCTGTGCCGGACAATGGCATGTGAGGCAGAATTAGTTTCCTGAACCTCTCTGGTTTGGAGTGGTATCTCCACAAATTTGGGTTTCGCTCCTGTTTGATGCAGGGTGCTGCTGCCCAGACGAGTGGATGTTGAGCGCACAGCAGCAGGAACAGAATTAGCTCCCTCATAATCTTCCTTCAACTATTCATCTTGCTATGCAAATAGCCTCCTTTTTTAATTTTTAATTAGAACAACAAGTCATTTTGAACTGGAGAAATCCTGCCAATCCTTTGAAAACCTGGCTCTGATTTAAACTTCAGTGCAACTGGTAAATCCTACATAAAGGAGCAATAAATAACCAATAGCTGTTTTAATAAGTCTTTAATCAGTTGGTAAAGGTACAGTGGTTACACAGTCTATCAGGTCAGCATATAGTTTATTGCTGTGGTTCGTAACCATCATCTGTCCTATATATTATTCATGCCTATAGAAAGCTTAAAAATCTATTCATTAAGAGTTTTAAATCCTTCCTAGTAAGTGTGATAAAGGGATGACCTATGGCTGGAAACTCTGAGATCCATCCAAGCAGCCCCTGCAGCAGCCCTGCTCCTCACCCTGCCCATCTCCACAGACGTGGGGGCTCACTCCAAACGCTGCACAACCCATTGCACGCACACGTGTGGCCATGCTGGAGCTCACGGGGCTCCCTGTGGGGCAGGACATGGCTCCCAGAAGGCAGGTTCAGGAGGTAAGTACATATACATGCTCCTCACCATGGGGTCACGATGCCCTGCCTTTACACCAAAGCTGCTGATCTCTATCAGCTTTGGAGGCAGTGTTTTCTCCCATCGGCTTGATAAAGCCAAAGTCTCTCCTTGTGTCAAGATAGACTAAAGCTGTCCCACCAGCACTGCAATGTGACAGCAAGGAACATACAAAGTGCCCCTTACCCTCAGTCCTGCCCTTCGGTTCAGAGCTGAATTCCTTTGAAAACAAGGATTTCTGTCGTGCACTGATCAGGATTTTCAGGCAGGTATCAACCTTGGCGGGTTAAATTCGGGATTCCACTCCCATGCTAACAACATCTCATTTAAAATATGAGAAGAGCCCTGTCAGCATACGGGGCCAAAAAAGAAAACCCACCATTAGTACTGTGCTAGAACCAAGAATTAGGCCATCTTCTGAAGCCTGCGCGGATCAACTCCCTGGGTTTCTCCCTATGAGAAGGAGCTCCTCAGCAGCTCTTTGCCTGAACATGGACTCCTCATTCACATTGAACTTTCCTGGACCCTGCTTTTCCATGAAAATATTTTTTAAATGAAGGCGTTTTTCTCCTAGAAAAAAAAGCTAGGATCATCCTTTGATTGCAGAATATACAACAAGTAGACTTTTCAGGAGTCTCTGCTTCTAATCATCTTGGAAATCTCTCGTGAACAGACTAACATTCTTTTTGACAGCAGCAAAATAAATTTTAAAGGTCAATTGAATCAGATAAGCCCAGTCTGGCAGCACTTTCAGATGCAGAATTCCATGGATAACATTTAGGTTATGTTCGAGAACAGAAACAAAATTCTTTGGAGGAAAGAATCTTTAAAAGAAAAAAAAAAAGGAAAGAAAATGAAAAGGAAACAGCAATTAAATAGAATGTCATCCATAATCCCACTGGTGCAAAACCTGATGATTACCTACTGGGCTATGGACAATGCTACATGTATTAATCTAATTAAAGTCCTCTTTTACAGGCATCTGAAGCCAGCTCATTAGTGTGTTACCGAGATGCTCATTAATGGCTAGCCATGACTAATTTCTTGAGAATTATTCTTTAATTCTTTATCATTCACAGCCTGATAGGAAAACACAATGTTTCCATCCCCCACTCTCCCACTTGTACACAGTGGAGACAGGTTCTCATCAGCCACCTATTGACTTGATGTTCCTTAATGAACACCCCCCCCCCCCCGCCCCAGCCCAAATGTTGTTTTAACAGCAAATGATTTATTTATGAGGAAAAGCAAGTGAACTTTCTGGGAACTTTCTTAGCTGTTAATGAACTGGCATCTTCGCTGCTGCTTTTTGCATCTCCCTGCATGCAGCAGAGAGGAAAGAGAGTGGTGGAACAGCGGGGCTTCCAGTCTGGCTGCAGAACAGCCTCCTGCCCCGGTCCACGAGCCCAGTGCTCACCTCCTCATACAAAACCCCTCTGTCCACGTCTAATGGGTGACCTCAGGAGCACTCCCAAGCTCCAACATTGGGCCATGTCCCCCCTTACACAGGGCACGATGCAGGTTCCTGTGAGAAGGAAATGTGGACCTCTTACCATAGGGCAACGCTGAAGTAGGGGGAAACTCTGGGCTCCAGGAGGGACCCCATTTCATGCTGCCAACCCACCACCAGATTTTAATCACTTGCCAGGGCCACCCAGCTCCCAAAGAAGAGCTGCTGCAGATGGAGCTTCACTGATGCAATTCTTGTTATTTAGCTCCGCTGGTGTCTTCTAAGCAGAAGTTCTGCATTTTGATGCCACGGCTTCTTTAACACGCAAATGCTGTTCTGTTTTAGCAAAGCCCCAAATGCCAGGAGACTTGGCAAAACCACGAGCTGAGAATCATAGAATCATAGAATCATTGAGGTTGGAAAAGACCTCTAAGATCACCGAGTCCAACCGTCAACCCAACACCACCCTTCTCTGGACACGCTCCAGCACCTCAACGTCCTTCTTGTAGTGAGGGGCCCAAAACTGAACACAGTATTCGAGGTGCGGCCTCACCAGTGCCGAGTACAGGGGCACGATCACTTCCCTCCTCCTGCTGGTCACACTATTTCTGATACAGGCCAGGATGCCATTGGCCTTCTTGGCCGCCCGGGCACACTGCCGGCTCATGTTCAGCCGGCTGTCGACCAGCACCCCCAGGTCCTTTTCCGCCAGGCAGCTTTCCAGCCACTCTTCCCCAAGCCTGTAGCGCTGCATGAGAAGGATACCATGAGTGCAGTCACCACCCACAGATCAAAGGTGCCCCTCTGGGACCCAGACCAGACTGTTCCTCCAAAATGCTTGTCCATGTTTTCCTACACAGAAAACCAGCTGATTGTCCCCCTACCCGCTATGGGACTTCATGTCATGGGTATCACCGAAGCCAGGCACTCGCTCACCAGAGATTGTGCTGGTGGTGGTGGGGAGCAGGACATGGGATGGGGAGCCTTAGGGAGCGCAGAGCAAGAGAAAGTTGCTGGTCCTTGGCACACTACCCCTCAATTCTTTAGCAGCTGAGGTTTTTTACATGCTCCTTTCCTCTCTCAGAGTTAATTATCAGCTGATTGCCTTTCAAAATTATTTCAGACACTTTAAATATGCAGGATGACATAAATAATTGATAGATGCATATCTCTGTAAAGTCGCTGGGATGTGGGCTCCTACTTCACTTGCGGTGGGATTTGCTGAGGTTTGGTTGTCTAAACGCCACCTCCGAGGCTCCACAGAGATTGGGGAGGCACCCTCACCCCAAGGAAAGCATCTCAGATGGGAGGGATGCAGCCTGCAGTGATGGGAGAGGGAGACCTGAAAAGCAGCTGAGCTGCTCGAGGTGACTGCTTTAGCAAGACATATGTTGGTAGCCATTCCTTTTCCTCCTGAAAAATAATAAATCCTGCTCCCCATCTACTGGTCTTTGCCTCTCTAGTTCTACGTGGTTGCAAAGACTAAAAGAAAGCCTGGTTTCACATCGGGTACACCCGCTCCCATGTGCTGTGCTACCCTCAGCATCGGTTCGCCTGAAGCCCAGAGGTGACTGATGGTCTGGTGATTTTCCCACCGACATCAGCAGGCTTTGGGTCAAAGCCGGAGATGAAAGTACATCGTCTACTGCTCTCATTCTCCATCAATATCATCGTGCCAGTCTTGCATACCGTGATTATGTGTGATGGCTGAGGACTGCATGGGATCTTGGGGCTCCCCATTGACGCTGTTTTCATCCCTTCACACTCTGCCAGCCCTTCTCCGGGATAGCATCACCCTTCCCTTCGCAGCATTAAGCTTCCATAGAGGGGGCTAAAGACACAGACTCCTTTTTTAATAATACAGAAAGATTAGTAACCCATCATTGTTCGTTGATTATGGTCATTCTTTTCTGTAAATGAAGTTTAAAAGTCATTAAAAGATTTGTCAGCTGTGACTTATGAGCCCTCCTTGCTGTAAGGGAGTGAAGCAATGACAAATTCCCTCCACCACCGTATCATCTGTTATGTGTTAGAAGTTGCCACGTTCCAATTACCAGGGACCCACCGAATCCATAAACGAAGAACAACTCAAATATCCTACACAGCTGCTGGGACCATTAGTCAGAGCTGGTGGGTTTCACTGCTGGAGCATCAGGCTGAGAGGGAGTCAGGAATAAATAACACTTTGCATGCGTGCAGGGCATCACTGTCTACCGCATGCGGCTTTCTCAACGTTAATTATGCCTTGGGCCCACCTTTGGGGAGGTGGAGCAACTCCTGGCTTCCCAAGCAGGAGACACGGCTGAAGGGCTGCAGGAGCTGAGGGCTGCGGCCACTGGGACATGACTGGCATCGGGTGGTAGGTCGGGGCCAGAAGAGCTCTGTAGCCCAGTCAAAAACTAAATAAAAAAATCAGCTTGCTCATTTTTCTTGCTTGCAGCACAGTGGCAAAGGATACAGTTAGTGCCCAGTGCTGTGCTGCCTTGTCTGCTACGTCCAACGAAGCCTTTGACGCTGGGGCAGCCACAAACCCGTGAAGACACAGAAGGGCTCAGTGATCTGCCCTGGTCCTGCTAGCCCCAGCAGGCACGAGAGCCCGGCTCACCCCGCTGTGCCTCGCCCGCTGCCCTGCCTCCTGATGGCACAAGGAGGGGGAATATGAAGCACAGAGAGCCTGTGCTTGCTGGGAGAGCAGCTAGTGTTGTGCACAGTACAAGAGGTCTGTCTAGGGTGCAGGACACAGGGCCACCTTTCTCATCCCAGCCAGCAGAGCCTGGCATGGCCTGTTGTCTCTGCTCTGGGATGGGGGGGTTGCTCCCCATAGCTCATCCTGATGGAGGCATCCAGTTAAAAGTCAAGTTTTCCTGCCAGGCCAGGGGTGAGCACTGGCACCAAGCACTCCCCGGCTCCGTGGGGACCCTGCAGCTCCTCACCAACACGGGCTGCTCAACCTTGCCCTTCCCATGGGATGCTGAACAGCTTCCCTGCACCAGACGGGCACTTCTTCTGCCCCCCGGCCCACATAGGGCTCCCAAACACCCCAGGAAAGTCAGGACCAAGCTACTGGCCCCTGAGCCATGGCAGGAAGGTAGAAGCTCTCCAGGTCTCTGTAGCATCCTTTCTCTAACCCTTGCCCTGGGGACCAGCCCCAGTGTGTGGGTTACACACAAAGCTGATGCCTACCAGCAACTCCCAGTGCTCGCCCACCGCTGGGGAAGGGCATGCACCAGATGTTATCAAACCATCTGGGTGATGTCGGGGGAACACCGTAGAGCTTCTTCTTAACACAACAGCTTATAAAATCAATTAGATCACATTAAATGGCAATTTGGCCCTCATCACACTTAACCTCCTCTGTGAGAGGGGTAATGGCCCATGGAAGTTTACTGCCTGTTTGGCTTTAATTTGTTGGGCATGGCGGAGGGAGCATTCACAGTGGCAAACCTTGCTTTCCCAGGCAACAAAATCGATCACTAAAATCTTCGGGATGAGCTTCTCCCCGAGCTTTTCTCTATCAGAGCCCATTGGAGGTGTCTTGGAGGAGCCACACCAGAGCAGGGACATGGCACTGCAGTTGCGACTCAGTCGTGGGGCTGTCACAACGGACCAGACCGCTGTTTCAGGAGCTCTGTGTTCTGCATCTGGCAGTGGCCAACACCTAACTGCTTCCCGTAACACCAGCAGAGGGGACTAATGTGCCTGCTCGGTGCAAAGAACTGCCTTTAGGACCCCTGAAGAACGTGGCTGACATCCTCACGCATGAAGGTTGATCATCTTTCATTCACCCTCCCTGACCACGCACAGCAGCAGGCAGGCATTTATCCTGTTAACCCTATTTCATCCTATTTAACCCTATCAAATCTGATATTTTATCAGCAAAACTGGCTGCCTGGGGCTGTGTCTACCATCACCGATCCACAGATCTTTGGAGACTCATCCAAGTCAGCATGATTTGCTTTCCTTGCTGCGTAGGGCATCTTTGGCTATCACCAAGAACTGTGAGCAGAAACAGTTCTGTCTGGACACGGCTGCTCCACAATTACTCATTTTAGCAGTAGCAGTCATTGGAAAAGCAAAAGAAGAAGAATGATTTCATTTTCATAACCTTGAGTTCCCCCTGCCCTGCTTGGACGAGTTTGCCTGCATTATTTTCATCCCCCAGGAAAGCAGACACCACATTGCTCTGCTACAGAGCACACCATGCATCTTCCACATGCGCTGAAGACTTGGTCTTAGCACTCGGATGCCCAGGGCTTATTCCAGTCTGATGGATGATGAACCCCTCCTGGGAACGTGCTACTGACCCTAACAGATAAACCCTGGGCAACCAACCCACACTTGGTTCCTCCGGTTAGTGCTCATCTGCAAATGCTAAATGAGGTAGGTGCAAATTGTGCTGCTCTGCTCCACTGGGCACCTTGTAATAAATAACGAGGGAGTTCATGCCACCGCTGTGCCAAAAGCCCAGAGCTGAGCACTGGCTCTTTGATGAACTGAAGCTGATGAAGTTAAATGGGGGATTCAACCCGGTTTATGAAACCTTCATGGTTCGCTGTGGTGGGGTTTCGGCCATACCCTCATCTTCCAATTTGCAAGGGTGCTAGTTGTACACACAAACACACACTGATGCACCCACAGCCACAACACAGATAAACCCTTGTGATACACCAAATAGTCTTGTGAGAGTCTGTTTCTGGGAAAGGCAAGGAGAAGGTTTTATGTTATGCATTTATGTTTTATACAGGAATCTGAAACATGCCAACACCTCTCCACAACGTGCAGTTATTGCTTAGGAACTCACTACTGCAGAATACCAACACTAGAGACAGAGAAATCAAGAAAATTCCATTTTTAAGCATTTTCCTAACCCCCGTCCATCCACAAGACTTCAATTTTGTTAGGTCAAAGTGATAGCTGTTTTGTTCTTTACAGGTGGAGTATGTAATGGCAAAGGGGCAGCACTTGACATTCACATTTAATGACTGTGTTGGGAGCCCACTGGTAACCAGCATTTTCTCCTGGCACCAGGTGATATTGTGAAACCTGTTTTGATTTTGCAAAACACAATTCCCTCCCCGCCTTTGCAGTGGAGAACAGCAAATGTATCCTAAACACTTTGGCAGAAATAAAGAGAAAAGAGTGTTTACTTTAAAAAATTCTCATATTTTTAAAACCAAACTAGGGAAGAGGGTGAGGGAGGGAAAGAATGGCTGCTGAGTCCATGGGGTTGGCAAGAACTCTCTTTATCTGCTGGTGCGAGGCAGGTGATCTCCAGGAGCTTGGAGAAACCTTCTCTGGGTTTCTGGAAGAGGCTGTGGGGATTCAGGAGACTCTTCATCAAGGATCACCTACCGAATGTGTTGGCCCTCAGGGGTCTGTCTTGATGTGCCCTGAGGGAACTGGTGCCCCCATAGAGAACCACTGGCTAAGGATGTCCCACCCATGGGTACATTCTGCAGCTCCACGAGACCAGTACCCCATGGGAGCATTTGGGATGGACCAGAGATGTGACGGGAAAACAAGATGGCTTGCTTTCTGACACCTGCAGCTTACGGGGCATGAAGTCAGCTTTTATCATATCAGGCTATTTAAAACATTTTTTTTCCAAAGGAAGAATTCATAAACAGTCATGTTTATCTTTCTGGCTTTGCAGAGGTGTTTTTCCACAGCGCTACCTGGCCAGCTGACCTCTTGCTCCTGAGCGGAGAGGAGTAAATATCATTGCAGTCACTGCCTCCAAAGTTATTTAATTTCTTAACTTGTCTATATGGCTCACATATACTTTGTCTCTGCAACCAGCTGCCAATTCAGGAGGACAGCTGAAATTGGGAGGGCTCTGCATTAAGGGTGCTGATCATCCTTCATGTAAGGAGGTGAAAACCTCACCCTTTGAAGCACCCATGAGAACACTTTACACAGGAAAGCTGGGAGAAATCCTCTTTCTTTCACTATGATCTTTAACCTCCCTGTGCCATAGTCCGCATGAGCATAAAGGGTTGCTTTTTGGGTTCAATATAAAGTCATGAAGATTTGTTCATGGCTGCAAATCACCCTGATGAAAAGTAACCTGTAAATGCAAATGATGACAGTGATAGCTGCTATATATAATGTCTGTAAGAACTTTAATGCCAATCAACTCATATATATGGAATATACATCTCGTCAAAATAAAGTGAGATAATTTTACAATAAGATCTCAAGCTGGGTTTATAGAGGTAATAATAGTATCAATAAACTTAGATGTCTTTAAGATATTTGACTTGGGGCACATGTTTTCATTAAGAAATCTGAACAGTAAAACATCAGCTTGGATGATGTTGGAATGATAAGGATGATATCTTATCTTGGATGATAAGACCTGGCTAAACAGGGAAGTCTCAAATCATCAGCACACAGCCGCTCCCAGGGTGCCACCACAGCCGTTTTTTGCACCCATGCTGTTTTCTGTCTTTATTAATGACCTGGAGGAAGGCATTAAACCATCGCTGCTGCTGTCTGCAGGTGAGATAAAGTTGGGAGAGCAGAGAATAACAAAGAGAGTGGGTCACAACCAAACACACGGTACCAGAGCAGCGCACGTGGGCTAGACTCACACAGTGATGCACCCTCTTTTGGGAAGCAGAAACTCTGGAAAGTCCTTCAGCTTATCGTGGAAAACTACCTGGACCCAAAATGGCTTATGAAGTCCTGGGGTGATCAGACCAGGCAATGGTTGAGGAAGCATCGATAATTCTGCTTTTGGCTCTGGCAGAACTATTCCTGGACAAAATCCAAGGAAAACACAGACAGTTTGGAGACAGCTTGGTCATAAGAACTATTCAAGGATTGGAAAACATACTTTTTTACAAAATCTTTGTTGCTTGACAAAGAAGAATTTACCTGGTGACTTGGCCAGGGGCTGTAAGTGCCATTATGGAGAGCGCAAATGAAAAACAGAATTTATCAATCTGCTGGACCAAGCCATGACAGCATCCAGCAACTGGAAGATGAAGCTAGACAAACTCAGATTATAAACAAGGTACAAATGCTTAACACTGTGGGTAATCAGCCTGAGAGACTACTTGTTTTGATAGACAGATTCTCTATTGTTTTTAAAGCAGGGCGGTTCATTTTCCTAAAAAACCTGCTACCGTTTACGTGTTAGTTCAATATGGAATTCAGGGCAGTCCCAGGGCCTGATTTATATAGGTGGTCAGATTAAGGGATAATTTGACTTAATAAATTTATTCAGCACCTTATCATACACATGACTGCTTATGCACATGTTGCATTTGTTTCCCTCCAGTTTCACTGCCAGTTCTCCTCCCTTCGCCACCACCAGGACACGCTGTCAGAAGCAGGAGGTGATCCGGTTGCCTTCCTAAAGCTAATGTTAGTTGTAACACTTTATCCAGACCCCTAAAATGTATAAGAACATGCCTTTGGCTATTAAATTACAAGCTTCCCCATTTAAAGGATGTTCAGGTCCTACTTTCAACTCTCTCTGAAATTAAATCCACATTTTCATTCATTTTTTGACAGTCACTATTCTAGAGGAATCTGAGTTTCAGTCCAGCACCAGTGATGCTGTTGGCATCACTAAAACCGAGCAGGGAAGAGACACTCTGGTGTTTTGTTCAGGGTTCAATTCTCATTCAGTGTGAACAAAAACCTCTTAGTTTAAACTTCAGGTGGCCAGCTACGCAAGCAGAGATGGGTGCCTTGAACTGCTCCTTTCCTGACTCATGAACTATTAGCCTTCTTCGTGCCCACACAGAGACTGGTTCCTGATGCAATTAAGTATCACTGCTCAGTTGAGATCACTAGCAAAAATATAGTAGCAACACGTGAGTTAACATTATGACCTTTTTTTTTTTTTCCCTGCCTGAAACCTTGCATGATGCCATTTCTTTCTGCGCTCTACAGTCCTGCACTGAGATCAATTCAGCTGCAGTTTCTCCTGGCTCTGCGCAGGGTGCAGAGCAGGAGAAGATGAAGTGCTGAGTATGCAGTGATATCAAACTGCATGCAATTGCAGCCACGCTTTCGGGAGGCAGCGTGTGGAGTGTATGCACTCTGCAGAGACATTTCTCTTTGGGACAGGAATGGGCTGCAATGAATGGCACAGGTCTCTTCTGCTCTGCATGAGCAGGAGCTGACAGTGCCTTCTCCGTCTGCACATCTGCATTATAGATCTGGTGTAGTGCCCTGGGAGCAGGTAAGGAGAAGCAAGACCCAGAGGAGAGGTATGGGAGCCACCAAGCCCAAACCAAGCACTGGCATCAGGAAGAAGCCATGGGTGACAGTCCCTGGAGACACCCTCCTAGATACAGAGGCACCCATCGGCCAATGCGACTTGGTGTCTTCACAGGTTTGTTGCTTGTCTGGGGACCTGGATCAGGGATGTTGTGCAGAAACTCAACTGGCAGAAAATGAGAGATGCTCTGTTGGACCTGTTATTCGTGAACAGGGAAGAACAGAACAAAGACCTGAAGCTTAAGAGAAGTCTTGGTTGCAGCGACCATGAGACTTTGAAGTTGAACATCCTAAGAGAAGTGAGCAATAAAAATAGCAGATCCTAGACTTATGAGAACAGATTTCAGTTTGTTCAGGGATTTGCTTGGCAGAATCCCATGGGAGCCTGCTCTGGAGGCCCAAGGAGCCCAGAGCAACTGGGTCATCTTCAAGGACACCTGTCTCGAAGCACAAGAATGGCCCGTTCTGATGACAGTCAGGCAGGTGTGGCAAGAGGCCAGCATGGACGAACAGAAAACTCCTAACTGAGCTTTTTCCTACACAAAAAGGCAGAACCCAAAAGGTAGAAGCAGGGCTGGGACACCCAGAAGGATTACAGAAATGTTGTCTTGCTGCTACCATTTCACCTCCATCTTTATTCCCCTTTGGTGGATCATTATATGGGCAGAATTAATGATGCTGCTGAAGGACATCAAGCCATGAGGGAAAGGAGACATTGCAGCACAGGGGCTTTACTCAAAGAGCAGGAGACTAAGTTGGGAGGAGGGTCTCGAGCTAGCATGACTAACCTCAGGAGTACCTGTATGTGGAATGAGATGTACCTCCTAAGTGAGATGGTGAAAGCATGGTACACCTTTCTACTGCCAGCATCCCCACTGCCAGAGAAAGCCCAAAGCTCCTGCAGCTCCGGGGCTGCAGAGCCAGTCACAGCTGCTCGAGGGGCTGCCCTTCCTGGCTTATTCCTGGTGTAAGAGTTCCCTGCTTGGCTGCCCAACAAAGCTCCCCCAGGATAACGGGACCTTACAACTGGCCCTCTTGCACAGCTGACGGGGCATGAAGGAGAGCTCAAGGAGATATGAAAGGCAGGTGACAATTTGTAACCTGCCCAGCAGCTTACTGAGAGAGAGATGGCCATGTCCCCATCAAGGCAACCATTCCTCATCCCCCCATTGTCACTCTTGTGCTTCCTTGTCATACTTGTCTTTCTTTGACATGTCACCTGCAACCTGCCGGAGCATGGCCAGTCAGGACTGGCTTGATGCGGGGGACCTCCCAAGCCAACCTGCTTGGCAAACTCTCAACAGTGCTGCTGGGAATGGGGCTGCCAAATTTGTGATCCTCGCTCAGGCAAAATTCCCTCAAATGTGGGACTGAGCTTGGCTAAAACAAAGATCTACCATTGCCAAACTAAAGGGCTGAGTGGACTTCTGCAGAAGCTAAATGACTAAGCCATGGACTAGACAATTCATGCCTTCAGCACTTTTCAGGTCTACTCTTTTGAGTTAGTTGTTCATCTGGGCAACAAAACACCTCTGGAAATTCTACTATTCACTCTATTTAATTCACCAATTTAAGCCTCTGGGAAACGCAGTGTAGCTGAATGAGGAGGAGGTGGGCAAATACAGGCATTAAATAGGTACAGATGTAAAAATTACAGCCAAGCTCAAATTTGGCCACCTTGACGCTCTGCATGGATTGTGCCTTGAGCTCATCACATGGAATTTGCTGTCTACTAAGGGCAGCACAGCAGTACTGTCCCTGGCCCCTGTTGGTGCTGTACAGTGAAGAAGATGGATGGTCCATTTCGAACATGCTGTGATGGAGACGGGTAAAACTCCCAGAAGGTGGAAGAGGAAAGGGACTTGCAGTGGGTTTAGAAATAGATCCCTTTCTTCCTAACCAGCTTTCAACTCATGAAATCATTATCTCACACATTTGGCATTGCCCTTCCTTGAGCTGCCTCCAGCAGTCGGGTAATGTGTCACCGCAGAGCTACCAGGAGCACAGAGCAGGCGGGCATTACACAGGAATTTGGTGAGATTTCCACACCTTTACAAAGCTCCCTGCTGCCTGGACATCTCCTGACTAGAAAGATTAAAGGGATTAGAAGCTTACAAATGATGAGGCAGGGAAGTGAAGGGCTTTAGAAAATAGCAAGGTCTTAATTTACAAGGGATGTTTAAAAAATGAATGGAGTGAGGATTTTCTCCCACAGGAAAGTGGGAAAATTTATTCTGAAGCAAGGTTATTTGACCAGTAAAATGGTTGGCTCATCTCATGTAAAAGTACTAATGTATATTTTATACGGTGCAGAGACAAAGGCATCTCTCATTTGCTCCTCTACAAATTAGGTGAAGAGAGTGAATGGGGTTAGTAGAATGGGTAGGGAATATGGTTTTATGAACACAACGAATAAAGCACTGCTAGAGTAAAGCTGGGACGTGCGTTTCCAGATGAGTAGTTCATTGACTAAAAATTATATTTTGGGATAGGCTGAACACTACTCCCAAAGCATGCAAAAAGTCCCACTGGAGCACTTGCAGAAGGAATAAAGTGCAGATACCTTATTTTGCACAGACATATAGGCAGCGTTTTAGTTCAGCATTGGCAACACCCTGCCAAGCTCTCTCCTTTCTTTCACCCCCCATCTCTGCCCCTCAGAGGGTTGTGCTATTTCCTACGCTAACTGGTTGCTTGGGCCAGTTTAGTATCCAGCCCTGGTTAAAACAAAATTTAACTGAGCCTGTAAAAAGCAGGGGGTGGAAAGAGCTCTTGAAGGCTTTCCAAAGTGGGGTTTACAAGTCAAGAGTATGTTCTTCCCTTTCCATTCTCCCCAGGCACAGATCTGGCAGAGAAGGAAAGGGCAGGACGGGTGGTGCTGAGCAGCCTGCAGAGGCTGGAGGATCCCAGAGGGTGCAGGCTCCCAGAAGACGTCCTCCCCAGGCTTGTTTCTGCAGGTTTCTCAAGGTTTCTGCATTCCTTGGCCCTGAATGCAGCTCTTGAAGAAGGAGAAGTGATTCCCAGCATAGGTGTCTTTCCATGCCGGCTCTTTCAAGCATGGTTTTCTCCATCCTCAGTCCCTGCTGACTTGTGCACCCCAGATAATTTTGTAATGCCAGGAAGCCAGGCAGTGTGTGCCTCCAGTGAAAGCCTCATCCTCATGGGTTTGTAGAGACTGTCTCCAAATGCCCACCAAGATTGTGAACAGCTGCAGCACTTCCAGAACCCCCCTCAAAACTTCAGAGCCCAGCACCAAAAGGGACTCATAGCAAGAACTCTGTTTGCAATACTGCTGAGCCAGTCTGAAAGGGCCCCAACCTCTGCAGGCATCTGCTCTGCCTGTGTATCACGTATGCCCAGGGTCCCAAGGGTGCTCCTGACAGGCCTGCACCTTTTGGTGCAGAAGAGATGCTTTGAGTTTGCTGTGTCCACCATCATGCATGAGTACAATACCAAGGAGCACCACCCGGCCTCCTTTGCATTTGACATGAAAAACAAAGACGGTAAGAGGGAGATTAATATACACAGGGCTAAAGGTACTTTACTACAGGCGACTCGTTGTTGTCCCTCTCAAGTCAGCAAGGCAGAGCAGCTACGTGATGCTGACATACATCAGAAAGTAGAATCCACCCTTGTGAGATGCAAAGTGGATGGAAACCAGGCTTGGCTGGATGAAGGGCTCTTCCCCTAATGCAGGTACTTCCCCGAGCCATAGAAAGTTGGTGCAACTGAATCTGGGCCAAGCTGGTGTCTCCATGCCACGGGGCAGAGTGGACTGGGCAGATGGTCCCAGGGCAGAGCACAGCAGTGGTGGCACCGAGACCATCTATAAGCCCTGGAACTCTTCTGAATTACTCCAAGGGCTGGATCAGGAGGAGGAGAGGTGATGTGTAATGGCCAGGCAAAAAACCTTTTTAAATTATTTTTGATGTATCTAGCTGTAACCAACTTATCCCTCGCAGAGTAGAGCAGAACTGGAGTCACACATTACTTCTGCTAGTAAAAAACACCCAAAGTCCAGGTACTCTGGTGCAGAGTCAACATTAAATGTGACATCGAAAGGGAAGCAGCAAGTGAGAAGAATTCGGCTTTCTATAATTAACCTTGTGACACTTCTGAATGGCTGACAGTCTGATGTACAGAAGTGTTTTTTAACCGATTCAGGGTTTTTGTTTTAATGCAGATACAGCCAGATTTTCATCAGACAGCCTCTACATTCTCAACCTGGTTGATCTGATCTTCCACTACCCATTAAGTCTCCTCCTGGTTCAAATCATAGGTATGTTCCCACCGGGGAACACACCCGGCCACTGATGGTCACAGACAGCATCCGTGCGAAAGGCACCAGCAGAGCTAAACGTCCCTCAGCACTTCAAAGCCACGCTGGCAGCAAGCGCTCCTGGGCTCACAGCTGTGTCCCAGCATAACCAACCCATTGCAAACAGATAATTTAGATTTTGTTTTAAATTAGCAACAGGGGTGCAGAGAGATATAAAATGTGACATAAAAAGAAATGTCTCCATGATTTTAGGGTCGTGGCTAATATTTTTATGTAGTCCAGCCTTCCCTGCAGTGTCATAAACCATAATGAAAATAGGTCCATGTCAGAAGGTATGAACTGGAGTATTAAACCTGTTAACCTACTTATACTTCAAAAACCCTACGCAAAGTTAAAAGAAATTAAGACAGATTAGGGCTGTTAATGGAATTCAATCGTTTCAGATGTTTCAGTTACAAAATCCAAGCCATAAAGCCCAGAAGGTGGGCGGTAAGGATGCTCCACTGGGGTTTCCAGTTCCCAATAGCCTGACCATGGCCACAAGGTCTTTGGAGTCAGATTGTCCCTTGGTTCACTTGCACTGTGCCTTGGACAAAGGGGCTGTATTTCCTAATCTGATCTGCAGTTCACTCCTGCAGAAAAATCAATAATCACTGTAATCACACCCCAGCAGTGCTCCTGGTCTAGATCTCTCTCGTTACCCTAATTTTGGAGGTGGTCTGACTTTGCTGATTTCCGTGACTCGCTCTCGATTTATTTCTAGGGTTGTCACCTATCGCTTTCCAAACAGCATCCAGCTGTTGCAGAGGACTTGCTGGTGGCTCCTGGGGAGCGCGGTGGTGTGAAGGCAGTGGTCCTCCACCCTGGGTGCCGGGGGACTCTGGCTTCAGAGGGGCAGCACCCTCCACCACATCGCAAGTGAGACAAACACGGGTGTACCTGTTTCAAGTGCCGGGTGGCATCGACCATCGCTGACTGAGCACAGCACCTTCTCCCTTGGGTGCAAGCCCTGGGGGTGGCTCTACTGCCCCTCCGATGCTCAGCACGCCCTGGATGTGGGCATGGACTCCACTCGGTGCCAGCAGTGCTCAGCCCTGCCCCGTGCTGAGAGCCAGCCCCAGTCTGAGCAGAGAAATGCCACTGATTCAGAGAGGAGGCTGAAATGCTCCTGCCTAGGGAACAATCTCTGCTGGCTCTAATAGCAATTGTGGTGTGACTTGACAGAGCGCTTTTAAAACTTTGCAGGCTTGGGGTGAGATTTACAGAGCACTGGGCGTAGCAAAGTATTTATTGTGGAGCAGAGGCGACAGTGAGCCTAGAGAGTGTGGGACATGGGAAGGAAGGTAGCATGATTCATCAGCGGGGAAGAGCAAGACAACTTATCTGTTTTCTGCAATTCCACTTACAGCCAAGAAAAATGAGCCATCGTAACAGAAATTATGTGTGACAGGGAAGGACAAACCGCTCTAATCAAAACAACAGTGGTTCAGATAATTCCTGGAAGAACCCTGCCATGGGCACCTGACTCCATTTGGAGGGTGATATTGGGCCGGGAGGATGCTCCTGGCAGGACAACGAGGCACAGACACTGCAGACCCTTACCTCCTCCGGGATGGATAAATAAGTACTCAAAAAGCAAGCAATGCACCTCCAGAATACTGATTCCCCGGTGCCGGTATTTTCTGGCTCCCTGCTACAAAGTCAAGGCGATTTGATTTAAGCCAAAGCATAATAAATAAATGAGAACTTCCCAACTGTAGAGTGAGGTGAGGCAGAAGAGGAGGGTGAGGAGGAAATATGGAAGCAATGAAAACAAAAGATCATAATGCAAGTCACTGAGAATGACTGGCTCCCAGAAATGCTTGAAAAGGCATCCGAAGGTAAAGCTTTCATCTGGGTCTCCAATGCACTGTTTATTTTGCTCAAGTGAAATGCGAACCTTGGGGTCAACAGCATCACCTTGAAGGTCCTCTCAAGTTAGCTGACTCCTGAGCAGCAATCAACTTCTTTCTGCCACTATGTTGGCAGAGATCAAACCCCAGACCCAGAGGGGTTTTTATCTTCTTGTGGTGGAAGGAGGGGATACGTTATCAGTCCGAACTACATTTCCAGTTAGGCAATAACCCCTACTTGGAGACCAGTTAGTAGCCCCTGTTAAAAACTTGATCGGGGGAACAGGTTCAGAGAAGATCCAAAATCTAGGAGATGACTATTTAACTAGAGATCCAGATCTCCATACAGATCATACAACAAAGACCCAGGCACCACCTGAGTCTAAATCAGACCATTGGGAAAGGTCACAGTGATTTGGATGCTGAAACTTATCCTTATGTTTCAAGTCTGTTTAACTTCAGCTATTCCAGAAACCAGCTGGGTCTTAAGTCTGTTTGATTTCTCCTGGAGAAAGTGAAGAACCAAGCAGACCACGCTTTGTGGGGAGACAGGATTTCCTACTGCAAAGGCTCTTTGATATTTTGCCTTTGCCCATGACAAGGTACAAAACCTGGAGTCGAGCACTATGTTCTTTTGTCATTGTCGTGGTTTAACCTGGCAGGCAGCTACAAACCACACAGCCGTTCGCTCACTGCCCCCCAAGCGGGATGGGGGAGAGAATCGGGGAAAAAAAGAGTAGAATTTGTAGGTTGAGATAAAGACAGTTTAATAGGACAGAAAAGGAAGGGAAAATAATAACAACAACAACAACAA
>NW_008795861.1:535196-579772 GCF_000699145.1 Aptenodytes forsteri | reverse complement strand
TCTATCCCAGCCGAAACCAGGACAGCCATGTTCACCTTAAGTGACTTGAACAAGTCCATGTGGTCTGGCTGTGGACGAGGAGAGGACAGTGCACATCATGCAAACAGCAGGCTGGGTCTGAGCACTGGACCATCCTCTGAAGAGCAAATAAAACTTGAGGTCCTTCAGAGGACCTCTGCTATGCAGGTGACCATGCCAGCATATGACAATTTTCTAATTCTTTTTTATTTCTGGGTCTCTCATTCAGGTCCGTGCTGGTCTCCTGCAGCCCGAGGAGCTCACCTTCTCGGTCCAGGCGTGGGGTCCAACCCAGCCCTCTCACACTGCCAGCCTTCAGACTTCAGACTGGTTAGCTGGGATGGACTGTAATCCAGACAAGAGCCTACTGTGAACAAACCCCTTCATTTTAAAATCTAGATCCTGTATCTGGGTCTGCCATGCAGCGTGACACAATGCTGATGTCCTCTCCCATCCCGTTTGTGCAACGTGGATGTTTCACCATCTTTGCCATCCCATGTCATCTCCCAGTTCCCTCTACAAGCCAAAATCCCATGATGAATCTGGACTCCTGATAATCTTAGAAACGTATCTTTGAGATGTTTTCATTAGCCTTCTGCTTTTTTTAAGACATATTCAGGCTGAATTTTCAAGCTTTTCACCATGATAGGCAACTACTACTTTTCCAACCCAGCCCTCTCACACTGCCAGCCTTCAGACTTCAGACTGGTTAGCTGGGATGGACTGTAATCCAGACAAGAGCCTACTGTGAACAAACCCCTTCATTTTAAAATCTAGATCCTGTATCTGGGTCTGCCATGCAGCGTGACACAATGCTGATGTCCTCTCCCATCCCGTTTGTGCAACGTGGATGTTTCACCATCTTTGCCATCCCATGTCATCTCCCAGTTCCCTCTACAAGCCAAAATCCCATGATGAATCTGGACTCCTGATAATCTTAGAAACGTATCTTTGAGATGTTTTCATTAGCCTTCTGCTTTTTTTAAGACATATTCAGGCTGAATTTTCAAGCTTTTCACCATGATAGGCAACACTACTACTTTTTTGAAAGTGAAGTGAAGATGTTCACAACTGATAACCCTACAAGAACTGAAGCTTTAAGAAAACTCTCCAAAATGCCCACGTCATATGTTGGAGCATCATCTCTGGAGAGATGGCAGAGAAAGACTGAAGTGAGAGTAGCCAGGGTGAAGGAAGAGGAAGGCTTTCACTACACTCCTTGGGAGGTGCTGGAAGAAAGGGGGTTGAAATAGGGCAGTGCCAAGATGTGGTGGTGCTTGGATGTCTCAAGGGTCCAGAGAGCAGAAAATTCAAACAGAAAACTCGTTGTTCAGCATTAAAACAGGCTATGGCCGCACTCCTCTCATGGGGTAAAAGCCACCCTGTCCAGCTGGCAGCCCTGACGCCAGCCTGGGATGAAGTACAGCAGAGGGGAAGATGCTGCTTCACAGGGCAGGGGAAGCTGAGCTAAAGCGCCGTGGCCACTGGTGTCGCAAAGGCATGCTTCATTTTACCACTCACTGCACTGCACCACGGTTCACTACCCAGTTTGGTGCAGCCTTTCTGCCTCTTAACACAGCGTGCCTTCTTTTATACACAGACCCAGTGCTCGGGACACCAAAGTCATGGCTTTCGGCACTCAACTTCCTGGGCCTCCAGAAGAGGGTTTGCATTGCTGTTCATCTGGAGAAGGACCTAGAGGTTTTCAAACCCCGGCTCAGAAGTCAGTTATGTCCAAATAACCCCCCTGAAGTCACCTGCATGCCACTGGTGGACACTCCGGATTCAAAGCATGGTGAAACACAGGAGCTACCTCCCCTGACTTAGGTGAGCCTTCAGGCCCTCCAGAAGACCAACGACAAACCCAGTGCCCTGCAGCAAATCGATGCAGAAGAAGAGAGCTTGTGCCTCCAATCTCAGGAGGTTTTCAAACCCCGGCTCAGAAGTCAGTTATGTCCAAATAACCCCCCTGAAGTCACCTGAATGCCACTGGTGGACACTCCGGATTCAAAGCATGGTGAAACACAGGAGCTACCTCCCCTGACTTAGGTGAGCCTTCAGGCCCTCCAGAAGACCAACGACAAACCCAGTGCCCTGCAAGAGCAAATCGATGCAGAAGAGAGCTTGTGCCTCCAATCTCAGGGTCTCCAAATCCTTGTACCCAAGTCCAAGCAGAGCTTCTTCATTACCAAGCACCATGGGCTCTGTGAGCCCAGAAGGTTGGCCTGTCTGCTGCTACTGCTGTGAGACACTGGACTGCTCACTTAATGCTCTCCCTCTCTCTCTTTTTCCTTTTAATAGTTGGGTTTTGCTGCTTTCTGTTGTCTCAGTCCTTGTTCAAGGCTCACCCTGTGCCTGAACTGTGAGGGAATAACCCGTGAGAAGCTGGCACCACCCTCAGCAGGCAGGAAAGATCTCCCCGACATATGCTCCCCATGCAAGGAGATGTCTGGGCACCTTCTGGGCAGAGAGCTCAGAAGGGACATAAGGAACCAGACCCACGCAGGGAAAGGATGAAGGAGGAAAAGGAACACGTGCAAAAATTCATTCCTGAGCCGATGCCAAAGGCCAGCTGGATCTAAAGGCAACGACAGCAATTAAAAGCAACCTTCTTGTCTCTGGTCTGCACCATGGATCTCCTTTCCTGCCTTTACCAGTTGTACCTGGTGTTTACATAATGCATCCTGAGGGCTCTGCCAAACGCATTATGAAAGTAAAAAGCCCCGTGGGGCAATGCTAGTGGTGACAGCACACTCCAGTGTGGTGGAGCACACACTGGTGGTGTCCCCCCAGCAAGCTCCTGCTCCTTGCACAGTGCAAGCTTGGCTGGCACCCAACAAGGAAAAACCAAATATCCTCACTTCAGGAGAAACAGGGCCACGAGGATTTTAAAGGCCTGAGCAAGCACCTCACTGTCAGACCTCGGGCTACAGGTCCTGCCGAAGGGAATAACAAGCCTTGCTTTCTCCACAGATGCCCGGCGGGTTTGCCAGATCATCCCCTTCCCGAGCCAGACAGCTCTGGCTCTCCTTATAGCTCTCCCTGTCCCCTGTGATGTATGACATGTGGGAACTCTCATATATCCAGTGGGCAGGCTCATTTATACAGTGAAAAATAGATGGTGTATGAAGTGCAATTTGGTGTTGTAGTAGAGTTCTGTCCCCCTTGGGGTGTCAGGGCATTTGATTAAAACCCTTTTATGGGAAATCAATATTTTACTCATTATAACTTTCATTCTCAGACCTAAAAACTACCGAGATGGACTTGTAAGATGCTGCACTACATGCATGCACACACAGATCTATTCATTAGGGGAGTAATCCCTTAGCATTTATTTTTCTTTCATAAGCACACAGAGAGGTAAATAAGCAGTGAGAGGGTGCCTTTCTAATGGGTTAGCGACAGGCTGCAGGGATGCACCATTTACTGCTAGATTAAAGGCTCCCAGTTAGAAACACCGGCCCAGATCATCCCAAGATCCCGGCCAAGGCGAGAAGAGGCAATCCTCTTGGACAAAACACTTCCAAGGCCAAAACAGCCTGAAGCTTTGAATTACACCCAAGAGCAGTGGCTGACACGGGAGACTAGAGAGATGCTCAGTTGAATGAAATGAATAAAGCACTGACTTGAGATTTATAAGACCTAGAGTTGACTTCTGCTTCTGCCTCTGACCCCCTGGGGACCCTGGTGAGTCCCTTTGCAGCTCTGTGCTTCGGTTTTCCCATCTGTACAAAGGGCTGGAGACACTGCCTTCCTGCGGGGTAACACCTGCAGACAGATCCACCTTAGGTGCTGGAGAAGGAGTGGGATTGTCGCTGGGATTTTGGCACGGAGACTGTTATCAGCCAGTCCCGGGCTCTCCCCAAGAGCAGTTACAGGGGCCATGGGCAGGACTGGAAGCAGCACGGCACAAGCTGCCTGTATCGCATGCCAGGCTGCTGTTAATTACCACCCCTCCAAACACACAGCAGCTAAAGAAATGAAACAAGCAGCAATAATAATAACAAAATAATATTTAATAATCCCTTCCCAAAGCAGCACTGATTTATTTTTCTAAGGGGTTGCTTTGCCTCCTACAACCTGATCCGTTAGTGCTGAAACCATAGCAACAGCCTGGATTGTACCATTACACATAAGGATGCACAGCCACTGTCATCCGCACCAGCACCAGCAACCTGCCTTGATTTTACAAAGACAAAAGATATTCAGGTTCCACCCTACAGCTTGCACCACATCTCACAGACCTATGGACTGCGGGTGCTGTGTGGTATGGGCTCCCCGGCCTGCCGGTCCCAGTGCCACGCGGCTCGGGGTGCTGCGTGTGCTGGGACGTGTTTCCCAGGACCGTCATTCTGACGCCGAATCCAGCAGGAAAAACCAAGCTGGCAGAGACAGTATTTTCCAGTACAAACTGGGTCCAGAAGAGACCCTCCCTTACCAGAGAACTGGAGCAGGTGTGAATCTAATGATGATAAAACCAATTTCCTTTCCGCTCAACACTGAGAAGGAGGCAGATGGACGTGTCCAGCGCTGCTTTTTAATTTTTTTTTTAAATGAAAAGTACCATATTCCAGTTTATTGTTGGTTACTGTTTATGGTGCTTTTGCTTTTGGGGGCCAGAATAAGGGATGCAAGGGCAACATGGCACATGATGCACAAGGAGAGGACAGGTCCTGTCTTACAGGGCTGAGTGATCCCCAGTCCAACCCAGACCTGTGCTCCTTACTCCATACCACTCCTCCCTCGTGCAACTCCACTATGGACTGACTCTGTCCTGCAAAGCCCGGAGTAAACTTTATGACCTTCTTTTTAAAGCTGTTCAGCTACTCAACCCACCAGCAGAAACAATAACGTTGACAAAAGGATGAACTTCTCAACAAGATGAAAGGAACAAAGTGACCGGAGATGGCAGAACGAAGGGACAGTCACAGCATCATCTGGGGGGTATTTTTGTTTGTTATTTTTTTCTTTCAAAATACAAAATTTCATTAACATTTGAAAGCACTGAATATTTTCTACTTGCTCCCTGGAGGTTAGGAAGTGGGAAGGAAAAGTTTGTGAACATTTCACAACTATCCTATTGTTTATTCTTGGACAAATGTCAGATGTTCAAAACACTCTGTGGGTTTTGTGCACAAGCTGCATGTAGATAATTATGCTGCTTTGCAGTGGGATGAGTATATATGAGAAATGCCTCCATTTAGAGAAAATATAAGTGGGTTGGGGTTTCTACAGGATGAGTGCGATCAGACGAAGGGATTTTTGAAGGGGAGATAGTTGGATACCTGGGGACAATCTCGCTTGCAGTGATGGCAGGCTGGCAGAGCCCAGATCAGTATCGGCTGCTGTAGACAGTCAACACCAGCCTGAATCTGATCTGATGTTCATCTGTGCTGTGCTATCTTCCATGGCTCCTTTGCTGAATCAGTCACACTCTTGCAAAACCAAAAAATGAATTAATTTGTCTGGGTAAAGACATCCAGACAAGAAATCAAAACAAAATCAAGCATCACTGCTCCAAGGGAGAGCAAATGACTCCCCCAAAGACATTCCTCAGGTCAATCCTATCTCCGCATCCACGTCCAGGAAGAAATATCTTTCTAACATTGGGATGGCAAGGGAGCAGCTCTGCCCTTCACCAGCCGCCTTCCCCAGACTTCAGTGTGCGGCTCAGTGGTGCAGTGACCAGGTTTAAACCTCAACACAGCATCTGCCGACTCTCTCCGTGGCTGCATGGGGAGATGGAGCCTGGGGCTCATGGGAGACCAGCTCAGCAGCCCCCCAGATTTCTGTGGTTGGGAGCACAGCAGTGCAAGAAGCCAACAAGCCATCTCTTGTCACAGCTCCTCTGTGGGGCTGGGGAGCTACGGGACATGTTCTACAAGGGCTCATTTTGGGTGATGGGTATTTTATGGCCCACATGGGTAATGGTGGCTAATGACTTGCCCTCTTCTCTTTCAGCAATGCTCAGGAGCGGGTATGTCCATCTATCTAACATCCCCCCCCCACTGGGCACAATAAATCCCTGGCACCTCCTGACTCTGCATACAACAACATGGATCTGATCAGCCGTTCACACTCCCTCTGCCCCAGTAATTTTAGGATTTGCCACTGAGGGATTTTTGTCATTTTGAGAAGCTTAGAAACTGGAGGGGAGCCCTGCTGCTTCCCAGTGCAGGCAGGATTTACAGGCAGGGGTAGGGAAGGAAACCTTATGACATTTATAAATTTTTTTTCTTTAGAAAGTGTCATTTTCTATTTACTGACCTGGTTTCCAGCCTCACATCTGCACGTGCACTCACAGGCACCCAGCTTGAGGATTAACGGCAAGCAGGCAGCGTGCTTTTTATTTTATTTTAAAGGTATTAGGAGTAAAACCAGACCACTCTCCTGTGCACCCCAGTGAAATGCATCTATTGGGGTCCCCATGGCATTCGGGGCCAGATGCATCACGGTGACTCATGCACGTGTACTGCAGAGCTGAAAGCATCTTTCACAACAGGGCAGCTCTCGCAAGCGATAGCGGGAGACCAAGAGCAGTCACGCATAGGAAATCCAACATATGGCTTAAAGCAGACATGCATCTGACCCCATCCCCTCTTACAGGCACCCTCTTGGCTCGCAATCCCTGCCCGCGGCTCTCGGGGCTGCGCAGGATGCTCCCCCGCCTCGGCAGGCGCGGTGACGCAGGAGGCTGGGGACCTCCAGGGAGATTTTGGGCTGTTTTTCACCGGGTGCATAATGTGCTGCTCGGTGAGTCACGGTGCAGCAAAGGCAAGCAGAGTCGCTGCGGGGCACGGGGCGGCACAGCGAGATCTTCTGCCGTGCCCAGGAAGGTGCGAGTGTTAATCCACACCTGCACCGGAGGGTGGCCAGACGCTGGGGGCCGTGTGTCTCCAGAGGCTGGGTGGGTTTCCCTGGACCACCTCTCTTCTTCTGATCTCCCCTGAGTGGTTCTCAGGATCACAGCTTCAGAGGATGGACATGGGGAAAATCTCATGTCAAGGATGAAATCCAGGACAGAAGGATGACACTGGGACGGTGTGCGTATTCTGAACCTGCTCCTGGCAAACCTGAAGGCTGCTCATGCTACTGCATCTTAGACCTAAGTTCCTACAAATTTCATAAAAATCAGTGGCTGGGAAGAGAAGACCTCTAAGAAGGTCTTAGAGACCCTTTTGGGTAAGACTCCAACATGAGCACAACACTTTTTAGACACCAGAGAAGTTACAAGGAGGAGTGGGAGGTTCTGAACAATCCAGCTGCAGAAAACCTTTCAGCCTGAGTTTGTGCTTCATTATACATGGGAAAATCCATGTCTCAGCCAGACGTTTCCTCCTGCACAGACTCTGAATCTCTTCCTACCATTAGGGCATTCAGTTTTATACTAATTTATATCCACCGATATCTAGGAAGAGTTCAGCTCGTGCTGAAACCTTGGCACAATTCAGTCAAGAAGTTCATGAACTGAGTCCAAAAGCTGCTCTGCATGAGATTTGGTAGCACCAGCTGCTCATGAAACTCTGGGTTCTGCCCTGCGCTCACAGAAGTCAATGAACTATTTCATTAACATCAGCGGAGCAGGATTAATCCCTAATGAAACAACGGGAAGACTTTATTTGGTGTTACTCACTCTCTGGAAAACATTGTCAGGTGACAATGCTCAGTTAAAAAATTACTATGGAAGCGTTACCAGTCAAAGTATCTACAAACCCTTCCATTTTCAGGATGAGTGAAAACAGCATGTATATGTTTTAGCCACCTTCTCCAAAATGCCCTGTAATCTCAGGGTTAGCACAGCAGCACGATTTGGGGTGAAAGGTACATCCTGTGACATACAGGTAGTTTGACTAGCATCGATAACAATCCTCGAAAGTCCAGGGTATTGCACAACTTAGCAAACGTCATGGTTGTACATACACTGAGTCCGCCATCACTTGTTCAAGAAGACAACCCAACACCTAGAAGGCACTTAAAAACAAGGCCTTGTAACTCTTTCAAGTTTGAGTAATTTTTTCCCAAAATTGTATCTCCTTGAGGACCCTCCTGAGTGAAACCATCTTATTTCTCACTGAAGTGTCTTGAGCTAAATGCCAGGAAAAATAAACGGGGAGTAAGCCTTGCTTAAGGAATGGGCCTCCAACACCAGTAGCTTAATCAGCTGTTCCCATCTTATTCTTTACTGACTTCTTGATTTTCACTGAGGCTGAAAAAGCATTGATCAAAACCTGCTGAATGACGAAAGAAAATAGATCTAGAAATGGAGGCACAGTACTGATGCCAAAGCACAGCCAGAAGGAACATGAGCTCGATGCCTCGCACACAGCAGCTATTACTCAGCTGGCTGCAGAACACAGCTGGGATTCCAGCAGGGACCAGGAATGAGCACATGGACCTGCCAGTCCTCTGAGCTCACAAAGTACTCGGAGAAACAAACCTGCTCCTTGTCTGCTGCAAATGGCGGCCACAGTCTGAACATCAACAAGATTTAGTAGGAGGAGGAAAACTAGTACAGGGGAAATCCAGCCCCTGGCTCCACGCTCCCACCCTGCCCTGGAGGGATGCCTCCAAGACCCAGCACATGCACACCTCTACGCTCTGGTTTTGGGCACAGGATTGACATGTCCAGCGAGTCCACGACACCCACGCTGGCTCTGACCATGCCTAGGGACACTTAGACAGGGCAGGACACTATGGTTTCATGACTTGAAGTCAATGAAACCGCAGCATTTCTTTAAGAGAAATGAATCACTCCCTTTAAGTTGGCTACATAAAAAACCGCTTTCTTGACTAGAGATGATTTCCTACACAAGGGCCTTATTAGAGGGTTCGCTGGCTGAAGCCAGATCCTGCTGTGCTGTGAACGTCCCGTAATTTAATGCATGTGCACTCAAAGTTTGATTTAAAACTGTCACTCAAAGTTTGGTTTAAAAAAAAAATCTTCTAAATAGTTCTTAATCTGGGGTTTACTGCTATACCGTTATTTTTCATTTGTATAAAAGAAGGTTTTAAAGATACAAAATTCTACAAAAGATGGAATTCCACAAATTCACAAAAATCCTGCCAGTCCTCTGAGCTCACAAAGTACTCGGAGAAACAAACCTGCTCCTTGTCTGCTGCAAATGGCGGCCACAGTCTGAACATCAACAAGATTTAGTAGGAGGAGGAAAACTAGTACAGGGGAAATCCAGCCCCTGGCTCCACGCTCCCACCCTGCCCTGGAGGGATGCCTCCAAGACCCAGCACATGCACACCTCTACGCTCTGGTTTTGGGCACAGGATTGACATGTCCAGCGAGTCCACGACACCCACGCTGGCTCTGACCATGCCTAGGGACACTTAGACAGGGCAGGACACTATGGTTTCATGACTTGAAGTCAATGAAACCGCAGCATTTCTTTAAGAGAAATGAATCACTCCCTTTAAGTTGGCTACATAAAAAACCGCTTTCTTGACTAGAGATGATTTCCTACACAAGGGCCTTATTAGAGGGTTCGCTGGCTGAAGCCAGATCCTGCTGTGCTGTGAACGTCCCGTAATTTAATGCATGTGCACTCAAAGTTTGATTTAAAACTGTCACTCAAAGTTTGGTTTAAAAAAAAAATCTTCTAAATAGTTCTTAATCTGGGGTTTCCGGCTATACTGTTATTTTTCATTTGTATAAAAGAAGGTTTTAAAGATACAAAATTCTACAAAAGATGGAATTCCACAAATTCACAAAAATCTGTGATTAAAAGAAGATGCCAAAATGGTTGTTCCTAATTCTGGAAACTTCTGAAATTCCTGAGAGGTGCTTAGCAGCTGTGACAAACAGAGCTAATAAACACCTTCCACTCCTACAATCAGTGCCATGTACGTTGGAGTAGATACATTCCCAGCAACGTTAAATTACGTTCATTAGAAAGATCATTAAATTTCTTTTGATTAAGTGTCAGGAATAAACTGTAGATGAATGATGGAGTTTTTTAATGAGTTCAAAGTCCATGAAATAATTTTCTTCCCTGGGTCAATTATAATTTCAAAGCAAAATTCCTATGGGACCAATTTATTGGGAGTGCAGAGAGGCTTTTGTTCTGCAGCTCCCAGCTGCTCCATACGCTGCCTGACCCTGCCGGTGTTTGCTTAGCTGCAATTTCGCTTACTCAGATAAGATGCTGAATGCCCCAGCAAAAAGCTCTGGGGAGCAGCTTTCTCTTTCGGGCTTATAATACATATTTTGGTGCTATTACTTACACAAGAAAAAAGATAAATGTCCTGCACAATGAACACTTCCCACCGACTTCTGAAACTATCCAGGGATTTTTGCAGGCACGTTATGTAGACAGAGATGTTCAATGTAGTGTGGGTAAAAAGAGCTCTTCCTCAGAGCATGAAGGTATGGGATCGTTGCTGGAATACCTCCAGAAAGAGGTCTTACCGACACAGGCCACAAAATGTGCCTTTCACAGCGCGATATGGCATTGCACTGCACGAAGAAAGCACTGGACCCAAAGCATAGAGAACATGCCCATGTTTTAGTCCCAGACATATCTGTGTAAGCCAAATATTCACAGTAAGGATGATCAGAGAAGGTGGCCACAGTGACAGGATCGATGTGTACATCCATCTCATTGGGTTTCAATGGAATTTGAAGCTGCTGTTGGATGTCTGTTGTGAGACAGCTTTCAGTCCCCCAAAATCCCAGCAGAAAGTCATCAGCCAGCTTCAAAACCACTTAGAGAAACACAACGTCTCCGGCTAGCACCAACAACCACAAGAACATCCAAACTGCTGGCCCAGGTCAAACCAAAGATCCATCCAACCTGCCTCTATGGGAGGCTTGGAGAAGAGTACACGGGACAGTGTGTGTGCAGGGTGACACCAAGCATACCCATTAATTTAATAGAGTAACTGAAGAAACACAGCAAAGAAGGCAGAACACATGACTGCAGTCCTACAGAGGTGGCAGCAGCAGTGACAGAGAAGAAGTGATAGCCATGCAAAATATAAATGAAGTAAACCCTACCCCCTTATTCTTGTGTGTGAGCTACGCTGGCACGCAGTGAGCATACACAACCCACAGCGGCAAGGTCCCGTACCAGCGCAACCTGGGTGAGCTCTGCTGCAGTTAACTGAAGTCTCATCAACTCGTCCTTCCAAATCTGGGCGCAGCATCTAACCAGCACAACCGTGGCACTGCAACAACGCTCTCGTCCTACGAGAAGGTCCTGGGAAAGCAGAGTTATTGCAGACTGTTCCCTCTCGAGAAGGACTCCAGCCTCCCTCCCTCCTGTCTTCAACAGCAGAAGAGTTTCTTGACACATTATTTACTGCCAGCTCTTCATTTTGTCCTCTCTTTACGCACACCACTCTCTGACATAAGCCCTGACCTTCCCTTTTTGCTGTTCTTCCTGAACACAGCTTAGACTGTCGTCCACAGAAAGGCAGGGAAAGCCTGTGAACTGATGGCACTAAGCATTTTGAGGGACCTGGGCATCAGACTGCACAGTCTCTAGACCACGGACCTGGTCTTTGATTTAACTGTCTACAGGTCCAGGTGCCACTCTGGCATATAACACATCAGATCCAAAGTAACATGGCATCATTTCTGCTAAATCCATTCCTTGCTCAGTAGGATGCACTAAAAAATAGGACATCCATTCTTCAAAAACTTCCTAGCATGTCAGCTTCTGCAACTTCTACAATAAAATACAGCACCAGACTCAACAATAAAATAAGATGTGGGCTCAAGTGCTGCTTGTTCCAAAGCTCTCCTTGATGGAATGAATTCCCAGAGTTCTGATTATCCATCTAAGGCAGCTTTCTCTTCTCCCCCCGCCGGCATGGCTCTGCCCTCTGGCTGAAGGCTGAAACCTCCAAAGTGGAGAACAAAAGTGGCCGACACCTCCTCAGCCGCCGTTCGCAGCCTGGAGTATTCAGTTAAATTGCCATCGATTTCCACAGCCATTAGCGCGGCAGGCTGGGTGCTGCCATCAGACCAGGCTGCGTCTTAATTCTGGTCTCAGAATATTCTGTGATTAAGCATCTTCCCAGCTTCGGACCCTACTATCCCTCTCGGCTCCTTCAGCGGAAATAGTATATAGGATGGGATGTTAACTCTAAGTCTTTGCTATAAGCTGACCCTTGCTATCCACAGGATAATCCTTGTGGTCCTTTTGAATCTTGATGGATGTCCTGCCTCGTCCACCCCACTCAGCGGAACCTTCCAAAGTTCTCCTGTACCCCATGCACGCTCACTTCATGTATAATTTCCCAGACTAACAGACTTTTTCCAAGGCTTTGCACCCAGAAGATAACTGTTCAACTGGCTTACTACCCAAAGCACAGGCATTTTTGAAAACGTTTCCACAAAGCCTTCACTGAAATCAAGACAGCCTTCATTTACTGCATTTTCTATATCTCCCAAAGAGTGAAAATCTCATCAAACCCCGAAAGTGAGTATATTAACCAACTCCGTTTTTTAAATAGAGATCAACACACATGCACAATTTTATTGCAGTGATGCCATTTGCTTAACACAAGTCACTGAACATGCGCTATACGGCAATGATGAAATTCAAGCCCTTCTGACCCGGGCTGGGTGCAAACTACGCCTCCCATTAATGTGCGGTGCTGGGGACTGTGGATGGAGCCAAGCTGGGATCTCTGAGATCATATTTTGCAGTCTAACAGCAGGAGCTGAGAAAGGAGCGGGTTGAGCAAAGCAAAATATTTAAACATGCCCTCTGAATATGACTACGGACTTCTCAATGACTTCTCCTTATCTGTGAGCAAGCACGTCTGCAGAAAGGAAATCATAAGTCCTACTCCCTGGTGCTCTTGCCCGCCCCAGTGGCAGAGCATCTCCACTGGAAGTGGTGATTTTGGTAACTAATCACAAAGAAGAGTCAATGCATGTGGCTTATCTACATATTCAGAGTTTTTGGTGGATTAAGGGTTTCAAATCGGTGTTTACCAGGCAAGAAATGATAACCAGCTGCCAAGTGGGCAGAACAGAGGTCTAACGCAATCCATGTGAAATACTGTGCTCCACAACACAAAGAAGGGGCAGTTTGCAAGGTGCTCAGTACCCTGGTGCTGATCCAGGAAATCAGTTAATTATTTGCTTAAACCCATGCACACAAGCAGGCTCATTACATGCGACAGGACACCCCTCCAGCTTAAGTGTTTTGCTGGACCGGCTCCCTGATATAAAGCATAAAGCCAGGGGCTCTGTGCTGAATACAGAGGAATTTTGATTAAATTCTTCTGGCAGGGAAGGAGGGAGGGAGAAATGTAGCCTGTATTTAATGCCTTCCTCAGTTTACAATTTATATTCCAAAAAGCTGCGAGCTATGGTCTTAAGGAAGGAAGGAGGAGATTTGCATTGCCCACGGTGTGCCTCCCCCTCTGCCCATCGTGCCGTGTTGACATGAAATCTAAAGAGGAATCAACCTTGTCTCATCTTTCCAGTGGAAAAGAAAAAACCTGAAGGATTGTGCATCCTCAAAGGAGAGACGAGATTGTGTGACTCAGGCTTTCCCACCGATTTCGGGTTCCCCGAAGGACCAGTGCATGCCTGCAGAGAGCTGGTCCTTGAGCTGCTGCCTCCCAAGGAGCAACCCCTGCAGCCCACTGAGTGCATCCAGCTGAGCAGAACCACCCCCAGATCCACCGCAAACCTCACCTGAAGCTATGCAAAGCACAGGGGAAAGACGCTGCATGTGTAAAGATGGAGTTTCTGCACAGTTTGGAAGTGCTGAATTTGCCCAGCAGGCAGGATGATTATCTCAATAATCAGGGGAATTATCTCAATCTCCCAGCAACGCCCCAGCTCTTTCCCCCCTAACCCCATATGAATCAACACCCTAAAACCTTGGATAGACGGACCTGACCTCCTTCCCAGCTAGATGCTTGTAATGACCAAAACAACTATTTATCTTTCCCTCAGCCTGCAGAGCAGCAAAGATTTCAGCTATGGTAGTGGCCTGGTAATCACCAGCCATTAGCGTAGCTGCAAACACAGTGCAAACCCAGCAGACACAGCCCTGAAACCCTGGGCTTTGCTGAGAGCCTCAGCAAACCCCACGTCAAAAGAAAAGCAAATCTCCCAAAGATCAGGCTATGGAGATTAGTACTTGAAAACATCCCAAACCAGTAGAGGACAAGGCATCCCAAAGGCCAGCGAAGGAAGCGGGTGCATTATGGCATGGCGCTGACGGCTCCTTCTGCGTCGGTGGGGCAGTGGGGCAGGGACACGCCACGTCCAGCCCTCGCTGCCGGCACGGGCTCTCGGCTGCGCTGGGAACTACCAGCGTTTCAGCTTCCACAAGATGGCAACTTCCTCCTGCGTGTTTCCACCAGCACTTTCATAGGTTTTTTTACGAGCAGCTGGTTTAGAGGAGGTTTACGCTGCTGCCTGCTTTGAACACACTGTTGCTGTGAGTGATCAGCACTAAATCGGAAACCAAGTTCTGCACATAAATACTACCATGTTTCACCAAATCTTGCTGCTCTGAATTCATCTGTCTCCCAGTTCTTCATTCATTCCAAGCCACTTTCTGCACTATTTCACCTCCACTAGCCCGTCCCTTCCTAAGTGCCGGACCGGTGTGAGTCCCTGCAATGCTGCAGCACGGGGGCCCCTGCCTCGCTGCCCCAGAAGGCAGGACCAGCAGCCTGGCAGCACTGCAGGCTCTCAGGGAAAGTCAGGGGAGAATGTGGGGATCTGCCTTCAGGTCCTCATTCAGCTGACGGCCTCACGTGCAACCCCAGGCAGCTCTTTAACCTTTCCTGGGCCTCGATTCCTATCTATAAATGGAGCTAATGCAGCTATGTCTCGCATGTCCACTGCTAGTTCATTAACTCTTTACGACTGCGTGTCAGTGCCACCCCTTCGCAGGGAGATCAGATCCTACCCTGAAAAGATTTTTACAAAGGTCAACAAGTGAGCAGCAAACCCGCATCGGGGGCTGCTCAATTCTTATTTTTTTTTACTTTGGACACAGTTCCATGCAGACTTGTACTTTGTAACACATTCGCATCACTGTCCCTTTTAACATGTTTTAAAACCTGGAGTTGGGTAGAGAAGAACAGAAAATGCCTACCACCTTCAGAAAATAAAAATTCTACATTTGCATGGAGTAGCAGTATTTTTCAGCTCCAAATCCATTTTTGAGTCTTTCTGCCTATGCACACATGTGCACAGGGCTGCTCAGAGAGGGAGCTGTGTAGTCTTAGCAATCCTCTGCCTACAAACAGGTCAGAAATATTTATCAGGAGCAAAGACAGTAAAAATGAGAGATACTGATTAGACCAAGAAACTAAAAAAACCCCTTTCACAAGTGACCAAGGCCATTAGCTGTGACTCAAAGGCAAGACTAAGCTTTAGGATTATCCCACTTAAAGCTTCAGAAGAAAATTCAATTAAATTACAGTCTACCTTGATTGCCACCTTTGTCGGGACAAAATGGGCATGCGAAGGAAGGCCGGTCTGGGCCAACTAATTGAAGCAAGCTGGTATCAGTTGGGGGAGGAGAAGAGTGGGAAGGAAAAAGGCTGTGTCAAGGGATCGGAGACAGGAGATGTACAACCTAGAGCAGATACTGGAGCAGCTGGAACATACCAGTTGCAGGAGACAATTTAAAGAAAGGAATTATGAGATAGACAAGGAGAGCCTAGAACAAAACCCAGAAAGTCATTCCTTTCAAAACCGAGTGTGAGGCAGGCTTAGCAGTAAGCGGTCCCCAGCAAGGTGAGTAGTACAACCTGACCTGGCAATTTGCGGGGAGGTTACAGCTCCATCTGAGCAGCACTGGGAAGCAGAAAGCTGGAGAGTTAGTGGTTATAGCTGCCCCTGAAAATGGCACTTGCTTAAGGAGATGGCCACTGATACCAAAGCTGGGTGATGTCTCAGTGTGCTGCCAGCATGTGGCTGTTGGAAATGGAGGGGCACGCACAAACCCAAACGACTGACCCACCTGCAAACACCTCACTGAGATTCATTGCCTTGGAGGTCTCCCATCACCCACCTTTGCTCTCTCCTGGGAGCTCTGCACCATCCACTTCTAACCCAGCATCTGTTTCCCTCCAGTCCAGGCCATGCAGCCAGGAAAGCTGATGTTGGGAGTATTTCTCTGCCTCCTCCCCACAGCCTGGCAGTGCAGGCTCAGCATAGAGCACGGACCTTTCAGACCTCCTGTCCTTCGCTCCCCTCCCATCTGCTTTCCTGGCTTGGCTGGTTTCTCTCTGTAGTTGATGCGAAAGCAATGCGGGGTGGAGAAGCAGCATATGCCAGCGAGCCAGGCTGCTCGCTTTTGGCGGCCCAGCGTCTTGCCTCACGCCCCGTAACTGCTTGGACAAAGGAGCACCAGTGTGTGATCCACAGGGTCAGGTCCATCATGCCATCAGGTACCTGACTCCCACCTAGAAACCTGTGTGTCCGTGGGGAGACTGGCTCTAAATATCTCCATGTCAGGCAGAGGAAAATACTGAAGCCTAAATTGCAGATATGAAAAGCACGTTGGCATCTGACAGTGGGGTCCTTGTTTGTTATGCAAATACATTAAATACTCTACAGTATGTAAAAAACAAACAACCAAAAAACCAACAGGCTACTCAAGCATTCAGGACAAAATTCTTGCTGGTCATTAATTGCCGCCTGCTAAATGGACAGGCAGTTTTTATTAACCAACAACTGCAGCAGAAAACTCAAGTGACAATGGAGCTCAAGAGCTAAAATCTTAGAGACTCTCTCCAGCCAATGTAGTAGAAACACAAGGGTTTTCCAGATATCTGTGATGCCTGTTTAATAGCAGGGTGAAGGACGTTAAGAAAAGAAATTGGCTGGGCAAGCTTTAACTACACTGAACAGATCACCTTAGGTTAGCAAAACTGTAGTCAATACCCAAGCCTTCAGATTTAGATTTTCAATCAAGTGCCTAATTAACAGAGCCTAGGAAAGCAGGGTTCTGAAATTTAATGAGACACTCAACACAGAGCTAAGTGCTTCAGATATCTATGCTTTCAAAAATCATGAGAGGGTGATAAAAAAAAGTGGAGATTATGCAAATATAACCGTTCTTTGGGTCCACTGTAAGGTTTGCTGAAAAGAAATGAGGATGCACCATTGCTGGAATGGCTCTGAGATGCTGGTGGGAGTATTTATTAGGGGCCTGATCCTCAGTGGCTGCAGAGTCCCACAGCTTCTTTGATTTCAAGAGGATACCCCAGATTTCCATCTGCTATAATGACTGCACTACCAGAGTGCTGCCTCCTGCAATCCACTTTCCTTGGGTATCTTCACCGGCAGGAAAAGGCACCTCTCGGGTGAACCAGGTTGGAGGAGCCGGGAAGCGACCAACAGCTGTTGTGGCAACTTCGAGAAAGTTCCAGAAAAGTTTGGGTCACTTCCTGGGCTCTCCTTTTCTCCCCTGCATATTCTGATGGTAGCATCAGAAAGCAAAATGCCCAAGTAGAGCTGGAGGTGCCCTCAGTGACAGTGGCCTTGGGAGAGTCACTCTGCACAGGGAGTCCGGTGGTTCCAGCCTGGTAGATACTCAGTGCAGGTTTGGGTAAACACCTCCTCACTGGCACTGCCTGTCTGAACCCATCCTTGCAACCACAGCACGTCCCCAGAACAACCAAGGGAAAGAAATAGTGCCGTGAAAGCACCAGGGAGCAAGGCTAGGAGGAATGAACTTCAGATCAATATAAATGCCTGCGTGCACTTGCATTTAGCCTGATCCTGAGCTGGCCTTTCCAAAGGGGTTAAAGAGAGTCACTCTGCACAGGGAGTCCGGTGGTTCCAGCCTGGTAGATACTCAGTGCAGGTTTGGGTAAACACCTCCTCACTGGCACTGCCGGTCTGAACCCATCCCTGCAACCACAGCACGTCCCCAGAACAACCAAGGGAAAGAAATAGTGCCGTGAAAGCACCAGGGAGCAAGGCTAGGAGGAATGAACTTCAGATCAATATAAATGCCTGCGTGCACTTGCATTTAGCCTGATCCTGAGCTGGCCTTTCCAAGAGGGGTTAAAGACACATGGTTGGGGAGTTTGGTGGGGCACCAGATCAGAAAGGAGATGCTGTATCTGTCCTGGCTTCATTACGTGAAAAAAGGTCTTATATCAACTGGTGAGTAACTCACACTGATTCAGTTTAAGAAGATCTCAGCTCAAAATGATATTGCCAAAACTGAGCGTTGACCCACAGTCTTCTCCAGGGGCTTATTTACAAAGGCATTAAATAAATGGGTTGATGTTATTTTAAACTGAAATTCATTCTGCATCTTCAGCGAGAGGAACACAGGCTGGGATTTTACAGTTGGCTTTAGTGGAGCAGAGCCAGTGCTGAGCTGTTAATCCAGACTCAGACTGCTTGCTGCGAAGAATTGCTCTGTGCAGCGTCTTGCACTCCTCATCCGAAAGGGTTGATGGGTGTGATCATGCGATAAACAACAACACTGATGGGTCAGTGCAGGCACGTGGGACCAGATACTGATCTCGGCAAGAGAGATAGCAATGTGGACCTCAACAGCACTTGCTGTGGCTCTACAGACGAACAAGAGAGATTCTCTTTGCTCGCTGGCAGACTGTAAAGTAGCAGGGCTTTGAATGACCACCTGGCAAAGCCATGGCCAGATCTCTTCCAATATCCTTTGTTCCTGCTACACGAGAATGTGGCCGGCAAGAGGACGGGTTTGGTGCTTGCAGCCCACAGGGTAGAAAGGAGCCCGTCAATGCAAAGACCACGGTGGGAGGCTGGAACCTGGAGATGGAGGGGAGCTTCTAGCAAGGCTGGTTTGAAGATGTGGACTCTGCTCAGACCTGTGCTGCAGCCTCCTGCCAGCCCTTGGGATCCTAAATCCCAGGCATTCGGGGGCTTCCTGCTCGACAAGCATTGCAGGGGGTCTCAGAGATCGGGGGGCTGTGCGGCAGAGGGTGAGATCCAGGCCACAGTACAGGCAAGTCTCCATGCTCAGGGCTTGAGGCTCGGCAGGACTTTGCACTTCTGATTTGAAAACTTAAACACCCAATTCAACATCCAAATTTTATGGATTAAAAAAAAAAGGGAGAAAGTGCAGAATACAGCCATGAAGATGATTCAAGGGTTGAAGAAAATGCTTGACAAAGAGAAAATTAAAGACTTTGTTCTGTTTAGCTTATCCAAAAGGAGATGGGAAGGTGATGTGATTACTCTGTGTAAGAACTTTCATCTGCAGACAATACCGGATACAAAAGGGCTCTTTAATCAAAAGGGTAAAGACAGAACAGGAATAAATGGCTGCAAGCTGAAGCCCGACCAATTCAAATGACATAAAGGGCACAAATTTTAACAGGGAGATGATTAACCACTGGCACAAGTGACAAGGGGGGCAGGGGAGTCTTTGACTGTTGACATCTTAACTGCATTTCTTTTTGAAAGAGATACTTTAATCACGCACAGGTTCCCAGGCTCAATCCCAGCTACAGCTGGGTTAGACTGTGAATGAACACCAGGAGGCAGAAGCAATGGTGGAATGATGGTGATGGGCTGATGTCAACACCCTAGACATCCCTCCAGGCTTCTTCTTAAGGAAATCCATCCCCAGGGACACCTTCCCATCGCTCGGAGGCAGCAGGTTAACATTGCACTTGTGGGAGATGCCAGCCTGCTGTGGGATGCTAGCTGGGGACCCCAGATTCAGGAACCCCAGCCCAGACACAGTCCATCTCCTCTGCCACTCTGTCTCTACCGCACGCTTCGCAGGAGAGCAGAAGAAGCTGTAAGCACTTGACTGTCTGTGTAAAGCGGCAGCACCAGGTGAAATGTTTTATTTGCTTCCTTAAATCACAGACCTGCTTTTTTTACACTGCTCTAAACATGAATGTCTACCCCTCGGCTCCATTATTTCCAGCATTTCACACTCAGAGGATATATTCTGGCAATTTCTCCTGGTTCTGGTTTTTAAGTACAGTGAACAATTACACTCAACTGCATTCACAAGCCAACGTTAATGAGGCTCGTCGACACACTTTACTGATAGCAGCTGCTGCGCATCATATCATTGATCTGCGTGCTACAGAGATATTGCAAACTCTCTCACTAAAATCCAAGTTTCCTCCTTTGATGCGACCGCTACAGAGTGAGATGCGTGCGAGCCCTTCCCCGCTGCTTCTCCTTTCACCGCCACCAAACAAGCTGCCTGGTCCTCCCCAGCTGGAGGTCCGAGCAGGCACAGGCTTCCCACCAGCTCCACATGGTCATCACCGGCTTCCCACCGGCGACCACATGGTCACCACATGGTCACCACGGGCTCTCTGCACTTATTGTCCAGCATCCCACCCCTGGCTAAGCCACTGCACGCAGATACCACCCTCTGCCCCAGTGACATACTGGGAAAACCGTGGACCGATACAGGTGAGTGGCTCTGCATACTCTGGGAGCCCCAGCTGAAATCAGTGGGGTATCTGCTCTGGGGGTTCTCTCCTCTACAGACCATTTCCAGGGGCAATGCAGACCCGCTGTGGTTATTCTCCAGGGGCTGAAGAAGCAAGAAAGATATATTTCCTCTGACCCCCAAGGACACACATCACCCACCGAGGGACCGCATGTGGCTTTGGGGGGAAACGGGGGAGCCTGACCCTCAGCTGGCATCGGCACAGGCTGCTCTGCTCAGCCCAGGACTCATTCATGCCGGCAGAGGATGTGCCTGTATCTCCGGGACTGTATTAATAGAGTCACTGCTACTCACTGCTCTAATAATATTTACCTGCAGGCTGCAGAGTGCTTCTCGACAGAGCAAATATTTGTGCATTACACCCCGACTGTCCCACTAACCGCGAACAGCATCATCGGGAGATGGATCAATAGGTAGCTGCACATCTGAGGCTGCTCCTCAACAGCCAGAGTCCCAGCGAAGGCCAACAGGTCTTTTTCCATAGGGGTGACAAGGGTGGACATGCCTGGGGACACTTCAGGGTACCCTCCTGGGGGGATCCTGAGGCTGTTCCTTGCTGCCACAGAGCTGGTCTTGAGTGAAGGATGCTGCTGGGGGGATTCCCCCAAATCCAGCCCTGAGCAGAGATGACACAACAAGCAGCTAATAACTCCCTTCTGGAAAAGCCCAGCTCGAAGTGAGAGGCTTAAAAAATCTTTCTGTAGGCACAATCCATGAAATCTCCTGGGCAAGGCTCCTTTTGGCTGTCCGAGCCAGGAGACAGCAGGTTTTGGAGAGGTCTCCACTGAAGCCAGTTGTTCCCACCCCTGCGAAATGCCGGAGGCCGCTGCTGGCAGTAACTGGATCCGTTCCCTTTCCCCATGGCCAGGAGTGCTCCTGCCCACTCCTGATCCCTTCCCAGGGAGGGTGGGAGCTGCCAGAGATGCCGGATTCGGGCATCATGGGCTGCCCCGCATCAGGCTCCTGCCTATGCCGCGGGGGCATGAAAGCCTGTGCTTGGACCCAGGCCTGGCCACCCAAGAGATGAAGCAATTACTGCTAATTAGGTGGTGGATAAATAGGAACTGGTTGAGGAGAAAGGCTGCGGGGGCACAGACTGACACTAAGGATGGGGGGGACGGGGTGAACCATCTTGTTAGGGAAACAAGGCAAATGTTTTCAGCATCTTAAGGAGGGCGTTTAATAATCTGTGATCTGCTGAAGTGCTGTGCCCCTGTCTGTGTTTCAACTGAGGAAAGGCTGGGTATGGCGATGGCGTTCAAGGACCCAAGTTTATTCCCTGCGTGCCAATTTGTCACTCTTATCTTCGGCAGCCCACGCTGTTCTGGCGGGGCTTGAAAGCAAATTTTGCCCTTGAAAAATAAGCGTGTGCTGTGAAAAGAGATCCTTCCAAATGAGATGCACAAGTGTTCGCTGGAATGAAAGCAGCAGTCTCCGGGGAGCGAGACACACCGCCCCGGGTCAGGACAAATGGCCATCGCACGGAGCGTGGCCTTGCAAAGGAGTCCTCTCAAATCTATTAGAAAATTACCCCTTGCTTGACAGTGCCGGAGAGCAGTTGGTCAGGAAGTAGAAAGGGTTTTCCGTGACATACGTGAAATGAAATCACAAAGCTAGTAGAAAAATATATCCACTATGGCCTTTTTCTTAGATTAAAACACCAAGTTACAACTTACCATTTCTCAGTAAATGTTACAGCTTTCATTCTTCTTATTAAAAACATGACAGCTTCGAAATAAAATACTTTCTATGACAATTTGCACTGAAAAAGTAATTTTTAACCTAAAAAACTTGAATTAAAACTCACCTTTTTTACTTTTGTTCTGAAGAACAAAAACCCCAATATTACCGCTATGGAGAGCTACGAAATCTATGAAAGGTGGACTTCCCATCAAATCCTACATTGCAGTATTGATGTATCATACTCTGCAGGACTTCCCTGCAAAGAGAGTGAAAAACGCTGATTATCTGTAGCGTTGGTCAGCAAACTGCAAAGCGATAGACTGTTTGCTGTGCTGCTCCCACGATAAATACGTAATACTGCCGCTTTGCCCTTTATAGCATTGACTAGATCTGGTTAAAACAAATAGGAAAAAAAAAAAATCACAGGAGGAACTTAGAGCTGCTCATCAACTAAATCTCAGCCCGGGGCAGGAGGTATTACTATTAATTATATTGTTTCAAAGGCAGTTGCAGTGGGATGGTAAAGATTTAACACTCTCCAGCTACAGCTCGATACAACAAACACTAAAGTCAATGGCAAAGCCCTCTTTGACTTTAGGGGTGCAGGATCAGAGGTTAAATGTTCATGCACACCCCTGCATTGGGTGCAGTGGTACACAGGCGATGCTTTGCCCCAGCATCCAGACAGATGCAGAGCAATTGCTTTGCCCCAGCATCCAGACAGATGCAGAGCGGAGCCCAAAGAGGCAAACTATTCTGCAAGCTTGCAAAGCCAATCAGTGAGCAAAATGATTGCAGGAGAACAACGTCCTGGTGTACACGATATGAGCAACCCCTCCTTCCATCACCTGTTCCACCTCTTTGAAGAGTGCCCGGTGGCCTCTCCCAACATTGGCCATGGCACAGCACCGTACGGAGGGATGTAGCTTTGACCTTTCCTATCTTGCTCCAACACCACCATTCATTTTGCAGTTAAAAGCCCTTAAAACTGCAGTGGACTCAGAGGCCAGGGGACACCACTCCACAGACCCCAGGAGAGCTGCAGGGGTTTAGGCAGGGTGGATCTGTCTTGCTCACACTGCAAGACCTACAGTAACTGACACCAGCTGAAGATGAGGTCCTTCTACCTCAGCATCACCTTAATTTTCACCAGGACAGGAGATGGCTTGGTGACAAGGTGGAGATGGCAGATACCCCACCTCCTGCTGCATTTAGCAGACCACAGGTATCGTTTAAGGAGAGAACATCTGCACTGCAGTGAGATGCAGTGCAGGCAGGAGATGCAGGCAGGACCCTGCCGTACCCACATGGCACACGGAGACACAAGGAGGCAATGTACTGTAAAGGGGAAAGCAGTCGCGAGACCCAAATTTCTATTCACGTACGCCTTTTCCTCAGCTCTCCCTGCTCGCTTCCCCACATCCCCTCGTTTCACTACCATGCTCTTGCATCCATCCCCTCAGCACCTCCCTCCTCCTCCTCACCGACGGAAACTGATGACACCGGACAGCCCCGATTTCCTTCTCTACAAAGAAATCCTGTGCCAAATATTGTGATTCATCAAACGAGTAAGAGCAGAACCCCTTCTTAGTCTAAATGTTGATCTTTAATCTCCAAAGGCTTCTGCTGCCTGGAGTATAAGCTTCACTTCTAATTAACGGTGTTAACAAACCTTTCTGCACTAGCAAGCTTTCAGTGGTGTTTTTCCAAAGGCTTTGTCAGAAAGACACCAGCATCACGTTACCCTCCTAGGGGAAGCTACTTTGGAGAGGAGAGACCCTGGCTCCGTGTTGAGACACATGCCTGTTCGTTCCAGGGCACTGGGGCACCTGGACCAAGGTAGTTCTGCTCCAGAGACCTCATCTTCCTCCAGTGCCTTCAGTGGGCGTCGTGGCTTCGTTCCGTGTGCCGGCTTTCGCTTTCCTCCATGGGAGCAGGAAAAAAAAGCTGCTTTAGGCAAAGACAGTTTAGATTTCCCTTTTCTTGGGAAATCCATGCAAGATGGGAAGAATCGCTGCTTTCGTCTGCAGACCAGAGAGGCATCCTGCATAATAAGCAGGTCAGCCTTTGACATCTATTTTTTAGGAGAGATGAATCCCAAATAACTGTTTGCAGCCAGAAACTTCTTCTGACCCGGGGGCTCACCCCACATTTCAGAAGGTAATGCAAAGTAAGGTCAGGCCACCTTAGCTAGGAGACACTCTGCTTTTTCTTTCTGAGGTTTGAAACCCCAAACGCTCCCTCTTCCTCTCTCTGTCCATCCCACCAGTAGCCCATGTGAGTCAGCGCATCTCTCGCTCTGCCAAGAGCAATCCCTCGGACTGAGCTACTTGTTAGTTTGAAGTTTTATAGAATATAGATCTGTTTCCTTCTCAGCTCTAAACTTTGCTGACTCAAAGGAAAGTGATCATTAACAATCCCCTTGATAGCTGTATTTTTCTTACCTAAGTGCACACAAATTGCAACCGACAACCAATTAAACAGACGGTTTCTCATTTTTTCCCAATAAACATAATTTGTAATTCCAAAATGTCAATAAAGAGTCCTTCAATTTTATATTCCACAGCATTTGCAACTCAGCCCGGTAATTTCAGAGTCAATAATTAAAAAAAAGGCAATTAGGGTATTAATTGAGAATCACCAAGTTACTTCATATAACATATTGCATATTTATCCACTTGCATGATTTGCCCTAACTGCTCATACCACACTGAATGCTGTTCCATCATTGCAGCTGGAGTTTTTAGAGCAACGCATCTCTCCCTCCCCAGCCCTTCATCCCAGCCATGCTCCTGGCTTTAAACACTGAGACAAGCGATGGATCTGGTACAGGGCGAGGGAATGATGAATCGTGGAGGGATGAGCAGGATTTGCCTTGAACTAAGCTGTGTTTGCTGATTGGAACAAGGTGGGGAAAAAACAGCCTGTTCACTATGAAGAATTGTAGTGAGAAAAGAAGGGAAGAATTTTCTAAAAATGTTACCGTCCACAATAACCACAACAGTTTCATTTTATAAATTACACATTTTGTTTCCTGCCTACTGTCCTGGGTTATTTTTAGAACTGAAAAATAGTAGTGGCCCAACAGAAAGCAGATTCTTGGTACTAAAAAACCCGTAGTCTAGCTACCAGCCCAAATCTCACTTCAGACGTCCATGCATCCCTTCCACTGTCTCCCCTGGAAGAGGGTCTGGATACGGGACCCCCAAGCCAGGCAGGGTCCCCAAACTCTGGGGAGGCTCAGGACTCCAGGCTGACTACAGCCACGTTTGCCCATGGTCTTGTCTCACACCAGGAAAGGGAGAAGATGAGTATGGAAGAAGAATATGGAAGAGGGTAAAAGAAGTGCGCATCTTCATCAGATGGGGCTGTTAGTTACTGAGTGTCCCCCAGTTCTGCAGACGCAACCCAACGGGGACAACTCTGAATGGCCACCTCGGCCGTGTCCCTCCTCATGCCTCGGCGGCTGTCTTGCAACCTGACATTTTCAGAAATGGGATGTTATTCTTTTTTTTTTCACACTAATATCCACATTCATAGGAGGCATTATTGATGTGACAGATTCTCTGCAAATTCAAACATGAAGCCAGAAAAGCAGCGTGCATACACATGCCCAGACATAAAGGCAATGCACTCTGCTTTCCAAAGCTCTCCGTTGGAGGGATGTTTCTGATATCAGGAGGGATATTTCTGATATCAGAGTGCTAATACAGTACAGCTTTAGATGGATTGGCAGCACACCACCTGCAGTATTAAGACTTCCATCAGCTGTCTTGTCACACAAAGAGCAGCATCTCTATAAAAACCTAATACCTTGCAATTTTGCAAGTTTGATATTAATACCAAGGCTTAAGAAGAAAATACAAGTCAGCTGAATACAGGCGGATGTTCTTCCAGTTTAGCGATGCTGCTGCCCAAGAATGAGCTTCACTGCACCAATAAGGCAGCTCTGGCACTGTGTAGTGGACACAGATGCTACAGAAGATGAAGGCAAAGAGGCTCAAAACATGCCCTAGGGACTGACGCACTATTGTAGACACTATAGAAATACTTCTGTAAGTGAAATTAGGTTAGGCAGACCATAGGGGAGCAGAGAAAGGTAGGCACACCTGAGAAGGTCTCACTGACCAGATCAGAAGCCGGCTTGCAGTGCAGTAGGAAGCGTCCTATTTTTGTAGCACGAGGCAATGTCAGGTCATGATCATGGACCTCATGCACTTCTTCAGCCCCACTGCCAGCCTTAGGGCTGCTGCAGCATCAGTCCCAGCAGAGGCTTTCAGGGTGGAGGGACTGTGGGATTAGCCATCAGGGCACTCCCTGCTCCCCTGCAGCTCGGGGAGGGGGCTCGTGGGAAAGGCCAGAGGCAGGAGCTACATCTCTACTCCCTGTCTTGCCTTCATGAAAGGTTTCCAGCGCAGGCACCACAACACTGGCCACTACATCTTGCGTTTGAGGTGCTGCGCCTGGTCTGCCACACTCCAAAGCAGTGCTGTCTCAAGGAGACACTTTACCACTTTGCACGTAGAGCTGACACCGGCCGGGTCCCTGCCTGCAATAGGTGTGACATCTCTCTCTGGATGCCACCAACAGGAGTTTAAAAGGCAGGACTGAAAAGAGAGACAAAGGGCAAACAGGACAGCAGTTAGCGGCTGGCAGAGCCCCTTCTGCAGCTTTGTTTTCTCTTGCAATTGAATTAGATGCTGATAAGAGATGGTGAAGGATTTTCGTGCCACATGCGGCTCTGCAATAGAGCTTCTGATCTATGGATTACAGTTCACCAAGGAGAGAGCTCTGCGGAAAAACGCTTATGAGGAAGAAATGCCACCACTGTAAAGAAAAGCTCAGGGAACCATTTTCTGGGGTCATTTCTCTTAGAAAAACAGCCCTATAAAGCCACAGAAAGACTCTTAACAGAGCGCCAGGGACTTGGCAGCTGGCTCCGAGCAGGACGACTCTGACTCTGACGTACTCATCCTGCGAGGCTCATGTCCTAACCCTGCTTGCAGCATCTTCACCAGCACTTGCTTTGAGGCAAACAGGGCTGAGCTTACTTTCAATTACTTGACACGGCATTGTTTTTATTTCTTTGGAGGTTTTACTTCTGAGGTCCACTACAACTAGGCAGATGGCCCCAATATTTGGGCTTGCGCCATGAATTAATCCAGGACCTTTTGAACAGCCAGGCATGCCTCTGACCTTCAGCTTTTGAACAAATGCTCATCGGAATAAAAACCCACGTGCCAGATACCGAGACTGACAGAAGACCAGCCTCCTTCTCTGATTAAAACATTTACCATTGACTTATCCATAGCCACAAGCATCTCATATGCATCTGTGACTGCAGTGCAAAATGAGTAGTACTCCTGAAAAGTCAAGCAGGTCATTGCAAAGTAGCCAGCAACATTGTCTGAGCCTGATTTGGAAAATCCCAGTGGAACAGCTGTGGGTTAAATGTTAAAACAGATTCTTTTTACACAAAATTAGGCACTTTTCATAACCCATTGCGTGGGAAATCCTTTTAAAGCCAATGGGAACTGCCACACTAGTGTTTGCAAGCCCTGCATGCTGCCCCAATGGCCCCGGTAAGGTGCACCGGCCGGGTGGTGAGCCACGAAATCACCTTCCCGTGCCAACGGTGCCCAAGAGCTGTACCCGCAGGATGAGGATGCCTGCAGGAATTCCCTCATCGCAGAGTCCTAAGGCCAAAAATCAGAGAAGAACCCAAATTTTGCATTGCTCATCAAACTTTCCAGCAGCTCCAATTAACGCTGCTACATTATGTATAACCCTTAATTCCTCTCTGTATCATTGCATACAGTATACAGGAGGCATTACCCAAGCTTCCACCTTCAGCTCACAGCACCGAGGCCCTACAACAACAATCTTTTTCCCCAAATCTCCCCGCAGGTGGGTGCCAGTAGACTCTACAGCCAGTAAAGGCAACTGCAGCTTCCTCCAGCCACCCAGACCAGCCAGGGGCAGCAAGCAGCAGAGGCTTTCACCCCTCCGCTTGGTACATCGCTTTTGCCAGTCCATCGAGCCTTGAACCTCCAGGACCACGAATGCCATCATTTATACTCTGCTTGTGGGCATGAGAAAGAAGCAGCTCACTGCAAGGCCGGGCTGTTCCTTATTATAAACTCTCCATGCCCTTATACGCTTTTTCCTCTAACTACAAAATAATATCGCATGCTTTTACAATATTGTAGGTTTCATGTGCCACAAAGCAGCATCTGTGTGCGTTCCCAATTTCTGCACGGCTTTAACTTACAGTATCCCTTAATTGTCCGTTTTTGTTTACAACGTACAATGGACAAGCTCCAGTGCAGCTTTCCACCCCCTGCAAATACAGATACTGTTTATTTATAGCTCCTTATTTGCAGAGAGCCTATGGAGATGAGAAGAGATGTCATTCACAGGGGAAGGCAGATGTATTGAATCAATCACTATGTGAAGGGGCCTGGGGTATTTCACAAAAGAACCACAATTCACAACAGAAGATAAATTATCCAGACCTTTACACATCCTTGTCTGTCAGTTACCATCTTGATACAAACTTAGCAAAAAATAAAGCAAAAGTCCCTTTTTCTAGGTCTAACGGGAAAGTACAGATCCCTGTTCTCCAGTTTTTAAGCTTGACCAAGTTACAATGACAAAGGGAGCTGTCTCTGTTTATATTTCCCTAGCTATTTAGAATCACAGAATATCTCAAGTTGGAAGGGACCCGTAAGGATCATCAAGTCCAACTCCTTGCTCCTCGCAGGACTACCTAAAACTAAACCATATTTAAGCACATCTAGGTTTCAGTCTCAAGTCTCGTCTAATGGATATGGCCGTATCACTGATTGACCACCCAAATGGTCTTAATCATCTTTAAAAGTTTCCTTTTATAGGTTGGGGAAAAAATCTCCCAGCCCAAACTGCTGTAAACTGGTACATGGGTAGGGTGGGGGGCCCTTCCTACATTAAAAAAGGATATTTCTGCACCTGTAGATATAAAGCAACAGAGGTAGCAGGAAGCTCGTCTACTTTTCCCATGTAATGATAAAAACTGTCAAAGATGGACAAGGAGAGATTCTTAATTTGGAAAAAGGGTCAGTACTTCACAGACACCTACAGATTTCCCTGAAAGCATCAGGAAAATGACCTACCTTCAGAGTTTATAGGATAATCCTATCTATGATATCAAACTCAAATGAGGAAGGGAGAATGGAAAATAGGAAGAACTAAAAAGAGAAAAGAATAAAAAAGAATTAATAGAATAAAATCAATGGAATAAATTAGTCCAACAAAGGGCTGTGGCATTTAACTTCAGACCACACTGGAGGGAGGAAGGTCTGCCTTACGCTGGAGCTGAATTCCCACTTTTTGGGGCCCATCCTACAAATCTCTGCTGAATGCAGCAGTCAGTTCCACCTGGGGCACAGACACGCTATTTCAATGATACAGTTCCCATATTTTATTTCCTAGCCAAATATAACCATGCCAATACCTCACTGCGGAATTACAAGTATTTATAACCAACCTACCAACTAAACCAACAATGTTCAATCAGTTTCTCGTGGACAGACCCTCACGGAGACGTGTGGGACCTTCCTTCGCCAGGGTGCCGCTCTTGCCAAGCCGGGCAGACCTGTCCAACCCACACACTCCGTGCCCTGGAGCTCAGCCATCTCCTCCGCCGCCTATCTGAGATCTTCTAAGCTTGACATGGCCTATGCAATACCCTTTGTATTTCCCCATTTCCCATACAGTGATAATATCCCAGGGCTGATATACTCAAGGGGTTACCAATTTGATGGCCTGGGAGATGGGAGGTGATATATCCAAACATGTCCTTTGCTAGAGACAGCCTCAAACTCATCCTTTATACACTCTGGTCCTTCATCAGACGTAACCAGCTCAGTTACATGATGTCCCATGAAAATGGATGCCACGTATATGAGCACAGAGTATTTCTTAGCGTGGACAGCTCAGGAACTGTGTGTAGATAATCACAATTTTGAGCCACAGCATGCCGATGTCCTATGCCTGTTCTACAGGAAAGCAGGTAATAGTTCTAGATCTTGCCTTGCTGTGTGTTTTTTAAGACATATGGTTCCCACCTCTGACCCTCTCCCACTTTTGGGCTCAGCTTGCAAATCACACTGTTACAGATGACAAAATAACCCATGTATCTACAGTAATTTATTTTCCAAATCCATTGTGGTAATGGCAGGAACTGGTCTGTAAGTAAATGGACCATTTATTTATGGATGGTAAATAAAAGCATTCAATTCTTCATAACCATAGAGCAAAGCTGAAGGTTCCCTCTTTGTCTGAGCCTATGGACACCCAGCCTCTGTGAGCTGGGCAGTGGTGGGCAGGGGGCAACTGAAAGACAGAAGAAAGGTCATTCATTCCCTCTCCCCTTCCACAATATCCTCACCATTTAAATGTAGACCAGGAAAAAACTTCAGAACAGCAAGAGAGCTGGGCTGTGAGCAGCCAAGGTCTCTCCAGGGCAGATACAGCTGCACTTTCCCATCTCCAGGATAACGGCAGGAACGAAGAGCTGCTAAGAGCACAAACTTCTCCCGTTGGTCAGAGCTGAAACCCAGTGGAGTCTGACCCAGCGAGTCTACCCCCGCTCCTGAGAGCAACTGCCTGCCTGCAGGCAACTCAGCGGAGAAGCCACGTCAGGTTATGGCCATCGAACCTCCTAGATTTGAAGAGGCTTGTTGGAAAAGGACCGTTTCCTTATCACGGCAACTTGGACAGGAATTACTGAGAGTTAATTTCGAGACACTTGGAGGTTGGGGTGGAAACTAAGCACAAGCAAGGTGGGGAACCAACAAACAGCAATCTCAGCCCTGTTGGGCCAGGAATTACAAGGCAGCAAGGTCACTAATGGGGGGAGAAATTCAGCCGAGCAATTTTGAGGGGGAGGGAAACGAGGCTGGCAAGCACAGGGTGAAATCAAACTGGAGAAATCAATAAAGGGAAAGGACAGAGGGGGGCAACAGGACACGGGAAAAGATAAATTAAAGGCTTGTCCAGGGGTTATGATGGCTAGTGAGCAATAAATTAAATAAAAGAGGGCAACAGGGACGAGCAAGGTAGTGTGAAAAATTAATTAGAAGGAAGGGAAGCATAACCAAGGCATAAAACATGGGTGCTCGTGGAAAGATTAGAGGTCCCAGGGAATGAAGAGGCTTTGAAAAGTGTAAGAGGAGCCAAGGCAGAGGCTGTAAAGGCTGTGACCGCGTGTGAGGGTCAGATAAACAATGCTGATGCGTTTTCAAGAGTATGAGAAGCAGGAAGCCATTGAAGAAGAAAGGATCATCTCGCAGAAGGAGGTGGTGTTGCTAGTGCTGAGGCCCTGGTATACCAAGATTCGCTCCTTGGCTTTTGCAGCCAAATGTAGTGGGGTATTGACTCTCCCTATCTGCCTGCAAATAGTCTCCTTCCACCTACCCCTCTGCCCCCAGAGGAGAGGGCACGGGTGCTGCCTGCAGGATGAGGCACTGCAAGATGGGTTATTTTAGCTGGGTGTCTTAAATGCATGTCTGCTGAGACACAAGGAAAGGGATGAACAGGTCTGACTCGAGCTGTCTGCCTCCAGGACCCGCTCTGGCTCTCCAAAATGAAACCATAGCCCTCCCTGCAACCATTTCTGAAGGTATCCCCCAGCTCCTGAGCAAAATTCACCAACACCTCAGCCACTGCAGTTCAGTTTAGCCCATGCCCTGGTGTGGATGTGCCCTGTTGACTTCTTCAGGCTCATGGGACAGGCAGACTTTGGGTGGTGGGCAGAGGACCCTGGCCTCAGGGGATTTATGTGGCAAGCACAGACTTACATCCAAGTCTCTGCTGGGTCCATTGCCACTGGGGACTTGAATGCTGGGTCCCAGACTGCACAGGGGAGCACCCTGCTTGCCTCAAGGGTTATCCTGGGGTAAGCCGCCTTTACCCTTTTATGCTGAAGCTGTTCCACTTTGAACAAAATAATGACACGTGCTGGGAGAACTGGAGATGGGGAAGAGGGTGGATGGAGCAAGCACAACTCTGCAGCCTGGCAACCGTGCATCTCGCTTGAGCGCTGGGGAACCTGGACCTTCTCAATCTTTGTGAGACAGGAGCGAAGCAGCTCCCTGGTGGATCCTTGCTCAGCAGGCCCACTGCGCTGAGCCCTGTCTCGAGGCATCAAATCTCTGTGTGCTCGGGGCCGCTGCGCCGGGCACTGCACTGCCAAGAGCTGCGTGGGGTCAGCCCAAAACTCTGCGTTCCATCACCTGCTTCCCAGCCTCAGGTGCATCACCAGGAAGGCAGCAATTAGTCACGGGCTGGGGGTATGGTGGTTTTCAAAGGATTTACAGTTGTGTGCCAGAAAGGATGAGCAGCAGCTCATCAGCTCTGTGCAGAGCAGGTTGGAGTGTCCCAATGCCACCATTTTTGCACTGACAGATTTTCTGTTTGTAATTCAGGTCCCACTCTCAGTTCTGCAGCGGTCAGGACTCAGGCAGCCTGGATGGGACCAGCTGCTCAGCAGGGACAGGCAGTCCTGTCTCTGGCCTCAAAAGCGTCTGTCTTTTTAGCCCAGGATGCTGGTGCACTTACAGGGCTGCCCAAGACCACAGGAGCCTCCTCCGGTTATAATATCAGCATGAGCAATGAGCTTTGTGAGCTGCTACTGCCCATCACTGCAAAGCTCCCTAAGTCAGTATTTCGTTAGCGGGCTGTTAATTGCCACTGTAGTGCATGTGGTGCTTTGCTTTTGGAGGATTTCTCATGAGGAGTAGAGATGCAATTTTTAGAAGAAGAGCCGAAGAGTGTTTGGGGGCATGTGTGGGGGAAATGATTACATGAATATTTTCAGGCCCTTCAAATCACAGGGGAAAAGAAAGAATTGGATGAGTCTGGATCAAACCTGCCTTTAAAGCAGCATTCTTTGAAATGAACAAGCTGCCTCGGTGCTCAGAGACAGCTAAGAAGATTATAAGCAAAAGATACCTATGCCAGAGGAGGGAAGAAGAAATAATAAAGGCATTCAAAGCTATGACAAGCAAATGAAAAAAAAAGAATAAAGCAGACTTTTTGGATATGCCAGGAGGGGTACAAGCAAGATCAATACACTGACAGTGGCAGCCAAAGTTGGGTAAGGAACAGATTCAGAGCATCACCGCGGGGCTGAGCCGCCCAACCCAGAAGACAGCACAAGGATTTTCATGGGTCTCTGCGGCCACCGATCAGGCACTCCAGCGAACGCTTGTAAGGGAAGTAGGACAAGAAGTAATGGATAACTAAAAACATTAGAGAAAGCTAAATGGGCTCCCTAACCTCTCTCTGCCCTAACAAACTTCACTCTGGCTTCTGTTTGAACCGGACTGTAGACAGCTAAGTTCATTGTACCCTACACACAATAGGAAGCAGGCAAGGTCTCAGGGAAGTTGTAACATAAATAGACAAGGAAAAGGGTGTATTTCCACTCCTTTGTAACATACCAGAGCAGAGATGCATGGAATATTAGGGCTCAGTCCAATGGAACATCAGTTTGAGTTCAGTGCGGCGCGGAGCTGGGCACCGCAGGGATCTGATCACAGGGAGCCTGTGCTGGATCCAGAACCGAGCATGCCGCTCCCGAGACTCCACTCTGCATCTCCACCGAGACACTGCCTGCACTTATTTCGTGTGCATTTCTTAAAATTCACAAACTCAGCCTGCACACACAGATCCTGGGGTCATTTCCCACCTCTCGTAGCAAATCTAGAGGGAGTGCTACTGAGATTCAGTGGGAATTCTGGTGCACAGCAAGAACAAAAGCTGCCTTATTCTTTTATACGAAGGCACAAGCAGATGACTGAGAGCCCTTGGGTTATTGCAGGGTGATGGTTCACCACACCAGGGCATCGCTTACAGCCCATCAGCTGGCAACCAACTTCACGGTGGTCTAAATTAACACCAGAGTGCACAGCCGGTGCAGGCTGGGTGTCAGCACACGCACTGCAGCTTACCTGGTAAGCGGTAACCTGTTTGGCTGTTGTAAGACAGACTCTTCTACCTGTGTGTGTAGTATCTGTTCTCGATGTTTCTCCCGAAACTGTATTACATGAAGCTGCATGCCCCCGAAGTCACGTGGGAGGCAGATCTGCTGAGCAGGACAACGTTCCCTTCCCAAGTTACTTCGCCAAATATAACCGTATTTGAAGCTTCTGCCCTTTAAAACACTAATTCCTATGATTAGTAACCCTCTTAACTACAAAGAGTCATTGTTCAAGGGTATGGTGTCAACGACACCCTCAATTCATCCAGCTTCAGAGAGGCCTGAGACTGCCCTGCTGATTGCATGCAGCACCTTCGAAGTAGAAATCTGTCATTCAAGAGGAATCATGCAAAATCTTTGGTATTTCCTGGTTTTAGCTGTGTTGGAAGAAATTCAAGTATAAGGCATACATCCACTCCGTGGCCACGCACACTGAGGTGGGAGGTGCAGAGCCCACTGCCACCACCAACCCTTTTTCAGGCTAAGCTCCTCCTGACACCGTGGCTCCAAGCTATTACGCTGCTGCTTGGGGAACCCCAGAGACAACCCAGGTCCAGTTCTGCGTTTGATGCAACCCAGGCACGTGTTCGATCTGCAGTTACAGCCTGCAGGTGAAATGGGACACGACAAGGCAAATGAGCTGAGGTGAATGTGGAGGAGGAGATAACCCACAGGAGGTCAACAGGGCGCAGGTGCCACGTCCTGGTTCCCAGACAGCATGGCAAAACCAAGCTTTTAGGGAAAGATGCAGAGGGACAATACAGGGTTTGACTATAAGGCTTTCCCCTAGCATGCAGGAAAGGACGGGCAAGCGGAAGACCAAGACTGCCATGGTCCTGTTTGTCCCTCTCCTGTAAAGGAGTAGAACAGCCCGTCACCGAGAGCTTGTCCCTGCAGAGCTCATCTACCAGAGGAAAGCTGGGGACCCAGATCAGTCCTCCAAGGCTACCCAGGACATCCCAAGTTCACCCTTACTGACCTTCTGACCCTGTTTTTTTTAGTTGAACCTCCACCCTCACGAAGAAAACAAAAAAGACAGGATTTTAGAAGAAAAAAACACCCCACCTCAGAGAGCTCATCAAAAACGCAGGGTGCGTGGCATCCAGCATCCTCTGGACGTTACAGCGCACCGGGGAAAGGAATCCAGCCTCAACTCTCCAGGCAGCACAAGGCCCCTTACATTAGTGCTATGTCTTTGCGTCACACCACAGACTGCGAAAAGTCAGTGCCTCATAGAAGAAACACATACGATAATGAAATGCTACAGAAGGGGGGCGGTAAAACAAGCCACTTTTTGGCTCATTTCCTATAATCCCCAATTCAAGGCAAGCTGGAAGCAAATCTCAGGCCTGGATTTCTATTGATGAAAGAATATGGCCATCTGTCTGTCTTCATTTCTTGCTAACCCTTATTTCTCTCCTTAAAAAAAAAAAAAAGTCTGTGTTCACATGTCGTATTTGATGCATCTGACAAGGTCAGAGCCATCACATCCCATCAAGCCCGCGCCAACACAGCCTCGCAAAGGGAAGCCGAGAAAAGATGTGCAGAGAGTTCTATTTTCCTATTTTCATTTTAAGGCATGTCCTTGACTTCTGCTTTCCAGCTCCGGTACTCAGCCAGAAAGCTGCATCTGGTTAGGAGAGGACAGTGAGTGAGCAGCACTGAGGTACTCAGTTGTCTCCTGTCGCCAATGTCTGAGCACCTCATGGAGTAATGTTTTCATAGTCATAACACCAGTTCAAGCTGGAGCAGAAAGACTATTCCCTTTTGCAGGCCGAGAACTGAGAAATTCAGGCCCAGCTCCTCAACGCTGAGTGGATGACTTTGATGGCTGAAACCCAGCCGACTGGCCAGGGAACCTGGGAAAATTATGGTGGAGAACTTGAACCCTGAGGCAGACACTTAAACCTGTTCTCATCTAGCATTAAATCCTGTCCCCTGGCCTTTCTCTCGATAGTGTGCAATACTCCCTGAGTGCGCAGCAACTGGTTCTTGACAGGAGAGGCAGAAAACACCTTCTAGGTGATGGGGAGAACAAGCCAACATGGTGAGGACCTGGTGGTTCAGAAACAGGTGTGAAGAGCCCATCCTCAGTCCTTCTGGCCATCAGCTCATTTCTCTAAGAAGGAATTAAGGTGTCAATAAATACAAGCCACCCCACTCCAAGTCTGTGAGCACTCCCTTGAGTTCTTCACAAAAGCACTCCAGCTGGGTTCCCGTTCAATGAACACGTACATACAGCCAGGGGATGCGCCTGTGATAGACCACTAACACCTGGGGCAGCTCTGATGTCCCTCTGGAGCAATTCAGAAACTTTCAAGGTTTCATTCTGCAAACATTTGCACCTGAAGTTTGAGCACAGGCATTATCCTTAACCATAGTAGAAGAAATTACTCATGTGATCATCTGTCAGCTGGTGCTTACACAAGAAGTTATTCGGGAAAAGATTTTACATTTTCCATTCATGCACTACCTTAATCTGTATTAACCTTCAAGTCTCAAGAAGCTCTGAGAAACAGGTAATTTCAAAAAGCAAATCCAGAAATGAAACAAACAAAAATCCCCAAATGAGATAATTTAAATTGACATGTTATTTTGATAAGATCAAGATTTGCAGAAAACTTAATTCTCAGATACAGTATTCATTATGAATCACTTGCTCAGCTCTTAAAAGAATCAAACATTTTGGTTGATCACAGGAAACCAGCTCAGCTCTAGAAATTAATCGTTGACTCAGGAAGGTATTATTAACCCATGGCTTTCTTTGAGCGTAAGAGTTTTGACTGAATTTATAGGTTTAAAATTAGACATATGCTTGAGGTTTTTTTGGTTTTAAATCTCAAACTAGATACCATACAATCCACTGGACCATGAATGCTAAGTGAAGTAACTTTTTATTTTCTGTTCAGCCTTACTGTCCTTAAATAACACCAAATGACCTGCTCTTCTCATATACCAAAAAAATGACTGAGCTACATAACTTTCTGCTTGCGGACTGCACAATCAGCCGGAAGGTCCAGAGCAGGAAGGTCTCCCAGACAGAGCTGCTGGCAATGGCCTGTCATGCGATCCATCACTCAGCATCTGGAACCACCGCAGCTTTCCTGCTGCCTTGGCAGAGTGGTTGAGAGCTTCATGCAATTAATTTGCTTACTTAAAAGCACAGGTAACCACAGGGACAGAGCAATGAGGCTGTTTATAAAGGGTTAATTAGCATCTCATCTTCCACTAACTTGCCCCCAGCAGAGCCACGTGAGCCTGGCATGGGCAGAAATGAGGAAACAGTTTCTCAAAGAACCTCTGTGAGGCTCCAGCGTGAAGAATGGTAGCTCAGCGTGTCAGGATTTGGCTCTCACTGGAAAACCTGATCCTTTATCGGAACTGATTGGGTTCCAACTCAAAGCCAGCTGAGCTCAGCTCTGCATAGGCAGAATGCATGCAGGGGCAAAGGGAGGGGACGGCTCCATCACGGAGAACTTTGGAGCTGGCCAACACCAGGATCTGAGCCTGCAGACCACACTCCTGGTGCTTGCAACCACTAAACGACTCCTAATCATCTTCAATCAAAACAACCCCTGACATGCTCTGTTTTCCCAACAAACTTTAGTGCCAAGAATATGGCTTTTCTAGCCCAAAACTCATCCACTTCCCTGCAGAGAGTGGTCATGGACTGAGGCCTCTACATGAGGAGAGTGCTCCTCTCACCTTGCGTTTGCTAGACGGGCTCCGCAGCCCGCTCTCACCATGCGAGCATGAACCTACACAAGACAAAAACTGTTCCAGATGAACCAGCTGCCTGGGAACACCCTCCAGCCAACTGCTTACAAATATCGCACGCACCATTAGATGATTTCCAGCCCGCACACGTGGGCAATCCTTCCAGAGAATCTACTTAGAGATAATTTTTAACTGGGTCTTTGCATTTATTTACTGTAGATAAGGATGGGGGAGTGTTAGCTTTGGAGGGAATTTCTGTTTGTGTCCTCCACAGCCCAGACCACCCTTCTCCTCATCCATGGTTCGCAGCCACCATGTCAGCTCTGCCTCTTGAGACAAGAATTATGGCCTTATTTCATAGGGGACCTCACCACACTGAGTCTACAGCAAAAGAAAACTCTTCAGAAGCACCAGGATTCCCAGGACTTTGGCAGAGAGGGTCAAGACAGATTTGTCCTCTTTGGGTGGTCTCAAGGGTCCTATTGCTGGAGCATGTTGGGAGTGTGCACACTTGAATCTGCTTATCCTCGTGATCCTCCTTCGTCTTCTGGGGACATCTTAGGGTCACTGGGTCTATGAGGAGACAGTGTGGGTGACAGACCCTGGGTCCACTTTCCAGGCAGCTTTATAACCAGTTCTCCCTTCCTCCGCTTCTTAGTTTGCCTAGAAGGGATCTCTTTCTTTCCGTATTTTACATAGGTCTATTCTGACTCAACAGTTTGCATCATAACCAATGGCCAAAGCGGGCTGCAGGTGACAGCGCACGTGTCCAGCGCTCCATCTGCAGAGGGGATGGTATGAATGGGCGTCATATCCCAATTCCTGCACCTCCACGTCAATTGCTGGCAATCAGTCTCACTGCTAGGACCACGCTCTGCGCCTCGCAGGAGACAGTGGTGATAGCTCTGAAGCCTCTTCTCCCTTCTATTGCTAAACAAAACCACATACTTTGTTTTATCTAGTGGGAATTGTCTGAGGATAGTGTCAATTACTTGGATTTCTTCTCCTTTCCTTAGAGGTTTTCAAAAACACACAAGCCACTGGGGACAACTGAAGTTTACTGCACTCTCGAGAGAGAAGGTTGTCCACGGTCAGAAACACACGGGGCTGGTAGCAGGGCCTAGAACGCCAAGTGCCCTGCACCCTGCTCTGAACTACTGAAGACTTCATCTTCACCTGCTCCTCCGTAGTAATCCCTGCACCGGGAAGGGATGCTGCTGCTGAGATAATTGCATTTAATAATCTTCCCAGCACATGCTTGCAAAAGTATGAAGAGAAATAAAGAACTTGTGCACGCACACGTCAGAATCCACGCTGCAGAAATCCTGCCATCTAATTGCCTACAGAGAAATAAAAATTAAAAAAAAAAAAAATTGAGAGAGAGAGAGAGAGAGAGAGAGAGAGAGAGAGAGAGAGAGAGAGAGAGAGAGAGAGAGAGAGAGAGAGAGAGAGAGAGAGAGAGAGAGAGAGAGAGAGAGAGAGAGAGAGAGAGAGAGAGAGAGAGAGAGAGAGAGAGAGAGAGAGAGAGAGAGAGAGAGAGAGAGAGAGAGAGAGAGAGAGAGAGAGAGAGAGAGAGAGAGAGAGAGAGAGAGAGAGAGAGAGAGAGAGAGAGAGAGAGAGAGAGAGAGAGAGAGAGAGAGAGAGAGAGAGAGAGAGAGAGAGAGAGAGAGAGAGAGAGAGAGAGAGAGAGAGAGAGAGAGAGAGAGAGAGAGAGAGAGAGAGAGAGAGAGAGAGAGAGAGAGAGAGAGAGAGAGAGAGAGAGAGAGAGAGAGAGAGAGAGAGAGAGAGAGAGAGAGAGAGAGAGAGAGAGAGAGAGAGAGAGAGAGAGAGAGAGAGAGAGAGAGAGAGAGAGAGAGAGAGAGAGAGAGAAAACAAGCCACAAAGGGCAAAGCCAGTCTGTGCCAGGCACGAAGTACTTGCCCACTCTTGTCGAAATGTTAGAGCTGCAAAGTGAGCGTCGCAAACAGCAGAGCCAGCAGTCGACAGGAGGCTATCCCTGCTCTCACGGCTTTGCATGTTACTGCTGCTCCTACAGCGCTGAAGTTGTTTTCTGATGGTTCGTGACACCTGTAGAGCCTCTGGAAAGAATTACAACTTTATAGTGAAATACACCAGTTATCCTACGGCCCATTCATCTCCTTGACAAAGGTATCTTAGTCACAGAGGGTGACTCGCTCCCACAGTTAGGCTTTTTTGATCACGAACCCCATGAATGCACCATTCACGTCCCATGACCTCCTCCGCACCAGACACTGCAGCCCTTAACCAGAGCCTGCACCTACCAGCATCTGCGCTGGGCACCGATACCTGTGACCTCCTCCTGACACGCATCGTCTTTTCTAAATTAAGAAACCTGTTACATCGCTTCCTTCCTTGGCCCACGGGGTGCTAAGAAGGTCACTACCAGATCGTAGCTTAATGGGCTACCGAGTGCTGTCCTAATCCTGGAAGGACAGGAACTGCCAGAGCTGATAAATGACCTGAGCAAGTGATTACAGTCTGGATTTATTTGTGATTAGACACTGTGATGGCCCCCTCCGACACTGTTTTTTTTTTTTTTCTAAGAAGACAAGACAGAAAATTTCATCCATCCAGTTTTTTGTTGAGCTACCTAAGGATGCTCTGTGTCCTCTCACTACATGACACTTCCAACCCTGTATGGGTGGACTCAATAACAGTATTTCTGTGACCTTCCCTGTGTTGCTGGAATAATGGGCATTTTCATCAGCCTTCCTCGTTCTCCAGAGTTACTCTCAATACTCTTCTCCAATTGCCTGAATGACAGATATTTTCACAGTTTTTTCTGCATCCCCCAAGAAATAGATAGTTTCACAGCTCCCTCTGGAATCAACCTTTATTTTGTGCACTCCCAATAATTGGAGGGAGAAGTGAAAAATGAAAAAGCAGATAATCAACCAGCAACACTCAAGAGTTCAGAAGTCCTGTGAAAGTGAAGAACTCGCGGATTGAAGGAGGTGCTGCAGTTCAAGCCCTGCAGTCTGTGCATGCAGGATAAAAGACACTTTCCTCCGCTTACAGCAAATACCCTGTACGAAAAGAAGGCTCCGTAGTTTTAAGCACTGCCTAATATGCAAACAGCCAAAACAAAACTTTGAAAAACTTCTGGCAGTGTTCTTTTTAAAAACGTCTTGAATATTAAAAAAAATAAGGTATTTCTTCAATGCTGCTGAATCCCGTAATTTCATTTGCTGAGTTAAATCCTGGTCTATAGAATTAGGGCACAGTAGTTCTCTATTCATGCAGAAAAGGGTTTTTAGCCAGCTCATTTGTTTAACGTATCTGTATGTCAGAATTTTTTAGTCCTACTTTGTGTCAAGATATTCTCACTACTACCAAGGGAAGGTATATTAAGCTAGAAGCAGAAAATGGTTTTAGACAAATCACAAGCAAACCCAAATTCCCTTTCTCCTTCAACTGCCTGATTTTGGTTTGAAAAAGTTTAGGGGAATCTTCACCCCTCTGTTATTTGGAGTTTCCTGGATTAGATTGCCGGATAAGGTAAGAAGTGTAAAACTCTTGGATCCTTATTTACTGTACATGGTACCTCCTGGGGTCCACCAAGCCACAGCAGAGCTCCTACCCGTATGATAAAAAGTTTTACCCAATCACATTTATTTTTTCTCCCTCCTACGAAAGTTCCCAAGGAAAAAACCTAACCACTATACCAATTAAAACAAATGTGTTACACCAGGACTGTAGACCCTGCCGAACTGGAAACTGAGGACCTGCTTTCATCCATCTGTCTGGGAACTGGAGGGGAAAGTCCACTGTTGAAAACATTACACCACTCCATGTCATGAATTGTGCATAGTACAATTACACCCTGAAATCTTCATTCACCCTCTGCTGAAGCAAACTCCAGGTTTTACTCACCTAGAGTCCCGTTACTCTGTTCTTACTGAAACAAAACTCCCACAAAACCAGGAAGAGATCGCCCAGCTCAGGTCTTCATTGACTTCACTGCTCAGGAAGCACAGCCAGTTTCTAACAGCCACAGTGATTCCCGGACCAGCATTTCCCAATACTTAGGTCATGCTGTTGCTGGCTCTGATCCCTAAACCCTCTCCCATCCCTCCACAAAACCTCTTCTTCAAAGAGGTGCTTTCAGCTCAGCCTACCTGGCCAAGCTGGGTCTGGGGGATGTTAAAGCTCATGTCCTGACAGTGCCATGTCTGTTGGCACTTTGGAGTTGGTTATCTTCCTGGAATTGTGGCCTAAGAACACCGCTGTACCTTTTGGGGATGGGGGAACTCCTCTGTCCTGATCGAAGTGCTAAGAAACACAGCCCCGATTTGCTGGTGTTCAAGGAAATACCAAAAGCGTGCTTCCTCCCAGCCCATTTTCAAGAGGATGCTCTGCTTACCCCGTGCAGAGGCAGTATCGGGGATTTGATCAAACTCTGGGCACCCTCCTTCACCGCAACACCAGCTCTACAAGGCGCGTGCCTGTCCCGAGCACGACATCCCCCGTGTGCAGCACTTCTCCCCAGCTTCTCTTTGCAACCTCTTGCTCTGGGGTGTGCACCAGGAAAGTCAAAAGCAGAGTCCACCTCTACATTACCCAGAAGTCACGCTCGTATATTCATGTTCACTCACAACAAGCTGCAAACAGAACTTTTAGAAGAAATATAAGCAATGAATCAGAAATTAAAACATGCCAAAACCCACTGCATCCAAACCGATCACAGTCTGCCCATCAGGGTGTAATTGAAGCAATCCCGTTTCTATTGCCAATAGCACACGAGGGAATGGCAGATTCTCAGCACATCCATCAACGTTTGACCCCTCGAATGCTTACGTCAGGCCAGAATGAGGCCACTTTCAGCAGGCTCAAAGAGAAAACCTTCAGCCTGAATCCAGAATGAAGCCCACCCATACAATTCAGCACCTGAAGCAAGGTGTCCTTGCTGCCTGAAATCTCACTGCTGAGTCCCGCCTCGCGCAGCAGAACAGCAGCAGCCGGGAATTGCGGGGATCTCTCCCACCATTCCTCACGTCTAAAGGTACCTCAAGACACAGTTACTCACCGGGACTGGTGTGGGCACTTGGGGTTTGTCAGTCCTTCCCGTCACCGGTCTGGGAGCAGGCGCAGCACCCCTCTATGGTCTCAGCTTCACCCTGCAAGAATCAGGACACAGTTTTTTTTGCTAGTTGCGGTAAGCAGATAATCCAGTACTTTCTAACCCTCAGCAGAGAAGGGTATGCTGTATTGGAAAGAAAGGCCACTGGCTGGTTGTCTGCAAGGATCAGACCCAGGACTTTCTGAGCTAAGACTCTGAGCTGCTTAGCAAGGAGCTCAAATGGGAGCAGAGTCAGTTGTGTTCGCAGGGCTGAATACTTGGGATAGCTGCTGGGGAGGTGGTTCGGATTGGCTCGGGCACAAGAAATACCACAAGAACTGCGACATCGTGTTAATGCTTACAGAGAGCAAGGTAACTAGCGGATAGAGGCAGGCAGGAATTTTTGGTCACGATGGTTGGGATTTGTTAAGGGAAAACAGAGTTTCTTCAAACTGAAATATCTCACAGTAAAGCAGAAACTTTTTCATGGTTTTAAATTTCTTTTGTGTTTTGAAACTGAAGATTTTGCTTTGGGTCAGGCTGACTTGACTTGAAACATTTTGTTGATGGAATTAAAATTTCTGCTTTAAGTCAGTTCCTCTGGGTCCCCCCAAGCTGCCAGGATACCTCCTGGGACTTTAAATTAAGGTGCTTTCCCTTCCCTGCTGTGGGCTGAGGTACCTGGTTGGACTGCACACCGTGCACTGATTATCTCCTTGAGAGACCTGCCAGGTGGAAACACAACCAGGGTGTTACCATTCAGAAGTGGGAGCTACAGGACCTTCTACAGCATTTTTTATCTTGGGCAACACGCAAGTGCCTGCTGAACGGGCTCCTGGTGCAGCAGCGTCGGCACAGTCCGGCTGGCACACGATCCTCCTCACAGGGAAGACTGCTGAGCATGGCTGCACATCCCATAAGAACTGCGCTAATGCTTTAGAGATGGTATGTAGGTCCCATCAAATCCTCACTCCTCTGCAACCAAATGCACTCTGAATCTTCCCCTGGTCCCAGCACTCCGGGCAAGGAGCTGGGAGCTGTGGTTGAATGGATGGGATGTAGCGAGACCTCCTCCATGCTTTGTGCCCTCCAGCCCCGGGCTCCGGGACAAGGACTGCCCCTCCAAGCTCACAGCCTACATAGTCCAGAGCTGATGGGAACCGGATCCAGGTCTCCATACTCCCACTCCAGTGCCTAAGCCATTAACAAGACCCAGTGATTTAAACCCATTCCTTCAAATCAGCCTTTTTGGGCTAGCAATGGTCTACAACAGAGGCAATAAATCACCGTGAGATTCCTGCTCTGCTTGCTCCACCCTCCTCAAACCAGTGACGATTCCCACCTCCTGCCTTCCAAGCAATGTTTCCTGAGTAACCACAGCTTTCATTGAAAGACCAATACTTTTTCCACCCCGCTGTCCTGGTTTCGGCAGGGATAGAGTTAATTTCCTTCCTAGTAGCTGGTACAGTGCTGTGTTTTGGATTTAGGAGGAGAACAATGTTGATAACACACCGATGTTTTAGTTGTTGCTGAGCAGTGCTTACACTAGTCAAGGACTTTCCAGCTTCCCATGCTCTACCGACTGAGCAGGCTGGAGGTGCACAAGAAGCTGGGAGGGGGCACAGCCAAACTGGCC
>NW_008795861.1:487057-534937 GCF_000699145.1 Aptenodytes forsteri | reverse complement strand
GATATTCCATACCATATGATGTCATGCTCAGTATATAAAGCTGGGGGAAGAAGAAGGAAGGGGGGGGACATTGGGAGTGATGGCGTTTGTCTTCCCAAGTCACCGTTAGGCGTGATGGAGCCCTGCTTTCCTGGGGATGGCTGAACACCTGCCTGCCCATGGGAAGGCGTGAAGGAATTCCTTGTTTTGCTTTGCTTGCGTGCACGGCTTTTGCTTTACCTATTCAACTGTCTTTATCTCAACCCATGAGTTTTCTCACTTTTACCCTTCCGATTCTCTCCCCCATCCCACTGGGGGGGGAGTGAGCGAGCGGCTGGGTGGGGCTCAGTTGCCTGCTAAGGTTAAACCACGACACCTGCTCTGTGAAATACTCAGATATGTGGGCTGCCCAATCCCATGGGGAGGGCAGGAGGAGCAGTCAGGGCCCCTGCCAGTCATCATAAACATTAGGGTGAACAGTTAGTTCATCCAACCAGCCTGCCAGGAGAGACCCTCTGTAATTAGAGGCTCAATTCAGTCTCAGTTATGCCACAGCGTTGCAAAAGGTCAAACTGGAATTAAGTTTTTAATTAAAACTGAGAAAGCACTAAAGAGACAGAGAAATGAAGCACTGGGCTTCAACCAACAATGAGGACACATATCTAATGAGCTGATCAGAGATGACACGCTGGCTTTTGCAGCAGAAGTCTCTGCATGTTCTGGCAGTGTACCAAAGGGATAATCCCTCCTGCACAGGGGTTCAAAGCTCTGCACGAAAAGGCCACCACAGTGACAAAGGCTAAAAGCAGGGGACGCTGCCACATGGCCATGTTTCCCATCATCCGAGAACCCAATAAAGCATTCAAGATGATGAACTTCCCAGTGCCGTTTCCTCAGTTCCCCTCCATTTCAATGGACCCATCATTCAAGTTTATTGAGCCCCTACAGAGATCTGGCAGCATCTCTCACAAGTTCAACTGAATATGTAAAGTGCTGGAATCAATGAGTGCAGCAATGCCACGAGAATGGGCCTTCATGCAGGAGAGATGCAGAACAGGGGAGAGAGTAAGAGAAACTTGAGGCCAAACCAGGTCTGAGCAGAGCCCTAAACATCAAAACTCTCAGAGACACTAGGGATGTGGAAAAGCAAATGGCTCATGGCCTCCTCCGATCATACCTGCCAGAGCCCTGAAGGTCCCTACTTTGCTGTTGCTTGGACAGAACAGGGCAGATGGAGAAGCAAATCCCAGCGAGGAAGGAGGAACAGAGGTTTTACCTGAGATCTGGACGAAGTTCTCAATACCCTCCCCTATCCCCCTCCCAAACTTACCCAGATGCCTCGACTGAGGCAAAAGTGCTTATCTTGCTCCTAAAGCCTTCTGTTGATAAGAACAACTCTAAAGTGCGCGAGGGGAGGGGAAGTATGAGGGGCAGGCGGACATGGTGCATCAAAGAGCATCAGAAGCTCTGAGTTCTGGTCTTGGCTCCACTGTGTGCTGGTGCCTCTGTGAGACCAAGGGCCAAATTACTGCACCTCTTTGCGTCCCTTAGGACGTTAAGTTAGACCCAGATGAGGTCTACAAAGTTGACTGATAACCTGAAGTGGAAGCTGTACAGGAGGTGGCATAGAAAAACCTCACCACTAGCAAGATCAAGGGAGCTAAGAAAAGGAAGTCTACCTCTGCTGCTCCATAATCCCTCTTTTCCCAAATGTACAGCTACATGAAAGACCAAATTGTCCCGCTCTTATACCGAGTTCCTCTTTACTGCATGAGTCCTAATGAATTCAGGCAGCAGGAGCAGCAGACTCCAGCCCTTGCAAGGCTGGAGTCAACCAGTTGAGTGCACAATCCTGTGATTTTTCTAGAATCACTTCAACCCACGATGCAAAAGTGAAGGAGGTAGGAGGTAAGTATCCTGCCAAAATACGACAACATTTTTTAAACAAAGTAACTGCACCAAAATGTGCTGTTTTATTTCCACTCTGGGCTCCCAAAGCATTTCCCTTCTCTCCCTGAATGATAATGGGCATAAAAATTAAATATAAATTCTCCAACAAAAAGCAAAATGCTCTGAAGGGTAATAAATCATGGGGGCTGGATGGCATTCAGAGGAAGTTGGGTGAAGGAATAAAGGATGAAATAGTGTAGATACTAAGATATATCATAGACCCTTAAAAACCCAAGACTCGTCCTCACAGCAGAGGACTCAACACAATGGGCTGAATTTTGATGAAGCAGCAAAGGGAAGTTGTCCAGCGAAGTGCTGGGGTTGGTATGTGGTGCTCACAGTCCTGCAGGGCTCAGAGCACAGCAAATGTCACCCCAGCACGACACTGGCACCCCCACCTCATGCGGGGATGAAGACCCTGATGAAAACATCTTCTAATTTCCCCAAAGCCGCAATTCTGTACCAGTTGCTAACTGCCAAGGTCAGAAGACCTGCAAACAGAAAGTCTGTTCTGGGTGTTTCTAACATTATTTTATACAAAACAGGAGACATGCCCTTCTTGCTTACCCAAAGGGCCCACAGGGATGTACCCGCAGGACTGGTGCTGCCCCTCTTCCTCCCCAGGGCCATGTGCCAAACACGAGCCGTTGCGCTGGCACCAGCAGTGGGATCAACTGGGGACTCCAGAAAAGTAAAGAGGGACCAGCCCGGTGTTGCAGTGGGGATATACACATTTCCAAACAGCAACTATCACGGACTGGATGCTCTCTCATCTCATGACCTGAGATTCTTACATCGGCATTTCCAGTAACCTGAAACACTCCCCAGGGCATCGTACAAAAACACAATATTCTGGAAACACTATATATCAGCACCGGTTTTCTTCTAACAAACAAGATCACCTTTAATTTTGCAGGCACCTCCTACTTCATTAAAGATCTTGCTCTCCAGGGGTTTCCTCCTCAACTGGGGCAGGAAATGAAAAGACAGAAAATGCAATTTAATTGGGGATGAAGCTTCATCTTTACACTGCCTATCATAATTATGTGTCATTTAAAAACAAGCGTGGAGCAGGTGTGAAATGGCACCAGCTCTGGATGCGCATAAAAGAGGTTGACACCAGCAGCATGTCTCAGCAAGAATCAGATGGTGCAACTTGAAAACTTTTCTCTTTGGTTTCTTTCTTCCTTTGTTCCCTCAAACTTCTCAGAAAAATTTCCTTTTGAAAGAGGAGAGAAGAAATAGCATCCTTCCAAAGCCAAGTGGTTTGCAAGGAAGAGAAGGTAATTTTAGCATCGTGTGCTGGGGCACAGCAATAGTCCCTGCAAAACATGGGGCAGGGCTGGTGTTGGTGTAGAGGATGGGCAAGTGGAGGTACATCAGCGCAGCCATGTGCCTTCATGTGACACAGAGATGGTAGTGCTAAATCCGATACCCAGAGAGGAAGAAGCAGGAGCAGCACTTTGCCTCCCCTTGCCGTCCTGGATAAGACGTCCAGCTGGGTTTGATGCTTGCAGCTGAGACTGGAGCGCACCACTATGGAAGTGACCTCAAGGTGCTGAAGTTTGCCCTGGGAGTTGAGTGGGGTGGGAGAGAGTCTCTGCTTTCCCTCAGGTCACCCAGGCCCTTTCTCCATGCTCCAGCACCAGGAGGAACAAAGAGACGAAACACTTTTGTCAAGTTAATTTGAGGGTTTCAGTCGACCTTCTGCAGAGAGAAGAACCAAGGAAGAGCAAGGAGAGCTCTGCGGATGGGTTATGCTGCTCATTATAAGGGAAAGGAGACCTGGAGTCCATCTTTTGAGCTGCTAGGGTGTCTCCACGGGATTTAGGGCAGCTCAGTTGGCTCAAGCCTTCCCGAAACAGCTTCCACCACTGACGCTTTTCCATCTGAGGAAGCCCAAAATCAGACTCATCATGTGTGTCCCTCCATGCTGAAATCTTCTCTGGCATGGGTTTTCCACGCGGGCTGGAAGCTTGGACCTGCTTGTGCCCCAGCCTCTCTTCTGCACAATGGCGGTTTTGGCAGTCGTCTGCCTTCCAGGGCCCTTCCAAAACCTGCGGGTGAGAGTGCCACCCGAGCGCTAGGAAAGACCGGTGGGAAACGTGGAGAAACCAAACCATTTGACTTGAAAACAAACGCAGAGCAGCTCAGCTCGGAGCGTGAGCGTTCCCAGGCTCCTGCTGTGCCTGCTTGGTTGGTCTGACACAAGTGTATGTTCCTCCTGAAAAAGAGATGCCTGAAATGTGAATCAAAGCAGAGATCTCTACGCTTTGTGCCTTTATGGATGTTATTGGTAACACCCTGGATTTAAATAGTGCCTATTTTTCTAACAAGTGCCTTTTCTATACTTCCGACCAAGGGAGATAAAATAGGGAGGAACTCTGTTTAACTGATGCACTTTAATTAGTTGCCTGTCGTTGTCAAAGCCCTGCTCTTATATTCTGATGCAAATTCACGGCCTTTCATTTTAAGCAATACGTCAGTTTGGCTTTAGTCTTCCAGTGATCCTTTAATGTCATATTTTCTCCCCAGTGAATCAATATTCAGATCCTCTAATTGGAACTTATCTGCTCATCCAACCTTGGGCTAGGTTTGTTTAGCAGCTGAGCATATCAGACACTTTTACTGACTGAACCAGCAGAGCTGAACTTTGCACAGTAGCTTTTAGGCAGAGATGCTGCCTGCGGTGTGCGCTGGGAGCCGGCTCTGCTCTCTCTGCTCTCCCATGCTGTCCCTCTCCACGAGCCACGCAGCTCCCAAGCCGCACGTCGCTGGTAGCAAGATGTGCCTTGCCCAAGGCAAGCAGACCAGAGTATTTTCTGTAATGGAGATATGAAACCCTAAACCATGTCTCAGCGCAGGATGGGATCGGGGACAGGTCAGTTTTCCTGTTCCACTTCATGGGGCAAAGATACAGCTCCCCATCGTTTCTAATTTTAAATCATGACGTCTCCATCTTCTGCCTGTAAATTCTCTCCTGCTGTCAAAAGGTCACCAGGCCGGTTGGAAAGCTATTTTTCACAACCTTGCTAATCCGGAGACACCTTGCTGCCTCCTCCCACCAGGAAAATGCTGACAACAAATCTAGTTAGCGGCCAGCAAGACTGCAGGTTGGGTAAGGTGTTGCAGACAGGACTGGCCTTTAAGGTACCAACCAGAAATTCAAGAGATTCAGGAGGGGTTCCTGGCTCTTCCCCAGACTCCCTTCATGACCTCGGGCTCCAGCTCTGTGCCTCAACCTCACCTCTGCTAACTGAGGCTAATAACACTTCCCACAGTTGGTCATGCGGATAAGTTAATTTATGTTTAGGAAATAATCCACTACGGTGGGCACAAGGGCCCTTTTAGAATAAAACTAGATGCCCTTTTAGAATAAAACTAGTTTTTCCCTTGCATCACCACTGGCCTTAGGGGAATGAAGCCAAGAATGACTGTAACCTGCTATATCTAGGGCTGGGCTTTTTACTAGATTTGTGCATTTGCTGAATAATCTCCAAAAGTCTGGGCTAAGCGAATTACACTGACCGTGCTGAAGTTTAAGAGTGGGCTATGAACTGGCTCGGAGGGGCACTGGCCTGTCTCTCGCTGGCAGGTGGCAGCACAGCCTGTTTCAGTCAAGGAGAACAGATCACACCTTGATGTGCTCAGCATCTGCAGCCATCGATGAAGGAAGTGCAGCAAGGTGACGATCCCATGCCCAGCTCCAGGATCTTCTCCCATCACCCACTGCCAGTTGTTGACAATAACTATTTCTAAGGAATAGCAGCTGCCCAGCACCCTCCCCGAAACAACCAAGTCTTTCCCAGGTCTTGGCCCACAGGGTTTCTACTCGGAGCAAGGGGGTTTACTGCTCGAACATCATCCCTTCTGCCTAGGATTTTACCAGGCTCTGAACCAAATTCCTTGATGAAAAGTCTTCAAGCCAGCACGCTACATTTACATGCCTGGACTGCTAAAAGCATCAGGCACGCATTTCCCAAGCCCTGGTGTGTTTTGCACCGTGGCTTGGGTAGGCAGTTACTCCAGGGCAGAGGGATGCAAACCTCTCCAACAAATGTCCACCCCAGGACTGAAGCTGCAGGGCCAGGGGATGCTCCACAGCAGGAGGCAGGTCAGGAGGGGGTTAACTCCTCCTCACTCAGCTTGTTTTGCCATCTGGACTGATGAAATAATCCACCACTGGTGAATGTGCATCCACAGACCATCATTCTTTTTTAAATTAAATTAGGGATCACAGACTGTCCCCCCCACTCTGCAACATGAACACAGGCATCCTGTAGAGCCCGAGCTGCTTTGATCTCCATCACTTGCCCAGCACTGACACTGCCTGTGGCAGCAGCCAGAGCAAGCAGAGACCCATGCCAGCCTCCGGCCATCCCCACAGCATCCCAGCTCAGCCACCCTCCGAACAACCCCTAGGAAGTTGGGACAACCCCAACTTGGAAACAGAATGAAAAACTTCTCAACATCCCCAGCCAGCAACGGTTCCTCCCGTCAATAAAACACAAAGAGGGGCTCAGCTACCAGGGCAAGAGGTGTCTGCTGAAGCACAGTGCACCGCGATCCCCCGGGGACAGAAGGAAAAGAAAAGGGAAACCCTAAGCTGCCTGTCAAAACTTCAGCAGTGGAGATAATTGGTTTATACACGTTTATCCCCGCACCCAATTATCAGCTCAGTTTAGTGTTTGATTTTACATGACTCTGGTCCAGCAGACCTGCTGTTGTTCTGCTTGATTCTGCCTCTCTCTCATTTATGTATATATCATCCAGTCCCTAAATCATTTTTAATAGCTTCGTTACTTGCATGCCCTCCTGTCTAATTCCAGCACCATCAGCACAAGGCAGGTTGCAGATACGAAGAAGCTGACATTTCTCTTTTGAGTCTCTTTTTGAGTAATTTGCAGTGGATTTCTTGCCTGTTTGATGTAGTCATTTTGTTCTCTGCACTGATGTGACATTAATTATTGTTAAATATTCTTATCTGTTACATACAGTTCTGTTTAGATAAAGGTCAGTGCGTGAATCCCTGACAGTGCTTGTTGCTGCCATGCTCTAAAGCCAATTTGTCATTCTCTCCCTTCAATACCCTCATCTTAGTTTCAGTTCATTTTTTCCATTAATTCAGGCACAGTAGAGAGCCATTAAAAAAGTGCAAAATATCTCAGCTATTCAGATTGGTACTCGGATAGGAAATTATTAGCTTGAGTAGCACCAGTTGCACAGGGAGGTCAGATAATATTGCCCATGCAAATCCAGCAGCAGCCTCTTGTTAAGGAACCGTATGGCTGCCCCCAAAAATATATACATATTTCTGCTTTAATTGAAAATCAGCTAAGCCTTGTGTAGCATGCAATGCCTTCTCTCAGCCTGGTTTGCAGTGAGATGACAGCATAAACCCACACCACCCTCTCTTGGCAGAGGACAAGAAGGGAAATCTCAAGCCATTGTCACCAAATTTGCCAGAACGGAAGCACATGGTGGCGAGATCTGTCTTCCCTGGAACCTGGGGAGCACCTGGACTCACACGAGCCTGCTCACGCCGAGTATAACCTACACCTGCATCTGCTCAGTCTTGCATTTTATCTCTCTGACCAAGTAAATCCCACCACCACCACCCCTGCATGTTGCTTCCCACAATGGCACCCATGATGTGGGGATGGGGATGCAGGGGCACCAGCCCTGGCTGGGACTCGCTCCCAGCACCCCCATACCCCACCTGCCTTGGGACACCTCGACAGGCCAAAACAGCACCTCCGTAGCACATTACGAGTACAGGCGTTGCAGGCTTGCTAGTCATCGGAAAGGATCCTGTGACCTTGAGTAGCTCTCCCAGGGGACAAGGTGGTCATACAATCTCACAGGGACACACGTCAGTGCAGCGCAAACAACAGACCTCAGGACATTTAGTCTGCAACAGCGGAGGGCAGGAAGCTGTCACAGTTCCCGGGTCATCTTACACTAGTAGCCACCAGGACGAGGAGCGGGACTGGCAGCCCCCAGTGCCTTATAAAACCTATTTTGCTGCTCGGTTGAAGCTCGTGCGCTTTTATGCCTCCATCCAGCAAAGTGCTTCAGCACGTACTTAACTCCAAGCACACAAATAGCCTTAATTACATCAAGGGAGCCATTCAGACGCTTAAATTGAAGTCCATGCCTAAGCGAGCGTCTGAGTGAGGACTTCAGCACAGGAAGAGGGAGCAAAGAGGATGGCAAGGAGCTGAGCCTGCAGCCCTGTGAAGCCGGTGATGAGGACCAGAGTAGAGATGCTCAGACGGGGCAGGGGACTCTGAAAGCAGGACTAGGTAAATGCAAGGGCTCGGCTTGCTGAAAAGGTGGATTCTCCTGCATGAGTGGAAAAGGATGTAAAGGTTGATTTGGCATGACCGAAACTACTGCACAATAAAAGACATGCTCATTTCAGCACTTGCCAAATGGAAGACCATTTGATCGTTTATTCAAAGTGACATTTAATTTTGCATTGTACTAAATCATTTTATACTTTTAAATAAAAGAATAAACTCCCAAACTTGTCCTTCTCTCAGTAAAATACAAAGAAATACTGCATTTTGCTGGATGTGAAGTGTGGGGTTTTTCCTCCACTTTTTTTATATATGAATAAGATAAAGAACAGAAGGGAAACATGCTGGGCCCTCTCAGTTCTAGACTCAAGGGAGAAGACTGGTTCACACCACGCTGAACCTGCCACAGCCCGAGGGTATCGGACTTCTCATGCAACCGGCACCTGCACGTGCAGTCCTGGACAAGCACACACACTGCGGTTCCTGCTCCGTGCAGACCTACAGATGCCCAGAAGTGTGCTACCACCAGCTGTGCTGATGGAGACGGGGTGCAGGGCAGAAGCCCCTGCACCAAACACTTTCACTCTATACCTGACCCTCAGCATCCGCAGGGTCCTGCTTTGTAAGCATGGAGCTGGTCTGCACACAAGGGCTCCTCTACACTTACATAGCTGCATCTCACAGAGCAGACATCCTTCCCCATCCTTCCTCAAAGACTCTTATTCAGCAGAATCATCAATAAACTCCTGGGCAAACAGATATTCATAGCTCAGGTCCTCAGCTTAGCTACACCGGTGTGAGTGGGAAGAAACTGCACTGCTGCTCGCCCCTTCTCTAAATCGGGACACGGAGAAGGGCGAGAGCTGGCTTCATGCATTTAGAGAGGTATGAGAAAACCCAGGTCCTCTCCGGGTTTGGGGACAGGGTGTCCTGCAGCTAAAAATAGAGAGACAAGCCAAAAAGTCAAGGCTAGCAAGAGGCATTGGTAGAATGACCAAAGACAAAAACAGAGCCTGTTTGTTTATGTAGCCACTGAGTATCCAGCAAGAGAGACTGAAACCTCTGCACATATGCTGCCTGTGTGACGGACAGGCTCCTGTCAGCTGTAGGAGTCCAATTTCTCATGCAGACACAGGGGTTCCCTCTCCCCTTCCCTTGGTGCAGGCTCACACCTTTCTTTCAATTATTTTTAGCTGCTGCACAAAGCAGGGTAACATGCAGGAATAGAGGGAAACGGCAAGAGATGGAAATCACTGCTCTGGTAAAGGCTCTCCCCCTTGCCACCACAATAAGGAGCTCAGGATCCAAGCCTCATCAGGGTCCATGCTCTAACCTGTCCAGAGTTTGTGGGATCCAAGATGAAAATCTCTCCCAGAGGCTCTATAAGCAGCTTGAGTTGGGTGGGAGATGTCCTATGCCTGGTGCAGGACTGGGCTGCTCTGTGCTTCCCAAAGTACTCCCCCACTGCACCTTCCTTGGGGGTCCTGCCCTGCACCAGACCTGGGTGTCTGCTGCAGATGGCTTTTGGTTCTTCATCAGCCCAAGCTGATGAGCTCTCTCCAGGGAAAAGCTCCATTGCCAAAAGCAGCAGGATACCACTTCAAGGTGGCATGGCTGGCAGGTGGCAGTCCTAAAGGGCAGGACGGTCCTTGAGACCACTCTGAAATAGCCATGTCCCAGGTAGCTCAACCAGCCTGCAGACAGCCCATGGTTGATAAGATGCAAGCATTGGCCGCACAGGAATGAAGTGTCCCCCAAGACCTGGGCAAAGGGAACAGCAAGGCCATTTGGATATTAGCCTTGCCCCATGCAGGTGCCTTACCTGCCACGTGAATTTTGTCTTCACCAGAAATCCTTCACTACAAAAGGGCAGGAAGACACAAATATGCCTGAAGGAATATTTTGCTGCATTTGGGACAGCATCTCTCACTGACTGATTTCTCTGCAGCAGCTGCTGCACATCTAACAGTGTATACCAGTATACCAGTGCACCCCAGTGCAAGTCAGGGGTAGCAGGGCTGACCTTCCTGAAGTTAAACTGGGATGGAGGTTGTTGTCTGTAAAGCTTTCTTTTTCTGTTCTTCCCGAAGATCTCCAAGCCTGAGAAAAAGTGTTGCAAAAGGCCATGATAAGATTAGGGTGTTCCCAGCCTGATTTTGCTCCTGTCTTGCTCTTAGAGGAGTCTGGGCAATCACAAGGAAAGCCTGAGAACAGAAGTACGGATGAGACCCAAGGGAGAGCTGCTTGGCAGAGTCCTTTTCTCCAGTAACACCTGCAAAGTTTCATTTACCAAGGTTAAACAGTTCTGCGCCAGAGCCTGGCGGGTGTCAGGAGGCAGCAGCTGGGGGGCAGCAGGGAAGACAAGACATCCTGCTTACTGTCGGCATCGTTCAGAAAAGCAAACCCTGAGATAAGGGGACCCAAGAAGCTATCAGAAGTCCGGCCACGAGCAGCAAAGGGTCCTGCTGAATTAGCTGTACAGAGCAATGCATCAACAGCTGGGGGATCGACAGGGTATGAACTGTTTCCCATGACAGACACTTATGATTTAACAACGGCCAGGCATAACTGATGCAAAGAACAAGCGACCTTCTGCTGGTGACTGAACCCTCAGACCCATTTCTGTAATGAAACACATGTCCTTCCCACAAGCTTTGAGGCCAGCAGGAGGGAAACCAGTGAAGCATCTCTATGGCCTGAGAAGACATCGGGTCAACCCCTTCCCTTGGGCCACCTCTGTTGGGAACGCAGGCACAGCCAGCACTTTGTATCTCTGCAGAGAAGCGTCCTCTGTAGAATGCTGTGGGTGTTAGAGCACATGGGGAGGCAGGTCCTGCTGGGGCGGTGCCCAGACGGGATGCAAGGTGTGCAAGAGTAGGGGTCCAAGAGAGCTCTGGCCCAAGAGGTCACAGCTCATGTCAGTGCCAGCGTGCCAGCTCCCAGGGCTGGGCTCCCTCCCTGCCTGGAGCAAGAGGCATGGCACAACACGATCCCAGCACCCGTGAGCTCAGGCATCAGCCCTTCTGGCAGGGAGAGCATCTCCTCTGCCCCCAAAGTTATGGCTGGATCCTCCATTTCTAGCAAACCCACTTTGTACCCACCCATGTATCACCTCCCACCCAAATCCTGATGGGCTAGTTAATCCAGAGGCTGCCTGGCCTCCCTTCTCCTCCTGTCCCACCTGAGCTGTGCAGCTGCCATCGGCACACATCCACATCCCACCTGCTCAGGCTGGGAAGTCAAACACCCCCCACCGGTTCAACTCAGGGGAGGGCTGGCAGGATACAGTGATCCGTATCAGAATTTAATTTGGATTCCAGAGCTAACACTTGCCAAAGTGCCACGAGTGCTTCTGTGACAAATATTTGACACCTCATCCAAAAGATACTGCTTACAGCAACACTGTGGAAGGCTTCCTAAGGAACTGCAGAAATGCAGGGCTGAGATACACCGAGCTCAGGGCTGTGCAGCCTCAGCCCGTGGGCTTTGCAATACCACCTGAGCAAGCTCCACCAAATAACTGCAGGTAGATCAGAAACCCCAGCAAACACAAGTATCCAAGTATTTAAGTAAAGAAACAGGATGGGAGGTTTGCTTTCTTGGTTTTAAGTTAAAATGGTTGCAGCTGTGAGAGTTTGGCTCTTCTCAGACAGCGTAAATGAGCAAAATGCTGACACCAAAATGCAGTCATCAAAAACACCACGGGAGCACCAAGAGCAGCCTCTGAAACTGGCTAAATGCCAGGCTAAGCTTTCCATACAGGGCTGTTCAATTCAATTTGCCTTACTTCATTAACCTCAATGGATTTACACCCGAGACCAGCACTGAAAAAAAAATCAATTATCTATCTATTTAACCTCACTGCCCTGATATTATTCCCTCTGTCCCATATTTGGCTCCCCCTCTGATATCTGAATTCTTTCAGGCCTGCCAGAAATTTGGGCACAGTCTCCATGCTGCAGGACAAACTTCCCGCTGCATTCACCAGGGTAAGGAAAGGATAAAGCCACAGTTGCTTTTGCAAGAGTCATTTCAGCAATAAACTACTGCAAAAATATTAATAGAAAACTCCAGACCTATAAGTGCAGCTGTTCCTTCTGCAACTCGCACTCAGTTGCATGGATTAAGGTTGGTGTCTTGCTGTAAGAAACTGTCTCCTTCTGACAGGAATGTTGCTGGAGCTCTTATAAAAGCGGGCACTGCATTAGAGCTGAAAGGAAGAATCAACAGCCCAGTGCATCAGTTAGCAGAGGCCTGACAAGCTGCCTGGCACCTGGACAGCACGGCTGGTGTTAGTTTTCTGCCTGCTGCAGTGGTTATGCGCTTTTACCTTGCTGCTGATGGCAGAGGCACCTTGCGGGAAAAGGGGATCCGAGAAGTTTTACAAAACAGGCTTTCGTCAGAGGCGTGCCATCTGTTCCAGGCATTGGTGCAGCACACTGAAAACCACAGAAAAAGATCTCCAATGGGTGATAAATAATTTTTTGTGCTACTTTGGTCTCTGAGAGCAGACCAGATCATCAAGCAGAGCTGACGTGAAAATGCAGTAAAGGCGCCTCTGCTGCTCTACCACTGCTGAGCTTCAGACACAAAATCCACTAAATCCCAGTTCAGTGGCTGCCTGGATGCTTGGTCATGGTGCACAGACCATAGTCCCTCAAAGCTCTGGCCAGTGGGAGGGTCCTTTCTCACCCTCATCTTACACAGACACCTCTTGAGACTTTACTTACAAAAGAGCCAGAGCTTCAAACGCAGCCACACGAGACTCAGCTTGGCCGTGTGGACCTCCCGGGGATGCCCACGCGAGCCAGTGCTTGCACAGCTCCAGCCGGAGAGGCGGATATTAATTCTGTACTAAATTGGGTGGTTTGTTGTACACAAGCAATTTCTTTTTTTTAATGAAATGGGTGTATCATTATGATTAGGCATAGTCATTACATTCAGCCTTTAATTAGATTTGTGTAATTAGAAATTCACTGAGTTATTTCACACAGTGGAGAAAGTATTGCTTGGACAGGGTTATACAAGACAGCGACAGATTTCTCTGTAGCTCCCAGAGCCGACTGATAATCTGAAACAAATGACATCTTCGATTTTGAGACCTTCACAAGGTGGGCATAATTCTTAACTTCTGGCAGATTTTGCATGGCTAAGAGGTAGAAATCAGAGGCAAGAGCAAGTGGAAAACATCATGACCAGTTCCTACTGGTATTTTCTTTTCCTGCTAAGATATTCACCTGCCCAACCAGAGTAACCAGGAGCTTGATGCTGCAGCCCCTGGTGCTGCAGGGGAGGCACCAGCCGCAACGCCCTGGCCAGGCTCACTGCCATGGACGGGGCCAGCAGGAGGGAACGTCCCCAAGTCACCACTGGGGCTTGGACACACACATATGAATGGGACATTCATATACCAAATGCAGAGAAAGTCATTTGGAGAAAGCCTAATGGATCGGAAGGCTTTTGCAGAAGACCAGACAGGCAGATGGGTGCGCAGACCCCCGCAACTCGGATCCAGCTCCATTGCTGCACCAGCTGGGAAGCATCACTGGGAAGTGTCAAGCAAGTCGGGTGCCCATTTTTGGCTTGTTTATCCTAGCAAACGAAAGCTGAGAGGTAATACAGCTGCTTTCCACAGGGGCAAGCATCAGGCCAGACAGAAAATCATTTGAGCTAAATGAGAGACCGCCACATGGAGAAATGGCCACAAGCTGGCTGTGAACAGACTCGAGCAATAAAGCCCTCGGCTACCAGCACAGAGGGGCTGCACTGGCTCCCCTCCTCTTCTCCCAAGACAAAGCTGCTTGTAAGGAAAAAAACCAGTTGTTTATGTTTGGGGTTATTCATGAGCAGTTATAAGACAGCAAAAACAGACTCCTCAAGTTGGGTGCTCCCTTGCAGTCCTTCAAGCCAGAGTCCAGTGTGCACCAGTGCAAGGGGCTGATCCAGCCATGCTTGCCTTCGTTAGTTGCTTTAGTCTTCAGAGATAATTTCTAGCTCCTCCTGACTGTCATGATAGACATCCAGCTGGAAGAAAAAGCTTTTGGAGTTTAAGTGTCAGCACACTTGTGCCCACCATGGGATGCAACAGGCATGAGGCTGCCGTGTAGGAAGAAATGCTTTCACTTATTTCTTTAAGTTTGACCTAAGGAGAGCAACATTCAGGTGTCCTGGAATGGATCAAGCTTAAAACATGCAGCCACTGGCATTGCTACTGATATACAAGTAAGCTAGCCCTGCCAGCCAGAGGTTTCAAATAGATGGAAAAAAATATGGGGTTTGGGGAGGGGGTGGGGTGTTTGTTTTTTACTGTCTTACAGCATTAGAAATCAGAAAAGAAAAAAATTTCTTGAAGGTCATTTGCACATAAGTACTTTCATCCTTCCATCAAATCCTATGGATTCCAAGATGGAAGAAAGAGGACATTTTTTTCCAACAAATGTATTTTTTGCGTACATGTGTGTGTGTGTGTATTTATATATATATATAAAAAAATGTATCTTGGAGCATGTGTGCATGTGTGCACATGAGAGAGTTCCCTCATGGCCTCCTGTCAGAAGCATCTTATTACACTTCATCTCAGCACTGCCCTTTCAGAAACAACCACTTCTTCAGAGCAGTATCTTCCCCTCTTTCTCTCGTGGATCCCCAGGTACCACAGGCTTTGTAGGAGATGAGTTTATTAATTCCAAGATGCTTCCCCCTGCCCCCCAAAGAAACTGTTAACATAAAACCATTATAATGTAAAAAGTTTATCTGATCATTCTTCTTTGGACATACCCGAATATAGAGCTTTTCCCTAAATCATCCACTCTTTGCTGAAGGAGTATTTTTAAATTTGAAAGAGACTTCACCTAGCCTTGTACTGACAGCAGTGCTGCATAACTCAAATATATTTTGCCTCCACCTCTTCTCATACACAGATGTGGACAGAGTGCCCCTGCAGGAGAAAAGATGGATGATGCTAGAAGTCACCCTCTGAATGACCGACCACCAAGAGCCTCAATCTCCTGCCACCAAAGAAATGGTGACATATCCTTCACACCCTCACCCACCCGCTAAAAATGCCCCACTGGCTCTCAAACAGGCTTAACTGGGTCATCACTGGTGCAGTCCACAAGCTAAGGGAGCAAAGGATGGAGTAGCAGGGAAAGCACCAGCTGGAAGACACAGGAAAGCATCAATTCAGCATTTTTTTTTTTCCCTCCATTTTAATGTGCATCATGCAACAGCACCATTACAGAGCGACACCAACCCCATACATCTCCATACATGCCTGGAAAGGACCTGATCCCGTGTTTACTGATGACTCAAAGTGTTCACCGAGACTCTGGCTGCCTTCAGTCTCGCAACTCCCTGACCCCTGAAACAAGTGACATCTCTAAGCCAGGTGCTTACACCCTCCTACCAAAACAGCCACAGGTCTTCTGCCCACCTGAGTGTCAGCTGCTCCTTCCCAGGCAGGTGAGGAGTACCTCAATTCTGACTACACACATTGTCCATAACGAGGAGCAGTAACTGGGACATACCAGTGGTACACCACGGGTGGCAGCCCTGCCCACGCAAACCCAGCACCTCTATCAGGCGCTTGGGTACCACCTCTCCCGTTCACACTGGGAGTCAAGTGCCACATCACAAGTCCATTTTTCAGAGCCAGCGCATGGTCCTCCTAAACATTTCCACATGCTCTGTAACACAGATGCTTTTAGTACTCCAGCCAGATGGGGACACTGAAACCCAAAGTCGTTTTAATACACTCCAAGGCAGAAAAACATCTTGTGGCACAGCCAGGAACAGAATCTGGACTCACCCCACAGCATCGCAGCTTAGAAAAGCTCCCCGAACCCTTTCTTCTGTGATAGCTGTTGGCACATCACTGCACCAGGCACCCGTAACAGGCTGAGTGCTCTCTGCACCCTAGAGGAAAACACGAAAAGCACAAAGCATTCAGGAAAGCAACAGGAAAATGCTCTCCTGTGAGACTTGAGCCTGAAGTTTTCCCATTAGATTATTTTTACAGCTGGGGAAATGAAGTAGAGACAAGAAGTGGCCCTCAGCCATGCAGTTAGCTACTGGCAAGAGAACAGTCAGCTTTACTATCAGATTTACACATGGCTGCCTTACTACTCTGAGCAATATTTGCACCTTAAGTAACTTCTGCTACTTAAGCAGGGACAGCGCAGCACAGCCAACACAGCGAGGCTTTGCTTAGTGATGAGGTGGCCAGCCCTCTTGGTCAGGCCACGGATGGCCAAATGGCCCAGAGCTTCTGAGAAGATAACATCTACACCCTGGCTTGGGTCCAGCTGTGCCAAGTTACAGCAGGATTTGAAAAAAGCTGGAAGAGATAGAAAAAGGCAGCTCTAACCAGTGGAGATGACAAAACTCCTAAAAATCAGAGCCTTCAAGAATTTTCCCATTCAACTGCTCCTCAGGCAGCAGCGCTGGCGGGTGGGAAAAGGGGGAACCAATATATATAAGCAACCCACTCACAATACAACAATAAGAGCATTTGATTAAGGAGCACTTTAAAGAAAGTCCTTAAACATTTGAAGGGCCCCTAATACACTTGCAGTCAAGTCTGGAGCTAATTTAAACGAAATGTTTATTTGCGCAACCAGGTGAGAGTCAAATTATGAAGCAAAGTCTTGTTTTCTTCCTCTTCCACAGCTTTCCCTTAGGTACGCAATCCCTGCTACTCAAACCTCTCCCAGTCCTGTTTGTGGGGAATAAAACTTTTCCTCCCCACCTGCAAGCTTTCAGGTGAGAAGTGCTCATTGCAATCACAGCCCCAAGTGACTCTTAGAAACCCTCTAACTTCTCAGGCCAATCACAAACAAGCAGCACAGCTTGAATTTCAAACATTTTTTGAAGCTGAACAGCTCTGAGAGCTCTTCATCAAAACCACTTGATGAACAAGCTTGGGAGAAGCCTCATGTCTGGAGCGGTGGCTGGCACAGCGGAGGAAGCTGCATCCACCAGGAGCTACAGCTTCTGGGTACGCAGGGTAGCTGCTCACAGGATACCATGACTCCCCCCTGAAAACTAGTGCTCGTTGAGCTTTAGGGCAGTACCAAAGATCTCAGGCAGCCATCAGCGAGATGAGCTGTTCCAAGTCTGTCTTCTTCCAAGTAAGAACACCTACACCTTGTTCAGGATGTTTCACAAAGCAAATCTCCCAAGAGGCAGTGAGAAACTCTGGTTTCTGCACCCCTGTCGGGTGCCCTAGCAGACCCTGGGACAGCCAGCTCCTCCCGGAGCTGCTGGGAGAGGGCCCCATCTCCTCGAGCGGGCAGGACAGAACTGCCGACCTTCGGAGCCATGAGGATGAGTGGCAGCAGCTTGAGTTGTAGATGCAAGTGGGAGTGTGTGTCCTCTGACGGGGACAGCACCTGCATCATTGCACTGAACCCCAGATGACAGGGCACTCAACAGAAATAATGTATAGTAAACAAAGTACAGGTGTAGAGTAAACTGACTTACGACAGAAGTTCATTTTCACTTTACTTAAAAGCAGAAATATTTCAGTTGTAGTCCAAAACTACTCATCAAAACAGTCTCTACAAAACGTGAGTGAGGTGACTGGCTTTGAAAGGAGGAAAAACGGGAATTAGTTTGGAAAAACACAAATCACTGCTGAGGTCCCAGCAGAAATCTGATCTGCACGCCTGAGACAGACCTTGAACTTACACATCTGTTACACCTAGGAAAGAACATTGAATATTCAAACACTCAAACTTTCAAAACTCTACGTCTCTCTGGTGTTCAGCTTATCTTCTGCTTTTCCTTTGGTATGAAGTACGGTTTTTATCTGACCAGGGCTGAAATAAAAAGTCACTTTCACAAATTGCTTGGATTCACCATGATGTCCTAATAACAGAAACAAAACATTAAAAACAGACTTCATCACAAGCTGAAATTTGAAACAAAGTTGTTGAATTTTCAAAACAGAAAGTTCCACTCAAAAACCTGTTCAACATTTTTCCTGGCACATCTGTATTTTTCCAAACATTTCAAATTTGATGAAGAAAGTTTTTATGAAAAAGATCTCCTCATTCAGGATCTCTTGACTGATCGTGTGAAACAATCTTACAACAATGAGTAAGTATTGATTTACCTAAAGGTGATAAGTGGGTGGTGATTAGAAAAGGACAGCTTTTTTATACACTCTGGGAGAAATGCAGGCTCCCAACAGCACATCCCACATGGCATATAATGACAGTGCCACAGGACTACCAGAATAGGTCTCTCCCTGCCTGTATCCCTGCCAAAAATCATTGCCTGGTAAGGTAATCTTTTGTTTGCTGTTTCAGTGCGCTCAGGAATTTCTTGTTTTCTTGTTTTTTGATTTTTTTTTTTCTTTTTGTTGCTAACTGCACTGGAAACACACTGTCACTGGCAATTCCCATGGCTGCTGAGGGAACGCTCACTACTCTAAGGTGATGCAAAACAGCTTCATCTCTCTGAAATTTGTCTGTGTCTTTTTTCTAATCACAGGATCTAGCTTGCGTGAAAGCCTCATCCCTGCACTTAGCCAAAGGCAGCCCGCACCAGCTTCCCTCCATCCCGCAGCACAAACAGGGTGTGCTGGCAACAGCTCCAGAATGATGGAGCTGCTGAACATCATCCAAACAGGATGAGCAAACTGAGCATTGCTTTCCAAAGTTACATACAGCATGGCAGATGAAGAGCCTCAGAGCTTTGGACATGTGCTGCCTGCCTGCAGGGATGTTTAGGGGGAGGTTACTACGCCCTAAAGGGTGAAAAGAGGAGAAGAGCTCAGAGGGAGGTTTTGGGAGAAATCCTTGGAAAAGGACCATTGGGACAGAGATAGAGAAGCGTGACAAGGAGGAACCCCATGGGTCAAGCACGAGGCAGCCCTCTGCTAGTATGCTGTGAAACACCAGCCCATCCAAGCCAGGAAGACCAACCTACACCACAATTCCCAGATCTTCCCCTGAGTCCAGACACATCTCCTTCAGCTTCTGTGACAACTCAAAGACTGGACTAGGGACCTCCACAGGTCCCTTCCTACCTAAACTGCTCCATTATTCGAGGTTAGGAGAACTGTATTGGGATGGCAGGACTTTCCTCTTGGCCATGAGATGCCTGAATGACAGCAGTCCTTAAAGTGCGGAACAACAGGCAAATGAGCAGGGAATTTTAACTGTTTGGAGATAAATGTGAATGGCTTTTCTGAAGGGCAATAAAATGTCCCCTGCCACCTGAATATCCTTCTGCTGAAAGCAAATGGGGAATGACAGAACTCAGAAGGAAACATCAGCCCCTCTCTCAGCATACCATGTGTGTTATCTGTAATACAAGCCCTGCTGTAGGAATCACTGCAGCCCCCCAATCCTGGTTTCTGCATGGTGTGCTGCCCATGAAGCAACTCAAAACTTTCACAAAATCTAAAACTGAGTTGCTTACAGAGCCCGTTAACTATGTGGCAGATTGTGCAGATGGTTAACACTGAGGGACCCAGTGCGAATCCTCCATTGCACAGCGGCAGCAAAAGTGACTCAGTGGCTCCAAATCCAGCTCTGCACTTGGATGGTCCCGCAGGTGAACCGCTCTCCCCTTCGAGGCAGAGGTGTGCGAGGGGACCGGACAGTTCAGCTGGGGTCAGCAAAGCTGTGAGGCAACTAAAGCTGTCCCCTGCTTGCTCAGCAGCTCTCAGCTGGGCTCTCCTGGTTCACTTTACTGATGTACACACGCAGTTTCTCCTTGCCAAGACAGATGGAGGCAGCTGGGTGCACAGAGGGGACAGCCTGAGCATGCACCCAAACGTTTTGGAGAGGGTCCTGCTTAGGCAGCACCCCAACATGAGCTTCTTTCTTGTATGAAGTATCTACCACCACTTTGAAAGATCTAACTCAGGTCCTGAGCTCCTTTCTTTGCCAAAGCAGCTCCTAACACCAACCCAGCTAACAGAACAGCCCCAGTACTTTCCTCCTTGCTCTGCCAACACCCCAGTTTCCCCCAAACCCCCTACTTTGGGCACCCCTGCTTTGCAGACTCCTTCTCAGCACACAGCAAGAGCAAGCTATCACCGTTCACTGCAGTACTTCACACAGGGCTATGCAACCCCATGCATGGACAAGAGCTTGGATCCTGGAAATATTATCTCAGAGAGGGAAGGGAGAGGCACCCCTGCTGTCAACTCTGCAATGACAGTCTTTGTGTCCTTGCACGAAGGTGGAGGTGCTACAGATTAATGGGAACATGTCACCACCTACTGGGTTCTGCTTCTGCATCCAGCAGACATAGAAGACCTGCTCCATGGGGGTCCTGACAATTCCCTCCTGCTCCCCATCCCCTCCTGAGAAGACTGACTGTCCATCACTGTTTTGTCTTCAGAAAATGAAAAGTATGCTAAGCATGTGTCTACATGGCTAAATGGAAGAGTCACAGCAAGATGAGGAGGTGTAACTGCAGTAATTAGCTCACAGGAGAATGTACGGGCTGCACCCACAGCCGGCTATGGTAATGGTTACTGCCAGCCAAAATCCACTCTGGCATTACCCCCGCCAGCTATGGTAACAAATCTGTGCCTTTCATGGACTACAGTCACATCCATTTTCCTGGGCAGTCCTGTCCCAAGAGAGAAAACATGCCGATATCTATTTCTGAGGATTGTGCTCATCTTCAAACAGAAGCAGTAAGTGCCTTCATCTCCCCCAGACACCAGTGGGATTTGTGGCATCCTCCAAAAAGGGCTTACCAACTTTGTGAGCAGCTCTGTGCAAGACGCCAGGGGAGGAGATACAAGGGCCCAGCACCTCACATGCCACCATCGCTTCACAACAGCCATGCTGGCGAGAGGTCACAGCAAGAACTTTAAGGTGAAGGATCAGCCAGTGCACTCATACATGGCACAGCCTAATCCAGCAAGCAGAAACAAGGCATGTCAGAGTAAAAGTACTGCTTTGTATAGCATGGGGGCGTGCAGAGTCAGGCCAAGGGTCCCCTGCTGAATACAGTTATTCTTTGCCTTAGGACTTCAAGGTCTTCCTGGCTAGGACTTGGTGGGTGCTCTTTTTGCAGATGTAGCTCACCCACCTCATAAATCCTGCAGTGCAATGTTATGTGCTCTGATGTGGAAACTCAGCATTTAGAGGATGAAAAGATCAAGGCATCTGGCTGAGCTTCCCCATCCCAAACTGCTGGTGCCAGTGGCATTTTCCTGCACCAAATGATCCCATTATGCTTGGAAGTGGTCTTAAAGACTCCACTATTGCAAACAAAGCAAACAAACTAACCACTGGGGCAAAAGAGCAGTATCTGGGGCAGTGATTTACATCAGAACACAAATTCTTGTCTTCCCAGCTTGGAGCAATGCTGCTTCTGTTCACTCTGGAGATGCGGGAACCAGAAGCCCCAGCCCTTTGGGCCACATCACAGGGAATTCACCAGCAGGAGAACCCAGCTCCTCGAGCATTGCTATCTCCCCACTCACCCACGGCAGCTTCCATTACAAAACCTCAGTGGGGCTGCAGCTGCCTGGCAAGATACACTAAGGATTTCCACTTGCCCAGACTGATGCCAGGGCAGAGGCAGGGGATGTGAAGGGACATGTTGGCCTCATGCTAACACACTGTGTGTCCCAAGGGCTCATTAGCAGAGGCTCAGTGCCCTGCAAACTGTACTAGCTTGTGTCTGGCTGTACCTAGAAAACACAGCTGATCCCCACCTAGATACTGCTAGAGATGCCTACAAAAGGATTAATGCCTTCTCTGCTGCCCTGCCCGCAGGCCAGGGAGGCAGCGGGTGTAACTCCAGGGGAGGGAGCAGGCAGGCACTAGCAGAAGAGGCAGCATGCTGCTCCTGAGCATCCTCTTGCAAAAGTAGTACCTCCAAACCACCCATCGCCCAGACCTGACCCCCAGCACACACTGGTCCTGGCAAGAGAGTCCTCAGCCACCTGGTTTAAATAAGCATTTCCCTGATTTCAAAGAGCATCATCCCTGGTTTGATTTAGCCCAATTTGTCCTAAATTGATTTCCCATTCCCTTAAGGGATGAGGGAAACAGATTGGAAGAGTATTTGAGTCATGCAGCTAAGCAGATCTACGCTGTTCAGAAAATGTAAAGGTCTTGTTGAGGCAGGAATATCAACTTGGGACTCCTACTTCTGTGTATGGGGGAGGAATCTTTTCTCCAACACCCCTGTGCTTTCAAGAGGAAGGCAGGACCACAGGCCTGTTGTAACTGTGAGCTCCAGTTGCTAACATGCCTGCTCCCAGCTGGGACAGGACATCACTATTCAGCAAAGGGCAGGTTCTCGCTATGCTTGCCTTTCTGCCTGTTCTCCCAGAATCCAATTTAAAACAAGCTTTATTGGTACTAAAGCTAGATCATATGAAACATACTGCATAATACATTAGAGGAGAGATAGAGCCACCTATCTTTATATGATGAATATCTATATATAGGGCTCAGCACCTATCTTTATTGCTGGCATTACACATGGCTTATCCCTCTGCATTCCCTCCTGCTGTTAGGCTTGGCTTTTCAAAAACACCTAGAGAAGGTAGGTAATGAATTTCAAGGGTATTTGATCAAAATGCAAGTCAGTAAGATACTTGGGCTCCACTGAAAGTCCTGCCTTTAAACATGGTATATTAAATACAATCTTGCCTTCATATTACACCTCTCATTTCAAGGGAGCCCAAAACACTTTGCAAGCATGACATACACTGCCCTATCTTCACCTGCAGAGGCATATCTGGACTGAGAAAGTGGCTGTTACTCAACATCCCCCACAACAGTTCAGTGCTGACCTTCCCCAGAGTCACAGAACAGGTGCCACCTCGACAGCATCCCCGTCACCCACCTGGTGTCCTACTGTCTCTGCTGCCCCTCCTCTTGAAAAAAAGCATCATCTTTCAATGAGAAAAAGTTCCCATGAGATATTATGCTCAGCCAAGTTTCTCAACCCATCTGTTCACTGGGCAAAGTCTCTTCTGCATACAACCACCACTGCAGTTCAAGGCTGGCTTCCTTCCTGGGGGAAGGAATGAGGCAGAAGGAATAACAATTGTGGACAGACAGCTATTTCCTACTCTAACAAAACCCAAACAAAATAAAATCAAAAACCTACAGTGTTTCTAGTGCATGTGGGTATAAGTTTCATTTAGTTCAAAGATGATGGACTGGGACAATGGAAATATTTAAAATCATTAGAGCTGCTTCCCTCTTTTTCTGGTTTAAATGCCATGTTACTGGCCACATTCAAGTCATATGATATAAAATGTGGTAGTTCTTTCATGGCACCAGTAACCATCCTTGCATGTGGACCTGCAAGATTTTTATCTCTCATAGCACAAAACAACTTTTAATCTTTATAAACTATGGTGCCAGTTCAAAATTGGACAAAAATCAAAATGCATTAGACATTTTTCTGTGTTGGGCTGCTACGTAGATTAGAAAGTGTCAGATAGCAAAGACTCCGCAGCAGAGCAGAGTACTTCCTGGGGACTTTTGCGCCAGCCTAGTTCAAGCCTTCCTGGGATCTTCTGCCTGTCTCATCAGTGATGCAGAAATGCTGCGGAGATGCCAGACATATCTGTATCATTGTCACTCCAGTCTATTAGCTCAGCAGTCTCCAATGTATATTTTTCCACTATGCCAGAAATCAAGTTGTGCAGATGAGCAATTCCCTTACACCAGGAGCCTGCAAGTCCTCTGTGACACCAGAAAAAGGCATCTATGGGGCTCAGACTGATCATTGCCAGATAACGGGGGCAACGGCTTGCTGAACCACAAATGAATTCGTACCCACATTTTAAGTCAGAGATCCCTGTGACTGGCAAAGCCACCTCCCTGGCTGCAAACAAAAATGCTCACCATAAAGCAAGAAGAGAGCATTCAAGAAACAGAAGATTTCCGAGGGGCAGAAAAGCCCGGCGGGGAGAGGTAATGGAGAAGAACACGCAGAGAGGGCAGCGGGAGGCAGAGCAAATGCAAGTGCTCACTTGCTGCAGCCATCTCAGCTCCTTGCCTTGGAGAGGCAGGGCACATGCAGCTTCCCACGGGGCTGCTTCTTTTATAAGCAACCCTCTAAAGCAACCAATTTACAAGGTCATAGTGAGTTGTGATGAGAGGTTTTGTCTGAGGGATCCAGACTGGTCCAAGAGGACGGATCTGCACACAGAAAGGAAGCAATCAAGGCTTCCTCTTCCCCTTATCAGAGCACAGGCAGCAGCTGAGATACCAGCTCCCAAATCCACAGGCTCTACCTCCTCTCCCAACTCAGTGCTCATGACAAGCAGAGACCTGAGCATCCCTGCGAGGTTCTGGAGCTGCTGCCCTTAACGCACCCCAAACTGTAAGCTCAGCTGCCTTGCATCCAGCCAGAGACAGGATTCAGCCCCTAAACGTGCAGTCTTTCAATTCTCCTTGTCTTTAGGCAGTTTTAAAAAGCAGCTCAGCACTTCCGATCACTTAAGTGTAACCATATGGTGCCTTATGAAGGGGTCAAAGCAAGGCAAGCATGTCAGTAAAGCTAGGAACATCACATCTATTCCCCCAAGGTGCTGGGTGGGGGGCATTCACCTGGGGATCTCTCCCTGAACATACCGTCCTCTAATTTTACCAAATGGTGAAGGAATCAGATTCAAACCCTGCCTCCAGCAGCACAATATCTTGCCTTGATCCAACACAGACATGGACACCCCCCCCCAAATGCACAGAAAGCAGGAAATAAACAAAGCTTGGGATACAACATTAAGGGCATATTCCTCCCAGCTTACCCTCTGGTCTGTATAGCAGGGTGCATATGAGCCGCCACGGGAGGAAAGGGTTTGGAGGCACGTGGCTTGCAGGGCTTGAGGGAGGCACTGGAAAGAATCTGTGTGCACATGGCTCAGCTGAGATTCAGCTGCAGTATTCAAGGCGCACTGTGGTGCCTCAAAGCAAGGGACTGCACCCGAAAACCTGAATTTCCAAGAGCAGTCTGGGGACTCCCACTTACAAGCATTGGTCCTTGCAAACGTGAACCCCTCTGCAGAGTCAGAACTGTTCCTCTGCACAATGACAGTTTCTTTTTGCAGCAAGTTTCTATGCTGAAAAATCTGGAATAGCTCGGCAGTATTTGCAGCAGTACTGTGCTTATCCCATTCCTGAACTGGGGAGGGCCCAGCCTGAGTTAACATCTGATGTGAGTGCCAAGATCCAAGCCTCTGAGCAAACAGCCTCCCCAAATTTTATATAAAAAAAGATAGCCACCAACATTTTGCCTTTCATGAAACAGCATTTTTGATATAGTTACTTTACAGCCCCAGGCAGCTATATGTATAAGGCCATCACTCATTTTGGTCCCAAAGTCCTTGCCAAACGTCTGGCTGCTTTTCCACAATCAAATGCTGGGCTGTGCCCTACACCGGAGAATAGCAAAGCACAGCCCTCCCGCAGGTTTCTCAGAGCACAGCGAATTAATTGGGGTATTGAATTAGTGAGGTTAGATCCAATTAGCTCAATTTGACCCAGATGCTTTAAGCAACATTTTTCTAATATATTGGAGCTCATTATCATACAAGTTCATCTTGGCAGCAGGTAAAGAGTGATCTGTCTCAGAGCAGCTTTTCCAAGTGTGCCTCCGTGACCTTTTGGGATGCATTTTCATGCTTTATGTAGGTGACAACGTGCACAACTGCAAACAGCTGAGGAGGAAAGACCAGCCTTGTGTTTACAGCCCAGGACTCAGGAGATCCTCCAGCCAGGAACAACCACTGGGTCTCCACTGCTTGTTGATGGACACTCATCACCTCTTTCTATCCTACCTACTCCAAGTATAACTTACTCAGGACACAACCCGAGTTTAATAATGCCCTTTGCACGCTGAGACCCTGACCCAAGCAGGGGCAGCCACAGAGCTACCACTGCCCAGATACCACAGTACATTAAAACCAGCAACGTACCTGGATTTGACCAAAATTCCTTTTCTGGACACATTTCACCTGCAGAAAGAAATGGTCCCGTTCTGTCCATTTTCACTGAAAGAGTAGAAGGAAGGAGAAACAGGGAAAGCTACTGCAAAAATGTACAAATATTCCAATAAAGCTGAAATAGTTTTTCCATTATCGAGGGGTAATTGCTTGGAAAGGGTGACAGCACCTACAGCAAGGAGCAGTAGACCTCACCCCACTCGTTCAGATACCAACAGCTAATATGAGTCACCAGGAACAGCCAAAATGTTTAGCCACGTAAGGTACAGATGTTAGCTGTATCATGTTAACCTCTTCTCTTTAAAAGGAGGAAGCTCTTAAAAGATTAAGCATATCCCAGAAGTAGAAAAGATTAGTAGGGAGGAGGCAACTGCAGGAACAGTAAAGCTATTTCCTGGGAAAGAGCAGCAGACACAGAGCAAAGTGAGGGATGATGCCGGTTCTGTCAAACAACAAGTTACAACTGCGGCTGGATGACGCAGGTCAGAGAAAGACCAAGTCACATCACCCAGGCGCGCAGCAACCCCCGACAACTGAGGTTCTAACAAAAATGAAACAGTCCTCAACAAAACTGTTTCCATTTTCCTGAAAGAAAATGTGCAACTATGGTTTTTCCAACGAGAAATGTGAAAGCAAAAGAAGTTTCATTTTTTTGAACCAGTATTTCAAAACATCAAAATAACCCCCATTTTGATGTGTTGTTTTATTGACATTCCCAGCAATGTGTTCCAGAACAGTAGAGCAAAACCCAACACTGAAGTGGAAAACACCAAATTCTCCAAATTTGTTTTATTCTGTGGCTACTACTTTCAGTATGCTGGATGTTCTCATCAAAATGTCAGATACTGAAGCATTAGATTATAGATAAATTCCCATTTCCAGAAACCCGCTGCAGACAGTGACGGGGTGCTGCTCATCAGATCTTTCACCAGCAGCAGCAGCTCGGGGCACCACACTGCTCTGCAGCTACAGCCCGTGGGGTGAAGGGGAGGGAGACCCCCTCAAAGGGATCCAGAAGAGATGAGAAAAAAAGGTCCACCTCCACATTAGAGGACATTCAGCATCCAAATTCCTGGCTGCAGCTCCAGCCAGTTTGGTTTCTTAATGACTGGGCTACACTCTACTTCTGACTCATGAAAAACCAGCCCCAAGCCCCGTCACTGGATCATAACAAGGAGGTGTCATACAGTGGGGCCCCATGGGGTGTCACTTCACCTCTCCATGTTCATCAGCACCTGGGAAGAGCTATATCCTCTAATCACAGGCTTGGGTGCTTGAGGTCCTCTCTTAGGGCTTCCCTCATCACCGCATGACTGGAAGGACCTCATGCCCTCCCAGGGACCACACTGGGGTAACCTCCTGCAGAGCAGGGCAGCCCCCCAGCTCCCTACATCAACAGCACCCACCACGTGGGACCTAATTAGGATGTCACCTCACTGTGCTCCCACAGCAGTCATGGGAGAGTGCTGGAAGGTACAACTCTTGCAGGGCTGAGATGGCTTTTTCCCCTCACTAAATATAGAGGTAAGATAGATCAAAAATAAATGCACTCATTGAATAAGCGCTTGCTACTGTGAAGAAGCATTACGTAACCCAGCCATGAACCCTTCCTGCCTACCTTTGATTGAAATCATGGATTTTTTTTTACTCCTCTTTTCCTGACATTCACTTATTATCACCGTCAAGCCTAACGAATGCAGTTAAAGCTAAGTCTCTTAATTTCTTTCCCTTCTTCTGAACAGGTTCCTTTTTTTTAAAACCGCCCAAAATGGAACAGCAACTGAAGTCACAACTTTAACAAATACAATTTGATACACAGGAACAAAACCCCCAGCCCGAATAGCTGTTCCACCAGGATTTGCAAATATACAGCCTCAGAGATCAGGGAAGTGGAGGGTGTCTGTGCACAAAGCTACAAAATAAAAATTAAATGTTGTGTTGGGCCAAGAAAAAAGCAAATTAACAAGGGGATATTTCTTTCTGCCTGTACCAGTTTCAACTGGCTGTGTTACTTCCCACAAGCCACTAATGCAGTCTAATTGGGAGGGGAGACATGTAGCACAGCAGTTGCTTAGCAAACTTTATCATCTTTTTCATGAGGTCCCAATTTTCCCTGCCGCATTAGATTCACTGTGACTTGGTGTATTTTCTTTCCTCCCTTCTTCCTCATCTCTCCCTCTGTCTACTCATTTTATCACAACACCCAGCTCTGACTACCAAAAAAAGCCTTCACAAGCCCATCATGACTGGGCAGCAGCAAGTCGATCACCCTGCCCCAACTAAAGCAGCAAGACAGCGCGTTGCTGCGTCCCAGTGTGGCTACTCCACGGCACACAGGGATGGCAGACCGAGGCAGCCCCTCTCCTCTGCTGCATCCCCCTCCGCACCAGAGCGGTTGACTTTGCATGCACGGGAAGAAGCATCCCACACGTGCCTTTGTTTTACAGCAAGAACAGATGATCTAAAGATGGTAGAGATAAGAGTCAAGCAAAAGATTAAGCCATAAGATACATGCACTATTTATCTGACCAGACTATACGTGTACCAATGCATACGCCAGGCAGACACTACGGCAGGAGCACGCTGCCGGTGGCACAGCCGTCAGTGCATACACACGTGGAAATGGCACTCCAGCACGGTCTGTGTAACACACAACATTTAATTCCCTGCATGGCTTCTCTTGTTCCATCATGCACATCTCTGGCATTGAACTGCTCGGGACAATCTGCCAGGCCTGGAGCAGACTTGGTCATGGACAGGACTCCCTCCTTCTGTGCCTGAAAATACCAGGCATCTCCACCTTGACAGTCTTGTAAGGAGCCACGTGGAAGCAGGAGACCCGCAGTCCCTCTGCAGAGCCCTCTAAGCACAACTAAAATGGCTTTGGCCGCTGAGCCTCCAGCAAGGAGGCAGGGCATGCGTGGAGCCACCCTGACTCCCTGCTCCAGGGAAGGGCAGCACAGCATGCCTGTCCCACCCTGGCCACCAACTGAAGGTAGGCAGCAGAAGGCAACTGCTGCTAGACCCAGCGAAGAAACACCTTGATAAGCAAGGGGAAGCCAGGCTGAATCCAGTGGTCCTAGTTCTGGAGGAGCTGAAGATCCACCTTGCACATGGGTAAAGCTAACCCTGCATCATCGAGGCCAACTGTCCTGCTTTTACCAGCTATAGACAAGGTTACATTGGCTTTTGCCCATCAGGATGAGCCCAAAGCAGCTGACAGGCTGGGAAACACCAAGTTTGGCTCACATGGTAGAACACCCTCATGAATTATCTTCCAAGGTTTCACCATGGGCTGTGGAACAGATGGCCAAAGATTTTTCTGATATACTCCCTAGCACGGATGAAGGGACCCAACGCCAGTATACATCCCCCATACACCTCCCACCCAGTCCCTATTACAACACAGCCTGGCACGAAGCTGATATTGATCATTTCCTAATTAAGCACTAAGAGGTCCAAGACTCCAACCACACAGTCAAAGGAAGACTATTCTTTGGAGCAAATCCTCGCCGGCTGGGCGCCAGCCTATGTGTGCCTGCGGACAGTGCTAAGGATTTATACACTTCATCATCTGTCATTTTCTACCCTGGAGGAAGCAAGCCTCTAAATTGAATTATCACAAAGAAATCAATTCCAGATCAAACCTCTGTGAAATTATAATTGCTTTAATGATCTGCAGGCTGGAATAGACAGGGCCAAGGGAAAGCACCATATACTTTTCTTCAATTCATAAACCTCCTATAGGAATCAGCCTTTGTTTGCAGGGAGCATTAGTGTTTTCTAATTATGTATTAATTTAATCTACTATTAATTTTCAATTATTATTATTATTACACAGGCACTTCCTTTTTCCCCAATGTGACTGCCAAGTAAGGTGCTGAATTCCAAACAGCTCTGTAGCGAGTTGACAGGCAGCAGCTTAGCCTTTAAAAAGGAGAAAAACCTTCAACAACCAATTTTGATGAAGACATTCCAACCAAACAAAAATATATTAGAAAGAGACATACACAAACCTTTGACTCATCTGAAAATGCTATCAGCAGCCTGCTTAGCCTAAAGGCTTAAATCACTTAGGTACAGCATGTCTGTGGAGACTTTCATTAGAATTGACATTTTGACAACTGCAAAAAAAACTGTACAACAACCCAACTCACAACAGAATGGGCAGTTTAAAAATAATTACCAACCACAGGACAAAGGCATATAGGGAAATGAAGTTTCACCAACCCCTCTCTTCCCTAAAGATACAGGTAAATATTATATTAAAAAAATAATCAAGTATTCTTCCTTGATTAATTACAGTTGCAAAAATAGCTCAGGATTTTCAGCATTACACATTAGGAAGAGCAGAAGCGACACGGCTGTGACCAGAGCTGGCCTGGATGCACTGCAGGAGCTTCTGTGAATGTGGAGGGATTTAATTCTTGAATTTCACATTTCAGAGATTCTGCTCATCAGAAAGCTGCTGGTGCTAAGGGTAGACCCTCTTTACTATGGAAAAGATCTAAGATGCCAAAGGGAAGAGGAAGCACCTGAAGAACACAGCACATTTCAAACCCCATCAGTATGGTTCATCCTGCTTTTTTCACGGGTGCTGGAGGAAGAAGCTTACGAGGGGGAACAGTGAATGCCTGCTTGTGGACTTCAGGCCAATCTGCACCGGCTTGGCAGACTACCCTCAAATTTTCCATATACAGCTAGAATCACATCCAAGAACTAGTAAACCAGTGAGAAACTTTCCAAAGGCTTCAACAGCTTTGGATCAGAGAGACTCATACGCTTCCAGTGCATTCAAAACAAGGAATTAAGTAGTACTGTGAAGTAAAGGCTTGGAAAGTGCCATTGCCTTTGCTGGTACAACATCATGCAGGATGAGTCCATCTGAGTGGAGACCAAGCAGCATTATAGCAACAAACAAAGCTCTTGCAAAGGCACATGCATGCAAATCCTGCTAGGGCTGTGCTGCATGAATCCTGTGGAAGAGCCTACCTTCAGCCCTGCCTTAAGGGCTTGGATGTCCACCTTGGCAGACCATCTCTGAGCTCACTTACACTATCGCTGAGCTGGGATCAGCCTCTCACAATTCAGTGAGATGACAAAGCTGATTTCCCCACAAACTTGGGGCACACAGATCACCCCAGAAGCTTGTAGCTATCCCACCCCCTGAAATATGAAGTCTAACTTGCATACAACAAAGAGCGGGGAGACCTTTGGACAAGACTCCAGAAAGAATAGGAGATGCCTGATTTTTTGCAAGAAGAAAGTACTAAGGCTACCTCATGAGGTCAGAAGGTTTCTTTTGAGCCGTGTGGTCCAGGTCTACCGGCTGCTGCTCTTCTTGCCCCACTAAGGCCCTATTTATCACAGAGCTCCATTCTCCCATTACATTATTGTATATCAAAGCAGCTCTAGCTAAGTCAGAAGAATTACTCCCAATTCATACCAGAATATCAGCGAGCTAAGTTTGGCTTATCAGCTGTAAAATTGTTTTAGCATGAAAAAGCACAGTGAATAAAATCTTCTTGATAAAAGAAAATACCTTGTTATGTATAATGTACCTGGCTCCCCACGTCAACATTGCCTCTGCAGGTAGCCTGAAAGCAGCTGGATTTTGGCTTGCCTGCAGCAGGAGGTCACAGCCCTCTGGGGATGAGCACTGGGCCTCCCAGTCTGTCCAACATCTAACACATACCTAGGGCAAATGAAATAGCAGTGCAGATTATCACAGCCTGCCCACAATGCAGGCAGCAAGTGATGGAGACAGCTGACATTCCCCCTGGAATACTAACAGGGCTTGCCCAGCCAGCTATCTGCTCCAGCATATAAGTGAGAGAGACAAATGACAAATTTGGCCTGGAGACCTCTCTTCCAGAGCGGACAAGACTGCCACCATGAAGATCAAGAATTTGGCAAGCTTTGAAGACAAACTGGACTGTCAGAGATAAAGGCAACAACTCTAGACATCTTCAACAAATACTACCTTCCTCTGCCATTTTTGTGCTAGCACCCATCAGACAGGATCCCAATCCTGCAAATCTACGGTGTGGGTCAGGAGGACAGTCCAGGTACCACTACATCCAACAAGACACATCGGTACAAAAACCCTCAAAGTCATCCAACTCCTTCAGCTAAGGTGTGGACCAAGATGAACATCAGACTGCGTTCATTGACACGTTTTCTGAAAGGGGACATTGTCACACCCATAAAACCATCAAGCACAGTCACCTCTGCTGTTTGCCATCTCACCCACCTTTCTGGGAACAAGGTGAACTGTGCTACCAAAAAGGGTACAGCGAGTGGTGGTTGACTCTGGATCAAAGCCAGCGTGTCCTCCAGCTATCCACCCTGGTCTGTGCAACTTCTGTTCAAACATCACCCTGACGTGAGAACTGTTTCTAATGCTCATTACACTCATTTTCATGTATGCTGCTCCTGCACTGCCACATGAAGCCCCATGCAAAGACATTGGAAAAAGCTTGACATCAGGCCTACAACATTTTAGCCACTCTCTTGAAGTCATTTATTATACCCACACCAGCAACGTCATGAACCAGAACACCACACTGTAGCGGTAACAGCCACCTTGCACCCCCAGCACCAGAGGGGCTTGTTCACCAGCTCAGCTGCGAAATTCAGCCATTAGACTCCAACTCAGTCTGCACAACGTATCAGAGCACAAGCGAGAGTCATCAATTCTCTCACGGACAGCACATAGCCAAATCGAATGGAAAGCAGGGATATAAAGAATGCCCATAAAGTGTGAAAAGACACTTCATACCGAAGCACAGACACACATTGGTCCTACAGAGACCGAGACTGAGGATGCATCCTCCCCGACACCCCAGCAAAGCTCCCCAAACTATGGCTATGAAACTATTTAATATCTACCATAATCATTTTCCCATGCTGCCTTTCCAAGATCATTGCCGTTACCTGCTTTACAGCTGGTGTAACAGCAAATGAGTATACAGAAATTAAAATGCACTCAGAACAGAGGAGCCATAAGGAACCTCAAGGATTTCATTGGCTTTTGGGGCCTAAAACAGAATACTACTTTTTTTTAAAAAAAAAAAGAAATCTAAACCCCCTTGCCTTGATCATATGCAAAGGTGCAGCACAGCATTTCAGAGAGACCAGCAGGCACCTCTGCAGCAGGAACCTGGAATTATAGTAAAAGTCTCTCCAAACAGTACAGGGTCACCAGCTCCCACCACCTTCTGAGATTTGGCAGTGTTTATTATTGGCTTTTTGACACTTGGGGCTCCTGAGGCCAAGCAATGTGAAATTCTGAGGTTTTTTCCCCTAACCCCTAAGTCTGCTGCTAGCCATCTTGCTAAAACAGCTGCAATTTTGCAGAATAAATATTGGGGAAAAAAAAAAAAAAAAAAGAGATCCATGGAGAAGTTCAGACAGCAAAAGGGAGAGGGGAAGGAACAGTGCAACACTCAAAAAACAATACAGAATTTGAAATCATAAGACCACTTGTTATTTGGGGGGAGTTTATCTTGGAAGAGAAAAGGGTAGCAAAACCATCAAGAATGTAAGATGTGTCTATGGAGAACAAAAGGTTAATGACAGATATTTTACTCGGGGAATATCACAAGTAGGAAGAATGTTTTTTGATTCAACTTTTTAGCTGGTTATGCCAGATTATTACCTTGAAATGTATTAAATTCCACCGGAGGGAAATGTGCAATTGTGATGGGACAGTACAGACGTGCAGGGCTCTTGCTGAAGTTTCACACACGACTTCTGAGCCCTCCCCAGTTTACATCATTCAGTCATCATGAAACCATTGCATTTCTCCCCCTTTACAAGGCATAAAAAGTTACTTCTCCCACCTCCTCAGTCCCTTTCCGAGGAGGACAGGGTGACATACACACAACCACCAGCACCTGAAAGCTTCAGCCTAGGCTGGGGCAGCTCCTTACTGTCACTGTAATAAAATACAGATAAAAATTAAGTTTTGTCAAATTGCTTGGTGTGGCTTTTTTTTTTTTCTTCCTTTAAGCCAAGTAACACATGCTAATCTGCAGCTAAATCCCACAGTATAGGAGGCACTGCTGACACCTGTAAGGAAATAATTCCTGTTCCAAGGGACAAATAAGATCTCACTGACAACATCCAGTGTCATATTCTTATCTAAAGGAGTCTTAGGCTCTGCTAAATGGACAGCAGACACCTTGTTTTGAACATTATTTCAAGGATGGCCAGAACTGCAAGTTGCCCACAGAGGAACAGGCTGGTTTTTGCAGGATCATGTTTTACACATGATACAGAACTGCAGCTTCTGGAGCACACTGCTTTGAAGAGTTATTGTTTATGAATGTGTTATTTTAATAAACTGGAGCAAGCAGGGGACACAGGATTCCCAGCTCTTGTGGCATTCCCGTACAATTTAAGATCAAAATAATCCATGTGTGCACAGAGGCGAACCAAAGCACACCCTTGGGCGCACCTTGGTGTATCAGCAGGGCTGCCAGCAGGACAGGGCTGGCAGACAGGACTCCCCCACCCAGCACCGCATTTGAACTTTTACTTTCTTTTAATACTACAAGCTAATGGGGACAACCTCAATGAAGTGCTGGAGCCGCAAAAGTGCCTCTTGAACTCTGACCATGATGGTTTGCTCCTGAATCAGCAACAGGGATGTGTTCAACTCCAACAGAGAGGCTAGGTATGCAAAGGCTCTATAGCTAGGCAGGGTGTAGAGCCCAGTCCCAAAGAGAGCCTCAGGGGCAGGGGCAGTTTCACCCCAATTCCTACGCAGCCTTGCACTGCCTTGGCTGCTTTGGACAACGAGCTGCTTTAGACAGAAAATAATGGCAGAAGGTTAATAAATTCCTCTCAGAGAAGGGCTGGCATACAGCATGGCTGGTGGGATCAGAGTTACCCCAGAGAGCAGGGGCAGAGTTTGGTAGACTTTTGACAGTCCTAGGACCTCTATGGCCCTTGCTGCTCTACCCGAGATACCGTGCTTGGTTGTCAGGGAAATTATTCCAACAGCTCAAGTACAGGACTGATTTCCTTCTAATTATAAGGAGTGAGAGAATGAACAGGCTGCTTGAGAGGCATCCTGGTCCCGGAGGCCAACCCACCCAGTAATTACAAGTACACTTGATGCAGAGGTACCTGCCTCCAGGTGTGTCACGCAAACACCGCTTTCCTGGCACTGCAGGACTGGCTGCCTTGACCTGCCGTGCCCAGTCTCCGGGCTGGGAGAGGCTCTCCAGTTACTGGGTTCCTCCGAGTGAGGTGGTGCCCACCACCCCAAGGGCAACTATAGCTTGTGTGCACCACCGCAGGACTGATAACAGTATGGAGCCGGGCTTCACTCACTCACCTGGATCCAGAGCAGTGCCAAAGAGGCAGCCACAAGCACAACAGTAAAAGTCAGTGTCTTGATCTTACTTTGCAATGTCTTGAGAGTATCTGTACACCAAAAGTCTTATCTTCCAACACCTGAGCTTTAGTACCTGTGGCAACTGAGACCTTCAAGCCAAAGGTCTTTGCTAGGGGAAAAACCAGCCCCAATATCTGAAAAGCAAGTCTTTCCTCACAAACCAGGTAAAGCAATGGTCACTTATCCATGACTAGAGGTCCTGATGTATGCAGAAGCCTACCAAAATCCTTTTCTCCTCCAAACTTTGAAGCTATTAGCAGCACCTGAACTCAGCCTCATCCCATCCTCTCCCATCTAACTCTGAATTTACATAAAAGTAATAAAGGCTTTGTAGAGCTGCTGAAAGGCTCAGTCAGGCTCACTCCCCTTGAAGCACAAACTTCATCCAAACCTTTCTCAAAAGGACTTATTGCCACGAAAACATTTAAGATTACTTGTTTTGACCAAAGGAGTCATTTCACTTCTTACGTAAAGGCAGGGCAGGGAACAGCATTCTTCCTCCCTCCTTTTTTTATTCTCCAAAAATAAGGAGTTTACACCCTGATTTTAAAATGCAAAACACTTCAGCTTCTCTGTTTGCTTCCTAACCAGAATAGCCGAGACACCTGACAGCTCTGGGGACTCCACTTCTGTGCTCATGCATAAACCAGAGACAACAGCACAGCAGATTTGTACATCGCTCTGATCTCTGCCTTTATTTTAAATCACCACTGCCACCACAGCATCTCAACTCACCTTCTGCCCAAAACAAGCTGAACAGCTTTCCCAGTGGGTCTCCTGACTCACCAGCACATTTGCATTTTCCCCCCCAAAAATATGTTGTGACAATAGGGATTTCATTAGTTTCCTCTTAGTTTCAATTGGTCAGCAGGGACTTAAGAGATTGGTTGCACTCAGGAGCTTCCCTAACAATGCACTGTTCATCTTAGGAAGAAAGGAAAGAGCAGTCATAGGAAACATCTTGTCCCTTGATTTCCTGCTGAGCACAGCAAGAGAGCAATTAGCAAGGTGGTCTCTCCAGCAGAGATTTGTACTGAGATGTCCTCACACACTCACTTCACATATTTACACACCGAGAATCAGGATTCCAGCCAGAATTCTTGCAGAATAGGACAGACAGAAATTTTACTCCAATTTCCCTTCAAGTGCTCCAGTACTGCTCTTTTCCAAACAACTTTGAGCAACTCCATGAAGTCCAGAGTCCATTTCCCCACACTGGAAGAGTGATACAACCCATACCAGTTTCCAAGACCAATGCTCCTAAATCCATAGATCAATCACAGCCAAGTCAGCTTTGGGTGGACCACCTTCTACAATTTACTGTTCAAGCCACTAGGATCTGCTCATTGCTGAGAGGCCCTGAAGCGCTGGCTACTCATCCAGCTGCTTCAGAGTACAGAACTTCACGTCCAATTTCGAGTCTCTTGGGAGGCTGATAGTGCTTGTAGATGATCATTCATTTGCTGAAGGAAGAGCTGTAGATGCTAGTCATTTGCTGAAGGAGGAGGTGACAGGTGCATCCCTTCTTTCATTTCAAATGTTTCTTGACAGTCTTGCAGAGCAGGCAGATCAGCTTTAACACTAGAAGTATCTCCCACACTGCATTGGATTGCATAAGGACATTCGTGCATCCATCTTCATCTACTCTGATCCTCCTCTGCCACTGTTTCAATCACGGTCACTTGCAAGGTCATCTCAGCTGGGGAAAATAATTTGGGTAGCAGAGCCAGTTCCCTCTTCAGCTTTAAAATAAACCCTAGATCCTCTATTTATCTGTTTTTAATGGATGCTTAGGGTCCCATGGGGTCACATATTCAAGTTTTCCCTCCTCCCTCCCCAGAGCTTCCTTCTGTGAGAAACACAGTTCTTGCATCATCACATAACTTCAGGACTGAAGACAAAAGAAACTCTCCAACATGTAGAAACCAGTCAGATTGGTTTAGGTCCCCTACTCCATGGACTGGAGTCAAACTAAGAAGATCAGAGGACCACGCTCGAGTGGGTAGATTAGCAGGAACCATATCTTTGATCCCCACTAGTTTCACCCTAGTAGAGCATCTTCCGCAAGACCAAACACATCCGGATCTGAGGCCGTGTCCATCAAGCAAAGGGAGACTCAACCGTTTTAAAGGGTGTTAGATCAAGTTCCTAACATACTTCTGTGCAAGACAGGTTGTCTGTTTCCAACTTATTTTATCCTCCACCACAGCCAGACTCAGAACAGGTCAAGAAATACCAGAACAGGATTGACCGGGGGGGGGGGGAAGGAGGAGAGCAAGTGATTTGCATTTTAAGAAATACAGCAATAGAAACACAGGCTTCAAAGATTAGGAAACAGGCTTTTTAGTCAGAGCAAAGCAAGAGGTATCTGTTGGAAGCATGGCATAGAAGCATTTAGTATTTTGAACTGTAAGGCTAATCTGATAGGACATTCCATCAACCATGGATGCACAGCTTAGATAAACCTTTCACCAATAAAGCTCATTGTCACAAACCCAAAGCACGTGGTAAAGCTAACATACTTCACCTGCACACATCCCCTTCGGGGTCTTCCCTCAAGGACACTCCTTACAGAGCCGGCATGCGAATTTTGTGATTCTCCCTCCCTGGTTGCGGAAAGGAAACGCTGTCAAGTTTAGTCTTCATAAAGAAGTGAACACACATCTGACCTACATAGAGCGCACAGATGTGAGAGCCTCACATTGCACTCGAGATTTTTTTTTTTTTAAATGCAAAAAAAATTAAACACCACCTGCTTTGTCTGGAAACATGCAGGAACAAAATCCAGCTGTACACAGGAGTGCTGCACCAGGCTTCACACTAGAACTCAGTATCACCATGTCCGTACTTTTTTCAAATACACTTTTCAACGGATGATTTTCAAGATTAAGACACAGCTTTTGTTACCAAGACTGAAAGCATGGGTAACTTTGGCCAGGAATCTGAAGAATAAACGTCTGTCCCGCAGGGGCCTTTGCAGTTTTACACGATGGTTAATGGCACAAGCACAGGAACAGAGCGCTGGATCTGCTGAACCAGGCCAGAACTACATCACCCCCAGCACCAGTGCAAACAACCTTTTTATTTTAAATAAGCTTCATTCTACTGCAGCATCCAGATGACCTGTGAAAAGCCCAATTGCATTACATGTCTGTTGCAATAAGAAAATCCAGGAGTTCACTCTTGAGACAAAAAGTAGGAAAATATGTAGATGCAGCAATATGAAACAAAATTAAGGCACTCCAGCCAGATCCGTCACACTCCTAGCAAGGAAGGTGCCTAGCAGAATGTTACCTCCTTGCGAGCCAACGCTAAGCCTTGCAAAAATGGCTGCTATGCTCCTGCACCGAGCTAAATATCACATGCCATGCATTTCCCAGAGTCCAGTCCCCTCTGCAAGAAAATCAGCTGTGACAGGGTGAAGCCCCTAGGAATGGGGACAGGGAGAGGCAGCAGGCTTGGAAGGCTGGGCTCAGGCATGCAAGACACCGTCAACTACTGCGGCTGCAAGTCAGATTTTTGCAGGCAGGGTTGAGGGAGGAGAGATGACAGAGCAGCATAACTAACATTGACGAGGCTGAACTGGGATAAGGAGACCTAGCTTTGTTCCCAGCTCTGCTACCACCCAGCGTCAGGGCCAGTCACATGCCCTCCTACCTTTTAGATATTTAGAGAATAAACTCCAGAGCCACAGCTACTTCTCACTAGCTATATGCACAAAGCTTCAGATACTATCATACTGTAACGAAAGATATCAAAGATTGGCTAGCAAGTCCTCCAGATTTTCCATATTTGTTACAAAACCAGATTTTTTTTTCCGGGGAAGGGAACAAGAACCAGGATGGTGGTGACTCTAGAGGGTGGGAAGCTTTATCAATACTACCTGCTCTCCTTTATTCTTACTAGAAAACTTCAAACAAACAAAATTCAAGGAATAAACAAGAATAAAGCAAATTAATTGGTTTGCATCTATTTTATCAGCTAGTCTTTAGTCCACTCGCTAGAGATTCCCCTTGCTCATGACTGTGAGGCTCTGGAGGTGAAATAAAAATATGACAAGCCTCAGGGTAAGAAAAAAATCCAAACTTACTGCCTGCTTTTAGCTGGAAATTTAAAAGCCAGCCACTAGAAGCAGAAGTCCCCACTCTTTCCAATCACATCACTGTCACATCATTGCAGGTTGCAGAGACACTTGGTAATGCTCCCCTTCTGCCACAACCAAGGAAAGAAAGAAAAAAGTGTCTATATTTATAAGATATTGCTGGGCTGCTTTGTCAAACTGCATTTTGCCCCAAGACAGGGTAACTTTTCAGCCTGAGCAGCCTGTTGAAGGATGGAGTTCATCCCCTTTTTTGGGACTTCTAGAGAAAAGGCTTCATGTAAACATACGCTATTTACTCCCCATACATGCTATAGATTGGCAACCCAGCTGTGAAGACCTGGGGCAAGCTATAAACCACTCACATGACTTAATGGGTCAAATCACTCAAATGACTTAAAGCCTATAACTTGCTGAACCATAGTCCCATGCACCAATACCTCACAACAACCTATAAAATATAGATGTTTACACTACATATATGGCTAAAATCTATTAATTCTGAGGTCATGAGCACCGTGTCTTTCCCCCTCTTGCAAATCAGTATTTGAACAGGCATACGTTATCGGCTAGAAGCATGCAAAACTGGATGGTGATACGACACCTGCAAGTTGAACTGCAGAAGGAAATGATAATAAAAGCAATGAATGCAGAGGACAGCCTGTATCACAAGTACACACGCAGCCTCTTCCTCCGCTGCTCAGGCTGCTGCACCACCCGTTTGCTTTGCGCCCTTCAGTTGGGCAACCCCCTCTGCGGCCTGAGCCTCCAGGAGCTCCTCTCACCAGTACGTTGGAACGTGCTACAGGAACAAGGGTAAGCAGGCATCTCAGGAAGAAGTCAGTAATGCACTCCCTTCCAGATAACTCAGGAAACAGGTCGGCATGAGTTGTTACTGTTTAAGTGCTAACAATAAAAAAAAAAGTATCTGCATACATAAAGTAGCCACCAGAAGCATGCTACATAATGCTTTATTAAATCTTGCTTCCTGTTTAACTGTACCTTCTGGGCTTTTCTACACTGAATTAGCCACCTCCACTATCTCCTGCCTGTTTTACACAGAATAAATGTTTTGCTGTTGTGGGGTATTTTATCGCAGCCCTGGCAGGTCTCAGTGCTCAAACGGAAGAGGAAGGAAGAGATCCAAAGTTTCTTCTCCAAACTACCCTGCCAGCAGCTACCAGTGCCGGGCATCATGTCACTGCTCCATCCCACCGGCTGAGCAGCATCACCCAGCGGAGCGCTCCCATCCCTTTGGTGAGCAGCAGCAAGAGGAAAGGTCCCACTGTTGCAGTAAGGGGAGAGCAAGTCATTTTTAAACAGGATCCTGCTCACCAAACAGAGCACTGGTAGCTTTTGCCTTGGAATTAAGTAGCACTTTGGCTTTCTTCTTTCCTGGAACCCCTGCTGCTCTCCAGACGGGGCTGGAAGGCTAATCCAGGAGAACTGGGCGCAAAGCATGGGAGCAGAGACTTCGGCTGATTTATACTTCAGCTGAAAGAGCTTTATTCTCCTGAACCATACACAGACCCTGTTCATTTTGGGAAAAGAGGTAATTTAAGATACCTTTTGTAATGTCTGCTGGCAGAACAAAGATGAAGGACTGTAAGAGATGATCAATGTTTAAGCCCATCTTCAAAGTGATTTGGGGAGTTGCTGAAAACAAACAAGCAATCAGGGCCCAGGAGCCAGGGTAAAAGCTGACAAAGAAATTGCTTTTTTTCCTAGGCAAACAGAAGGCAGCTAATAGCTCAGTTCAGAGAGGCTGAGCTCTCGCCTCGTAATACGAGCAGGGCAAGAGACCAAATTTAATTTCTTCCTCACAACAACTTTAATTAAAATCATCTAAGCCCTTCCTGCCTCTCTCCTATCACGAGGTGTGGTTCTGCTCACAGGAGGTATTAGCAAACTCCGGCTTATTAACATGCCCTCCCTGAAAATGCTGTTTATACCATAGTCAAATGGCTGGGGAGCCCACCTGCAGGAAAGCACTCTACCCCTAATTAAGAGTAAAAAACAAAGCCCACCTTTGATGCGTATCAGTGGCAGCAGTCATCCCCCATGTGCTCATGAAGCTGTTCAACAGCATTAGCTTCACAAGGCACCCTTCCAGTGGAATTTACCATCAGATGTTTCTCTTCACCATCACCTGTGCCCTATGGGTGCCAAGATGCTGCTGGAGGTAAAGAAAGGACGCTGGCTACATGAGATTAGCTGTACCAAGTGGGTTTCTAAACACAGAAATTTCAGAGCCAGTTCCACAGTCTAGGTCCCCATCCTCACGACACGATCTACAGCAACCCACGCCTGTGTCCGCAGAGAGATGTGCTGCCTGCTTGGGTACTCCCTGGGCTTGGGGAGGATGTACAGGACCTTTCAAACCCATCAGATGTGAGCAGTATATGTGCATAGCAAAGTTTTACTGGCCCGTTGAAATGCGTGAGCATGAATGAGAGTTGTACACCGAATTTTGGCGCAAAAGTTAAAAAATATAAAGATATTAAGCTTAAGTTACTAGAGGAGCTTAAGAGGATTTTTGCAGAGCTTATAGCTCTTACCAATTCCTGAAAGAGCTTCAGGAGTTGGTAAGAGCTCTAAGCATTGCACATTGCTGCAGAACCAACAGTCACAAGCAAATACCTGGTTTACAAGCAGATACAGCTCCAGGGACAGAAGCCAGGAGCTGTTGAGCCACCAGACCACCACAACACTGCCCTTCCAGCAGGAACACGCTCAGTCAGGCCATGCAGCACCATCGGCTCTGCAAGGTTATGTCCCAGAGCAGTCACAGAGTTTCTCAAATCTATCTAGAAAAAACCCAATTATGCTGGAGCACCAGCCACCTGCAATCTTCTACACAGGGGCCACATCTCAGACCAGGAGAATCACCGTGAAGTCGTGGCAAGTCTAGGATGCAACTGAGAAGAGAGAGTGAAGGCCAGATGAAAGGTAACATGAACACAGATGGCACCGCCTGCCAGTTGACTGTCATACGATATCTACAGAAGCAGTTGCTACCATGCAGCTCCATGCGGTCAAGGTCCAAACCTCTTCACTGGAGCACCAGATCATCCTTATTTCTCCAAGACAGTGGGCTTCATCCACAAGTTAAGTTCAAACAGACCTCCCACCTCCAAGCAGAGATATTTTCTCCCTGTGCAGGAGAGCTGACAGAACCAGTGCTCCCCATGTTCTTCTAAAGAAGGATCTAAAAGGATTTTTCTCACAAATGCTCCCAAGACAGTTTTCCAAAAAAGTTTGCTAAAGGCAGAAGGAAAGCACGAGATTTAGACTAACAAAGCCATCAAGAGCCCAGGCAGGGAACATCTGCAACCACCTCCTCCATCCACCTTGTGTCCTTTGCCAGCCTAGTCCTGAACTCAGAAATTCACACATTAAAATCAGTAACACTGTTGATCTACTCCCAGCTTCCAGAACAAGTGTCCATCGTCATCATTTCCACAATATCTTCTCTGACAAGAAACTGTCACCCTTATTTCCACGTTTAAGTACTCTCACTAGCAGGCAGACCCCCCACGTGGAAGGATGTTCTCCCTCCAAGGAAGGTGGGACGCAGCAGGAGCCACTTAATCCTGACACAGCAGGAGATGGAGCTGCACTGCCTCAGTTATTGCTCTTGCTCATACATTTAGCCTGTCCATTCTTATTCTGCTTGTAGTAGCAATCAGAAGATGAGTTCACATTCATTCCCACTGTGGCTGTATTTGTTGAAATATAAGCTGCTTGCAAAAGCATCAGATAAAGCTATGCCACTTTTCAGCGCCTATTGTTCAGTACCACCACACACCACATTCAGACGATGCTGCAGACTTCACCTGGGAATCACTGAACTCACACGAACATAGCCCAGAGGTGCCCAAGCTATTTACCTCATTCTTGTTCTCTTAGCAAAAAAACCCCTGGCATTTCCTTTTTTATTTTAAAACCAGACTTTTTGGAACAAAAAAAGGACAGCTGTGCAACATCACTGGCAAAGTCTACAAATGGATGTTCAATAAAGGAAATGCTCTGCAGCAGGTGCAGAAATGCTACTGAAACCGAGTCCGGCATCCTGCCGCTCAGCTCCAGCGTCAGGGTAGAAGCAAAAGCTCAGAAGCCCTTAAATCAACAGGGGGGGACCTTCCCTGCAAAGGCGAGGCCAAGTCTTGCCTCAGGAGCTTCTCCGTGGCACATCTCGGTCTATATCAGTATTTGGTTTCAACATATTCTCAAGGCTGCTTTTTTAAAAAAAAAAAAATTATTATTAGGTGCCAGAGTGACAGATGCAGGATCCAGCCGCCTCCGAAACAGCTGCAGCAGCTCATCAGGTCCCCCCTGGAGAGGGTACATCCACTCCCGGGTCTCTTCATGTTGGAAGATACAAGAGACCTCAGTAAACAGAACAAACAGGATTGTTTGTGTTAAACAGTGTTATACAAGAGCCAAAAAAGATGACTCACAGCACCCTTACAGCCTTTCCCTGGATATCCAGAACAAAGCTAGGCACGGCTACGGCACGCAGTCGTCTCTGGAGGTGAGGTTAACTCCAGGGATACCTCCTGCCCTGGGGATACAGCTTTGGACGCTGTTCATAAGGCCAATGCTGCTTTAAGATGGTTAGATTTTAAGACAAAAACTGTTCTCATTTTATTTAAGGAAAGGAAGTCATTACAATACCCCCAATATGCCACCCTTCTTTAACAAGAAGGACCTCACTGGGAGCTTACAAAACTACAGACTGCAGGTGATACACTCTTCCACATCCATGCTTCAGCATCATCTGTTATATCCTGCACACTATCCCTCATCTCAGGCTCCACAGAAGTTGCTTCTCTTGTTTGCCCACAGCCTGGCAACAGCAGGATACTATTTCTGATTGTTTTAAGCTGCAAGAAACATGAGAAGCCACAAGAAAAGCTTTAGATTCACTATCTGCATGCATACTTGTCTCCATGCAAGCTGAGGATTTCCTAAGACATGCAAAACGAAACAGCCTTTGCTCATTGTTACAAGCCTTGGCTTTGATAGTTCCAGCATCTTAAATGCAAAACTAGACACAAGCAGATGTTAATTGTGCAGAACACTGGTTCTGAGTCAATCTCTGCCCTGGTGTCACCTCAGTTCTGCCTTTTGTAAAGCACATACAATTAATTTTATATCAGAGATGGAGCTAGCAGACACCTGACCTTCTAATTAAATATACACTTTCAGGTGAGAACCACCCTGTAATATTACTCCCTTGAATTAAACAGGTACACTAGGACTGGTGGCAAAAATAAAAACAGACGCAGTTCACACCACACCGAGGAAGGCAGCAGCATTCTTGTGCACAACAGCAAGATCAACTTAATCACAAATGACAACTTCTGAAAGCCTTTACTTTGGATTCATCCTTGGCATTTTTCTAGGCCAGCTTGAAAACAAAAGCTTTGTCTTCTTAAAATGCAATTGCCCGAGGCACCTCTAAAAAAAAAAGTGACATAACTCAGGTCTGAAAAATGCCTCCTGGGTTTCAGATTCTCCTAAGAGCCTCTTTGCTATTCAGCTTGATGCAGATTACCCAGATCAGCATGAATGCTGCAGATCTAGCCTCAACTACCAACACAGGTATAAAAAGCACACATTTAAGATTATTTTTTTAAATGATATAATTAAAGCTCTACAGTTATACAAAAGAACTTGTTATTGATCCGAATGGTTCCTCCCTCCCTTTCCTCCAGCAGGTTTATAAACACTCTCTGATGACAGTTTATTCTGAATTTCACTCTGTTTAGCTTATTTCAGATTTTTTTTTTCTTAGCATGTTTTTATTGCTGGGTGTTTTCAACCTTTCCATCACAAACCTCAAGGTGTGAAAAGAATGAGCAACTTGTTTTGGAATCAAAACTTGGGCCCAAAATTTGATTCCTTGTTTCTTCTCCCCTCCACAAACCCTCTTCTTTTCAGTAATTCTGCAAGCAATGCCTTTGTGCTGCTTCAAATGCAGGAACACAACCCTGTGCCAGGCAAGACTGTAACTTAATGGGAGGGGGCAAGGAAAGAAAAGCTGCAATTCCCTTCAAGACAAACACAGCTATTTCTAATACCTACAAATAACATCTTGGATAACTCTGCAGTACCTTTAACGTACCCAAGATTTTTATATTCATAGGCCATCTTCTTTGAGTAGATGCAAGTTTACTTCTAGGTCCAAAAACTCCTCATACAGCCATCAATAAAGAACTGAAATCAAAAGAAGTTCCAGTGCTTTTATTGAATAATTTGGGACAAGGAGAGCTGAAAGCTCTCTTGGTGCTGGGAACGTGTTAAGAGTCTTATTTTTCTGAATGATCGAGTCCCATCACTTATTCCACATAAATTGTTCTCTGTCAAGAGCTTTAATCTTCTCTTTACAATCCCTAAATAAAACATCCTTCCAAAACTCACTGCTTATTATCTGCCTTTTCTAAAGAAAGTGCTGCTTAAGAGACCCACCTTCTTCTGCTTTGCCATTCCCCTGAAATCCATCTACAACATTAGCTTGACAGAAGTAAAATACAGGCAATCCTTCACGGGCACAGCATGGCGAACTCAATGAGTGTCTGTCTTAACATATGCACCTCACGAAGAAAGGCATCACACGCAGCCAAGCCGAACGCTGCTCACCAAAAACAAGAGTCATAAAAAGACTTCCAGGAATGTGAGCAATAAACCTTGTGACAAGTTGTCACCGAGAGCAGGCAGCCCATAAAGGATGCTACAGAGCCACATTGCCGTGGTTTAACCTGGGGTTTCGCTCATGACGCAGGCTCCTTACCTCCCTGGTCACCCGTGAAGATCAGAAAAAGGCAATCCTTCCCTTTACACCAAGTCAGCGCAGGCTCCTCATCCAGGAGCTCTGCTGCTGGCTTTGCTCCAGCAAAGCAAACTCCTTCTCTATCCTTTACCTTAGAAGAAAATAATGCAAAGAGCCCAAATCAGAACAAACTGCAGAATAAAGAACAGGACAAAATACAAGTGGAAGTACCACCTCCGCCCTTCTCAACTGAGAAAGGGAAACCAAGAGTGGAAGCACCTGTAGAAGAGATCAGGCTTCCTCTTTATAGCAGAGACAATCCAGAGGTCCTGCACCGCAGCCTACACCTTCCACCCCGTCACTGCTCATCTGAAATGACAGCCAGCATTGCTCAAAGCCAAAGAAAACGGGCTCAGCCTGGACACCGAGGTCCACAGCAAACACCAGTCCGAATGCTTGCGCTGCTCCTGCCAGCTCAGGAGAAACCGCCAGCAGCAGCAGACATGCGCTGCCCGCACCGGCTCCCTCACCAGCCCGGCAAACGCTGGCACCGGCTATTGATCACCTTATGGTATTTATTTGCAGGGGAAAGACAACAACGACTTCCTTAATATGAAATGAGAGTCTTTTTTTCTGGCCTCGTAAGTAAGCTGAAGTCAATCGTGATGCTATCGACTTCAGTCTCCGCTAAAGCCTGAGCAGAAGAGCTACCAGGAAACAGAGCGGCTGCTGGAACGCGGGAAAGCCCTGGGAGCCTGCAGCCAGCTTGTTCCCTGGCTTAGCCTCACAGCCCAGACCTTCCCCATGCCAGAAAACAAACTGGAGAATTATACTCAGAAGCACAGTCAGGAAAATAAAGGTGCACACCCGCACGGTTCTCCACACAGGCAATTTCCACCTTAGCTTTCTGGGCTCTCTCATCATAAAAGAAATGAGCCTTAGAACCACCCTTACGAACGCAAAGCCACAGCCAAAACTTACTGTTGGTCACACGGCCAGCCGAAGCCATTCTGGCAGCAGCCTGGAGTAGAAATGGAGTTCCATACATCACCTCAAATACTTACAGAAATCACCAACCCAAACATATTTGCGACAGATAGCATTCCCAAATGCTAGAAAACTGCCTTTTAAGAGATCGTAGGGCTCAACACCCAGATGCAGAGGGGTGTATTCTGAAGCCCCTCGGCTACAAGGGCACAAGCCGCGCTGCCCAGCTGCGGCTCGGGCCGACGCGGGAGCCGATCGCTCGCCTTATCCAGCCTATTTTATCGGTACGGAGCGTCTCAGGGAGCTTCCAGGCCGCCCAGGAGGACCCTCTTCTAGAGGAGGGAGGGTTTCTGCTTCACAGGAGACACAGAGTAACTCGCGATCGTCCCGGTCACTCTGCGGACGTGCCTCTGACCGAGCCCCGGCCCGGGACCGGCG